>NC_048896.1:77735370-77907275 GCF_011077185.1 Oxyura jamaicensis | reverse complement strand
AGAGAAGAGAAGAGAAGAGAAGAGAAGAGAAGAGAAGAGAAGAGAAGCTTTATCTTGATCAATCACCAAGGAATGTAAATACCTTCTGAAGAAACTAAACCCTTTGAATCCATACAAAATTGTGGAAAATCACATGACAATTGGTTTTCCTGTGATTTTTCTTACATTTTCTACTTCCATTTTTCTTGGAAATATCACAAATAAGTCTTTTTCAAGATATTCAGTAATCCAAGGCAAAAACAGAAATCCTGAAAGTAAAGATATGGATGGAATAAAGGGAACAAAACTGCTTATCCTAGAACTTTAAAAAAAAAAAAAAAAAAAAAAAAAAAAGCTTTGAACAGTCCTAGAATCGAGTATTTATAGAGAAGTACTCTTATTTTTGCACTCATACAATTCCTTCCTCTCTAACAAAGGTTTCAGATAAGGCATTATAAAGTGAAGGTACTGATACAAGACTCTCAGAATATTACCAATTTAGAGAAGATGAAAAATTTAAGTGTCCTTCTCTCATTTCAGCTATTTCATGTAAGTATAATACACAGAATCCACCAAACTGAGAGCAGGATTTTCAAGAACCAGTCACACATCTGGTATTCACATCTTTGAGAAAAGGTAAATCAATACATCTCTAGTATTTCTGTTATGTGTGTTTGTGACATATTGCAAACATGGCCTTATCTGGATGTGAAATGCCTGCTATCCAGCACAGAACATGTATTTTATCACGTCGTATCAGAGCCTGCTCTGTCAAGTAGAACCCCCATTTTGTAGCAGAACATTTCTGCTTGCTGCAGATAACAGGAGAGAGATCTGGAATCCTGGGCTATTTACGTGGTGCAACAAGTAGCTCCGTTGCCTCCTGGTGATTCTCCATACAGGCACCAGCTGGCAGGGCTAGTGCTTGGGATTTTTCTTACCCAAGGGAAATGAAAATTGTTAACTTAGAGAAGTCAAAGAATTGGGCTGAGGAGAGAGGACGGCTCCTAACCAGAAGACATTAATTCTGTACTCTCAAGAGGAATGGAAAGGACACCGGCCACAGGACACGGGAGGGTGAAGTGAAATGAGTACAGAGCTGTGAAAAGCACATCTAGGGATAGCTGGATAGCCCCCCAACATCAAACCCACTTGTTAGGATCTTGAAAGTTCCCACTCAACTAACTGCAAAGCTTAGGAGCACCTGGGATCCATTAGACCCTTGCACATGACAATTGGATGTTGCTACAGAAGTGACAGCATCCATCCTTGGCGTGGAGAGTCTGTCAGGTCCACTGCTCTCACTGATGATTACCTGTGCTACTTCCAACTAAAGGCATGCCCTGCACTTACTGCAGTGAAAACCGCAGCTGCAACAGCACCCGAGAGGAACAGACCCCTCCTAGAGAAGGAGCGACTCTCATGAGAAAGAAGCAGAAGCAATGCACTTAGTGTTACTCCTCGCTGACTTAAATTTGCACAGGATGAGGAAAATCTGAAAACAGTGATGAAAATGCTCAGTACAGAAACTAAATACACCTTACTGCCAAGTAAATCACTAGTCAATAGGTGATACTACACCAGCTGTCCACTCTGACTGTGAGAATGGCATCAAAGTTGGAATGTTTGACATTTGAAAGGAAAAACACACATCTTTATGTTTTACTTACATCTTATATTCAGGAGTAAATTGGCATCTTGATCATATCACAAACTCAGATTTATTGTAAACACAAAAGTACTGAGGAATTTACAAAAATCTTCTTACTTCCTGCAATTATTTTAAGTAAATTCTTTGTGATTCTACCCTGAAAGTAATAAATCCTCACTGTGGTTTTACTGAATTAGATTTCCCTTTGTACTTGATGACACCAAATTTCTTTACTCCTTCATGACACTGCTTGTTAGCTTAACAGGGACGACCTTCCCGATCTCAAAATAGCTGTTCAGTGCACATCTACCAACTGCACATGCACAGAGCTCTAAAACAAACATTTTCCAAATTATAGTTGTTAATAGTTGCATTTAGCTTCAGTTTATTTAGAAATAATGAATCTTTTCAACAACACTTTAAGCATGTCATATTAGCCACCCTGTTTTGCATAATGGAAATGAAAGGACCCAGAGTCCCTGAGGATGCCACAGGCAAGGCTGGGAATGAAACCCAAGTAGCTGCTCCCCACCCAGCCACCAACTCGCTTTGCCACACAGATCTGACTGCCCGCTCTCCCGAATCCTAAGTTTTGCACCCATCCTGCAAGCGACCATACATTATGCAAAGCAGGCAAGAGCTGAGCTCTGGACTTTTAATTTTCCTCCATCTGGGGACCAGTCCTGCTTTTCTGCAATTTCAATGCAAATCAGAAGTATATCCATTGGAGTCATTAGCATTGCATCAGTCAAATCACCACCAGCAAGCTCAAAACTGCAGTGTGTTATTTTAATAATGAGGAAACAGGAGCATTTTAGAATGGTGCTGTCCTTAAACGTGGATAATCAGAGGAGCAACTTTCCAGGATTTTTAGTGGAGAAATTTGATTTTCATCTCCAAGTGCCGGTGTCAGCCCTTTTCTTAAAAAAAGAAATTAAGGGCATAGAAATATAATCAATTCAAATAAGTATCGATTTCTAAATAATGTAGAATTAATTTAGACATTTACAAATTGCAAATCACTTTTTAGTAAGAATCAGCACCATATGTTACAAGGCAATAGATAAAACTGTTGATAGATTGGGTATGGCGCTCCCACTGAACCCAAGTTCATGCCCTACATTTCAAATAAAAGGGAAGGGGAAGAAAGCAAGGTCTAAGGCAAAACAGACTGCTTCTTATAGGCTTCTCCAAGCAAAACTAGAATTGTATCAACAAACCAAATACTAAAATCCAGACAAACTCCCATGAGGTCGGGCAAAGTACTGTGGATTTACATCATCTTAATTGAGACCAGAATTTTGCATCATCCCTATGATGTACTGTTACAGGAGTCCTGAGGGAGAGGTACATAACATCTTCGCATCAGGAAGCAGTGGTAAGGAGATGGAAATTGGCTAACATAGCTAATGCTACACAACTTGCCAGTTGCTAGGCTAAAAGTAAAACACAGATAACTAACCCCAAGACATTTCTTTTCAAGAAGAGGATGTCTCACGTATTCAGAGAAGACCTCTTACCAAGCCTAGTTCTAGAGGACTGCAACTATTTTCATTGTTACTCTTCCTATGTCCCTCTGTGAATGCCTCATTGCTGAACTAGCTGTCATTTCCCTTTAAAAGTTTATGTCAAGAAATACCACTTACAGCCAACTCTTGTGAAATTGCATCATTCTGAGCAAAGCCTAAGCCAAACATTAGAGGTGATTTACGTGTTCCTCTTGGAACCACCCAAACAGCATACCAAATCCATGATGCTTCTGAAGTATTTCCTTTTGTAAAAGAGGAATAAGAAAGTTAAGAGTTTTAGTTGAAGCAGGCAACCAGGAACCATGAAACCAAGGCTCTCTATGTGTTATCAGAGCTAGGAAATACAGTGCTAGGCACTATATTTTCCACAGGAAAAATACTAGGCATTCATAGTGCCTCTGGGGAATTCATACAGGACACTGCGTTCAGCAGCACCCCAGGAACATAGTCCCAGCTTCCAAAGCACACCGTATTTTCAGCGTTTCATTTACCTTTGGAAACTGTGCTAAAATACAGCAAAAATCTGAAATCACCAGAGTGACTTGGCCTCAGCCCTCCTCGCCCTGTATAAAAGCAGGATGCCATTGAATGCTGCTGAGATGTTTAATTCATTCCTGTCTGAAAGGGGCTTGGACAGAGGACATCATTGGAGAATTACAAAGAAGCCCCATAAAGCAAGCAGTAGGTGAAGAAACAGAGCCACTTACAGATTCGTTTCACTGCCTGAAGTTAATGCTAAGGGACAACAACCACGTCAAACAGGCAACAGGAGGTGCTACAAAACATCAGAAGGACAAAATGAACACCTGCCATCACTGAAGTGGGGGGATAAATGCACGTCCCCAGTTCTGGCCTGGTACAACATCTGCAGTTGCAGGCTGTGTCAGCAATCCTTCCCGCTTCACGACCTGGTAAGTAAATACACACATCTGTGTGCACGTGTATGAATCGTGTATACGGTGTTGTGCTCAGTTTACGCGAGCAATAAGTGAGCAGAGGATAATTTGCAGGGAACGCACCAACCTCCTCCGGCAGCCTCAAATGCAGACCCTGCTGTCTCAAGGACCAGGTACCTGCCTAGGAAAGCTGGCCCCAGGCAGGTTTTGCCTCTGAGCACCTGGCTCCTCTTTCTCATCTCTTTCTGGACTTAGAGTTATGACCATCTCAAATATCCAGACGAGAGGCCAAGGAAAATGTTTTAAAGTAACATAAAGAGTTATCACTGCTTACACATTCCAGACTTCTGTTCAGCTGCAAATCCATTAACGCAAGAAAGAAAGAGGAGCATGATGTGGGAAAGGAGGCCGTCTACGATTTATCACTGCTGTGCAGACATGCCCTGAGAAGAGAGCTGTGCTGAAAACCCAAATATAGGAGCATGTATATTAGTGGCAGTTATTTCTGATTTGGTCTGAGGGACTTTCCAAACTCAAGGGGCTCACAATGAAGGACTGGCCAGCCATGAAGAGCCCGCAGTAAAGCTGAAAGGACATGTAAATTGCCCTGATATCCCAACAGACTTCTGCTGTTTCATGGATGCTATTATAATCCCAAGAAGCAAGGAGGAGCCTCATTTTCTACATTGCTCACTGAGGCACCGTGCTCCTTTTGGGCTTTATCAGCAGCTTTTTATTTGCCAAACGTGGACTATTCTGAAATTACAGATACAAATTAGAATTCTGAATGATTTCACAAAATGGCACAATTTATTTAAAAAGCTGGATCTGAACTGGATCAGATCTTCATCTGGGGAAAACCAGTGTGTCACTGTAAGAATTAAGCAAGGGATGAGCTAAAAATTCATATAAAAATAAGAGCACTTTTTGAATGTTACTAGGGCATTAAGAAAGGCATACAAAAATTATATTTTCCTAAAAGGTCAAAAGAAAGCTCTCTCCTCCTGAGAATACATTTTGCACAATATTCAAAAAAGATGCATCATTTGGGGAAATAACTGTAATTTTGCAGTAGTATCTTTTTTGACGCTTAAAAAGTGTACCTTTGAAATGGTTGTGTATTCAACATTTAACAGTGAAGAATGAAAAAGCCTGTCAATGCTTTCTGAACCAGCTACATTAACAAAAGTGTCAGGAACTAGCCCTCAGAAACTGCTGTTTATTCCTGCTGCTAAGCTTAAGTTTTTCACAGTTCTCCTTCAAGGCTTGCTTGTGCACTGCTAATACATTCAATGCAGTTTTCTCTGAAATCAGCTTCTTCTGTCTTGCAACATTCTAACTTCACGTCCTTGCTTTCAAACCTCTGCATCATGTGTTGTTTTTATTTTTTTATTATTTTTATAATAAGACAGGCAAGGAAACTTGCATAGTTCTTCAAAAGACGCCTTTCATTGTGTTCAACTTTGGGTCTCTCCTGTCTATTTTGCAGGACTTTCCCAACTCTAAAATCAATGCACTTTTTCCTAACCCAGTTTCAGAAGCTTTTTCTAACCACAAACTGTCCCTCACCTGCTGATCATGGGAGCAACACCAGTCTATGACTCCAAAGGGGCAATATTGAGTCTTAGAAGTGGGAAAGAGAAAGACATATACTTACCAGAAGTGAACAAATTTCCGAAAGCAAGCTCTAATCTCACGATTGCCGGTTGTTCCCAGTCTGTGGTTTAATTTACTGCTGGGTTAGCAGGGTGTTCCACAATGTCTCTAATAATTACTTTCTTGAGGCTCTAATTCAACTGCAATTACCCACTTCGGAAGTTAGAGGACTGGTTCGCAGCTCTGCTGGGATCCAGCTGAACCACCCGGCCGAGGAGCTGGCCAGCCCCCAGCACCCCTTCTCCCCACCGAGGGGAACGGGGACCTCGCCAATCCATGCAGTCAAACATCTCCTGAAGGATATCTCCCACCCACATATTCGGGATACCTCTTCTCAGAGCCGTTTTGCCACAAGGAGAACATTTATGTTCCGCTTTTAGGCTGAAGAGCCAAGCTACCGGAGCCTCCCTCGTGCGCCCCAGCCGACCAGCTGGGTTCATGGCTCGCAGCTGGCCAAATGATCTAGATAATTAAAGGATAAAAAAAAAAAAAAACCTCTTTGCTGTTCAGGGATTTCAGTCTGTTTCATCAAGAACATTATGTCCTTGATCTCTCTCTGCTCTTTTTTGGCTTTTTATTTTTTATTTTTTAACTGCCAGATTTAAAGGCCACTACGACGGTATGGAACTGCCTATCAGCCATCATGGCCCACACCTCCATAAAAGAAATGTCAGGACAGAAGACTCTCAGAAGACTGCTCGGTAGAGTTCCCTTAGCTAAAGGCCACACACCTTTACGGGCAGCTCCACAACGCTCACTAGGGGTTGGGGGAGCAACAAAGGTGGCACTCGGAGGCCCCATCACGTCACACCCCTACGGTCAGGCCCGAGCGCCATTTTAGCTCCCGGGCTGCGGGCCCGGCCGCGCTGCCGGCCCCCGACACATCCGCAGGGATCCTCTCCGAAATCGGCGCTGCGTCTGTGTCAACACAGGTGTCTGCTGCAGCGGCTCCGTGTCGGGGGGCCGGGAGAGGCAGCGGTAGGAATTAATTTCTGCCTGCAATCTGTTTTGACTGGCGCTTCTCTTAAGACCCAGCACTACACGCAACTTTCGAGGCAGGACCAGGCTTACCACGTAAGGCTTAGGGCAGAAAAAAATGTATTTGCTTCATCATTTAAAAAAAAAAAAAAAAAAAAAAAAAACAACTCTTCACACATTTTGACTGCAGAATGAACATTTAACAACATGTGCTCTTAGTGGCAAACAAGAAAAAAACCTGTGCACACTCAAAGAGTGTCAGAGAGAGACAGACATTTCTATTACGGAGTAACGGGGGGAAAACTGATTTATGAATTTCAGTCTGAAAAGCAGCTTGTAGCACAATGACTTTGCCAGGACAACATACCCTGCTCCATATCTAAGCAGTTAAATAGCGCAGAATTGTCAGGTAATAGAGCAGCTGCTAACAATGCTGCCACACAAGCACTGTTTAGTCAGCACCTGCACCTATACGACACCCTACATGTGATGAATGCTTAGGTTATCGAATGAAAGGTGATTCCTCGCTAATGCTAACAACAGCCTGAACCACCTTACCCCCACGCACATCCCACTGACCTTAAATTCGGCGCCTTTCGCAATTAGCCTTCTTGCAATGGAAAGATTGACCCCAATCCCGCTTAGCCGTTCTCCGAGTGCACAGACTCCATACGTTGGCACTGCCACTGCATCTGACTGCACAATTTATTCTGGTTTTCATAAGGCTAACAATATGGTTTGAAAAATACCCAGCTTGTATCTCCGTCACTTGACCTCCCTAATTTAGAGCACAAGCCCCCAGCGTGGCAGTGATGCTGTCTTTGTTGAGCTGTTGCTCTGTGATAGCTAATACATGCATACATTACTGCTGACATTTAAAAACATTCCTAACAGTTTGTGTGAGTACATGGTAAACAGATGCTATGGGATTTTTTCCCCATTATCAGTCATCTCTGAAGACTGCAGTGAAGTGACAGGTTGTTTGAGACTCTTCGGTCTAACAGTGAGAGATTTATTTTTAATAGAATATTGATATTATGGCACAAAATGCCATTTGGTGTTTACGTTTTTTTTTTCTCCTAGAGCTGCGGTTTAGCTTTTTTTAAGCTTTTGCAGCCCTCTGTTATATCTACTACTCTATTTTTTATGAAAAAAGTTAGAGACTTTTATGAACTCTCTGATTAAAGTACCTCCATCTGAATGCAGATTAAAAGTTCCAACACCTGAGAGCACTAAACCAATGAATATTTATATAGAAAAACAGCAGATGAATGCACTTTAAATCTTCAATGCAAGTCTAGTCATGGGGTTTATCTTATTTTAGGGCTTACTTTTTATTAAAATGAACTCTTGCATATTTACGCTACAGAAATAAATGCTATTTGCAAGCACAATACAGTAAGAATCTTACAAATGGATGGCCTCGGTGAAAAGTAAATTTACTTCTCAAACAGATTTATTTCTTTATCAAGTAATATTTAAGAGGATTTTCACTTCTTGCTGCTGGCACAGGTTGGTGCGGAGCAGGGACACGCCCCGTAACCTGATTTCCCCCTCGTTCAGCTTGGGCAGTTTGCAGGGCGTTATGTGAGCAGCACAGGAGATATTTGGGCAGAAGGACCGCGGGCTCTGGCTGCCCACATCTCCGGACTGTGCCCAGCCACCACCATCACCATGCAGGCAGGCTGCTGCCACTGCAACAAACTCCTGCAGCAGTCTCAAGCGGTAACGTGGCCTTCCAGACCATCAAAGTGAGCAAACGCCAGCCCCTGAGACAATTTTTTCAAAGATCTTGTTTGAATCAGAAGAAATACATTGTTTAAGGGACTTCCAGCACCGCTGAGAACCAGATATTGAAGCACTCCAACCAATTTCCAGACAGCAGACATCCACTCTCCCCAGATCTCATGTTTTGTACAAAGATTTGTTGCACTGTCTCCAAACCTATTCTGTTCCATTTTGGTTTTAAATGTAACCTTAGAAATAAATGTTTACAAATCAGCTCATTGTTTCTTTGTTTTGAAGCTTAAAGCCTCGCTTTGATTGCTGCCTTTTTGACATTTTGCATAGGAAATATGTTTGCATGTTCACAGTGCTATTGAAACAGCAATTAGATCACCATATTCCAGCTGTTACAAGGTTTTGTAATGCATTTTCCAATAAACATTTTCAAGAAAACAGAACTATTTTAGTATGTCAGGCAGATATGCTAAGATATTTTTGTTCGTTTGCTTTTTTTCAGTCTTATGTTTTTCTGCACGTTACCATCCTTTTTTATGTTCCTCTACTTCACTTTTAATGCCGCAAGAATACAAAGGGCTGGGTTCTTGAAGGCAGGGAGTGGTTTGAGGAGTTCCCATTTTGGGAACTTGAGGGGGTCCTTTCAGAAAACTGCACCTCTCATTTCTCTGATCCTCTTTAAGCCGGAAAAGGTTCCAGATTTCTGGGAACTAACTGCTCAGCTTTCTTCACTCCCCTCTCCCTTCCTCAACAACTTTGCCACTTCAAAGAAGAAAAAAATGGTGTTCTTTTCCCCCTGACTGCTAACATTTAAATCTCCAGCTCCCGTGTCACTGAGATGAATTCCAGTAGTGCACTGGACCAGATGCATTACAGGCAAAGGCAACCAACAAACACCCAGGTGCAAGGGGGCCATGGTATGGTACACTGCAGGCAGACCCTCGGCTCTGAAGACCTCGGCAACTTTCTCAGACGTCAGCTCAGTTCACGGCAGTCCCTAACAAGGCGGCAGAGTTTTGCTTTGGCTGAAGAGGCAGAACCTCTCACTTTATGGTTAGCATCAGACAACAATTAGAGAGTTCTGTTTCTGGTACACTCCTCAAAGCGGGCACCATTCTGCTTGCAATATACATTCTTTTTGCTAACCAGTGCTTCCTGACCTCAGATGCCACATCTCTTGCTTTCTCATCTTCTCATACAAGAACCGTTATGAAGAACTGTTTTCCTCCTTGTTGCCTCGTGCAATAAATAGAAAAACGAAGTCTCTTGTTACACTGTGGGACTGCAAAATGTCTAGTTCTGCCTAAAGCCAATGAGTTGCAACCAAGCTCGCTGATTTATCTTCTGTGTTTTGATTGATCACTTGGAATTTGGTATACACTACGGAGATCGATCGATTGATTTTTTTGGTGTTGCATATCATTATCAAGGTGTAACTGGATTATTTTTCCAGCTGGTAAAAATTCAGAGGAGAACTACTGAGAGCTGGAAAGAGATTTTCCTCAGGAACTAGAATGGGAAACAGTCCGCCTTGACTTGCTACCCTATTTTAGTGCTGGTTGTTGGCTGTTTGATGACAGTTCTCAACTACTGCGTCCTGATGGAGTTGTGATTTCTTCTAACTTTAAGAAAAGAAATAGCAGGGGCCAAGGAAGATTCACAGACTGCACAGGAGACTTCATCATAAACCCAGGCAAGTCAGAGCACACGTGTAGTAGGTGCAAGGCTGTTAAATCCAGTGGTGAAGAGCCAGGCACAAGCCATGCAACAGCCAGAGCCAGTGCTGCTTGCAGCATCGAAGGGTTTGCCATCCATCGCTCAATCCTGCTCCCAGCCTCGCAATTAGAAGTGCAAGCGTATTAGAGCTGCAGCAGAAGAGGTTATTTTAAGTTTCCTTCTCATCTTCTAGGAAAATGATCCATTATAAATTCTGCAGCTGCCTGTCTATCACTTACGGGATACCACCAAGTTAGGGCCATTTCAATCTCCCTCGGGTTTCAAAATAATTATGCACGCTTTTGTCACATCAAGATTAGTTTATTTGCAATTCCCAGGTGCCGTGCATGTCCAACACGACATCGCCAAGTACTCCAGCACAGATAACCTGAAAAGGCTCCTTGTGAAAAGGCTTTGCTCTTAACATATTTCACCTAGCCTGAAACTACTACCTTGGTCGCCAGTTAAACAAAAGTATTGATTTTAAAATTGCTCTTTTAACCTACAAGGTACTACATGGCTGCTGTCCAGCATCTCTTAACTCTTTTATGTTCTTGGATGTACACTTGAGTCTGCTGAGGGAAATCTGTCACTTGCTCTAAGTTTTGCTGCAAGCTTCACGGAGCAGCAGCTTTTACTCTGAGGAATTCTGCCCTGCTGGAAGAGCAGGAGGCTCAGCTAACACTACCGCTTTTACAGGACGTTAAAAGGCTTTATTTTTATTGCTAACTGTCTAATGAACTCTGTGACAATTTCTACATTCCAATATTGTTTTATTTCCAATTAGTTATATTATGTAAAACAGCCAGTGACACGCTGCATGCATGATAATATAACCTAGCAAAGGCATGGCAGAGGGGAGGCTTAAAGTCTGCATCCCACATCCTCATTCTCTGTGTGACAAGAGAACCAAAGCGGTTTCTGGAGCTGGCTGGTACTCCAGGCTGCTTTGTCAATACCCTATTATAAGAGGCGATGTGAGAAAAATCCTGCAAAATGCAAAAGCAAAACCCAAAGGTAACCCAGATGTCATTTTAACCTCACATGCACCGAAACCTTTCAGTTTATCAATGTAAAAGACTAGGCATGAAAATGCTTAGAGCATCTTCTGTCTGCACCTATCTTATTATTCACTTAGATTATTTAACACGTTTTCTTCAATAGGATTACTTCAGATTTACTGAGACAAGGCCTGGTGTGAATCTCTTCTCCAGAGGCAGGAAGCTTTTCTCAGAGCACCAGATATTGAAAGCGAGAGAGACAAGTTCAGCTGACCAGGGCCTTGCCTGCCTTTGTCTACACAGTCAAAAAAACATTAGTCTTAGTACTCAGTCATCTCGACAGAAGTGCGCGTACACTTGGAGCAGAGCACATAATTCTCTCATTTAAAAGAGATCTGAAAACTCAGCTTGCTTATGAAACCCAAGCAAAGAAGAACTACATAAAATTTGTGTAAGATGACAGCATAGTTCAATTACCCCCTCCTATTCCCCGCACCTGAACAAGCTCATGCAATTTTACTTTTCCGAGCTGTCTTGTTCAATTAAAAAGAACGAGAATGGAGACAGAGATCTATGGGGAAGATATCCATAGAGCAGCTTAACACTCCTCAACAAGGACCTTAAAATCCATATCAAATTGCCAGCACCAGGCTCTAGCAACACGCTGCATCCTAAGTCAGGACTCCCTACACAACTAGCTGATTAATGGCATGTTTTACCCATTTTATTTTTGCATGCAAGGTAATTTGAGAATGAAAATGTGACCCGTGGAATTTGCACATCCCCTGTCCCGGCTGTATTTATTCCTGGAACAGCTACGACAAGAGAGAAGCACCAAGTGACCAATGCAAGCTTCTGGAAGGAATGAAAGCTGCTGCTGCTTAACATTACTTTCTATAATCTGTCCAGAGCAAGATAGGCTGATGGTTTTTCTTTGGATATTGCACTGAATAAAATTGCAGATAAGCAAAGTTGAGAGGAGGCTGCAAGCTCGTAGGCAGGCAAATTACAAAGCACAGATTCTGAACAGCCGCTACAGGCACTGGAAGATGCCGAGCTAGGATGCTCTTAAGACAGTTCAAGAGCAAAAAGATGCTGGAGAACCAGGGGAAGATGAGAGAACATTCGTCCCTTGTTTTGTGGGCTGCTACATCAATGTAGCACCCTCCTGAAGGTGACAATTTCTTTTCACAATATTTAAAATGAATCCAAGTCTTGTACAGAGGGCTGAGTTGCATGGATGCTGTCGAGGAAGCACCAGGGGAAGACCTGATGGATAGATGGGTATGGCTGATGAGTAGTGCCCTGATGAACCTGCACGCTGAGCTCCTATTTCAACAAAGCCAGTTACAAGCAGATACAAACCTGACGTGACCATTTCCAAGGCCTTAAAATAGAGGAAGTGAATCACACAGGCCTCACACCTGTCATAACAAATTAGACTGACCCAAAATCCAGCAAATCATTTGATAGCCAATTACTTGAAATAATGAAAAGGGGCTAAGAAGTCACCTAGAGGAACAAAATAAAAACCATTTCTAATATCCCTGACGCTCCACTGTTACTGACACCTCCTCTCTTGTTTTCCTTCCACATTAAGTTCAGGCAATTCATCTTCACTTTGAAAGCTGAGCAGTTTTGACCCTGCCTACCCGCTGATGTCCTGACTGCTGTCACGTCTTCCTGCTGCCTTGCTTAGCCCACATCCTCCATCAATGTCCCTCTGCATCTCTCCCTCTCCTTTATAGATGCCTCCCTCTTCATGGGCCACACTCCTCCTTCAAATCCTTCAGCACAACACAGGACAAAGGTTTTTATGTAATATTCCAGAAAAAGACCAAAAATAAAAAACAGGGAAAAGAGGAACCACTTTTAGACCAAGTCTTTATTGAACAGGTAATGGCTCGCAAAGATACAGCATATGCAGGATTTAGTTCTGATGGGCATTGAGCTTGGTGCCTGCCAGGATTAGATCCTTAAACTGAAACTCCTCATACTGCTAGCTGAAGGAAAAAAGAGAGTTTTGAGCTCTAAGGGGTTTAAGAATTCATATTTCTCAAATTAATTAATCAATATACCATCTTCTGAAACAATAGACAAGAAAGCAAATGCTCCAGCCAAGTCTGAAACACCTCAAAAAAAAGAATGGTTCAGTTCAGTACCCTCCTGAAATGACCATTACATGGAATGATAAAATCAGATCCTCTTACAAGAAGTCATTTGCTAATAATGCTTCTTACTCATTTAGAGAAAAATTTGTCTGTTATTAAGAGAGTTTTTAAGAGACACTTGGATCTGAAGCCATAGGGATGCAGAGACTGGAACCTGGCATTAATTTCAGTTTGCTGGTTTACTGCACCTTGTAAGCATCCACAAGAAAACTGTATTTCTGCACTTAAGATTAAAAAACCTATTAAAGAACAGTCATTTCGGATGAACACCCCGCGCTCTTAGCCATAGGTGTCTTCTTCAGCTAAATTAAAAACCATAGTCTTGTCAGGCCATAAAAATCATCAAAATTTTAGTTACAAATTACACCGCAGTAAGTGTCAGCATCTTTTCCACAGATTTAGCATTATTTGAAGGTAAACTGAAGCAGATCGGTGCGATACTTAATTGAACTCTCAATAGTGTTATTGATAAAAGAGCATTAGTAGACTTTGGCAAGGACTTCACATGTGGCTACTACGGTAAGGTGCTGTACAGTAACACTCCTCAATAGAGTGGATCACATTTTCTCTGCCCTAAGGCCTCTTCTGTTGCTCGTGTAGCATGAAGAGGCTTAAAGACAGCAGACCTCAACCTTGGGGATATTTCCTGTGTAACAAGATTTCTCAGGCAATAAAGAGCTGCAGCTACCTCTGTCCCCAGATGCCTATGGGCACAAAGGTAAGGCTGACGCTCTGCTGCCTGCTTTCCCTAAGGTCAGGGCTCAAGCAAAATTCAGAGCACTTGTAGAGCTGCTCATCTCTGGTTTGGGCAAATGCTTGCAATGCTTATGCCAGGAACCACCAGAAAACAATAAATGATGTTGGGGCACATTTGTTGCTGCCTCTATTTGTATGCAGAGGAACAGAGAAAGTACTGAAGTTGCCTCACAACCTACAGCCCTTTTGTGATAAAACCGCTGTGTGCGCAGGATGTGCTGCTGGATACTGCTTTGTCCTTCAGCACTTTGAACTGAGTAGGTCCATTCCAGCACCTAAAGAAAGTGGGAGAGGGACCTTCTGTCAGGGACTGTAGTGTCAGGACAAGGAGCAATGGCACTAAAAAACAAAAGGGTAGATTTAGATTAGATGTAAGGAAGAAATTCTCTTATGAGGGTGATGAAGCACTGGCACAGGCTGCCCAGAGAAGCTGTGGATGCCCCATCCCTGGAAGTGCTCAAGGCCAGGCTGGATGGGGCTTTGAGCAACCTGGTCTGGTGGGAGGTGTCCCTGCCCATGGCAGGGGGGATGAAACTAGATGACCTTTAAGATCCCTTCCAACCCAAACCATTCTATGATTCTAAGACCATCAAAAATTCTTCAAGCTCCTAACAGAGGAAATTACCCCACTGCTGTTATTGTTCTCAACAGCACAAGGGCTAAATAGGATGATGAATGCCTCTTTTTCCCCATGAGATCTGGTTATTTTGATTTTTCCAGGAAGTACAGTTCAGTCTCATGATAGATATAAAAGAAGCTTATCTACTCAATAGAAATTTACCTGCATCTAAAACCATTTCTTCATGATTTACAGAAAATCTGATTGTACAACATTAGTGTTCAGTTGTAATTCATTGATTCCTAGAAGAATGAATGAGTATCTTTCAAGAAACCCCTTAGAAATGCTGATGACTAGCGACTATATTGGTACAAACCAGTTTTACAGATCATAGAAAATCAGTTACTCATAGAAAGCATGACAGATACAGAATATTCTTACTTTAGATGGAAAAAAAATGTGCATTATGATCCGTAAATCGATAAATATCCAACAAATCAGGATCACAACAAGATGAGAGAACTTTATTTCTTCTTCAATCAGAGAGTAAGAAATATACCAGGCAAGTGAGTTTTAGCAATAAGTTAGTTACCATGCTAATTTTCTACTCATCTAATAATACTGATCTTTCGCATTTCAATACATTCTTTTTTACTTTTTTGAGGATCATATTTGGATCTGCAGAGCTTCCATGCCCAGGATGCAAGTTGTGAAATATGCTAAGCTGGTGCTGGTTTTTTGTTGTTGTTGTTGTTTTTAATAAAACAGAAAAATGACAATATAATGCATTAAAAATCAATATGCTCTTTTGCATTTAAAATAACTTAGGAAAATATTTTAAAACAGCAGTGTCAGCAAAAATGGGGTGGATTCAGGTGACAGAAAGCAAATGTAGAGGTGTAGCAGAGACTTTAACCATTGCATAGAAAAAGGAAAAACCTCCCACTTGCAAAGTAGAAGCAGTATTATTCAGGCAATTGCACAGACTTCATTTTTTCACTATCTGAAAGCATTTGATATAAAGGAGAAACACTTTTTTTTTTCTTTGTAGATGTATTGGTACATAGTGAACAACTGCAAAGAAATCATAAAGAGCATTTTCCTTCCTAATATTTACATATCAGATCTCAAAGAGCTCTGATTACCTTTGACATTGCCAGATGTTAAAAGACGTTATAAAGACACGTGGCTTTTGCATGGCATTCTTTGCAGAAGGATTTCAGAAGCATTCCTTTTGCTCGCAGAGAGCCCCTAGGAACCTGCAGCAAGCCTGAGCCCTGTTCTGTATTTGTCCGTGGCATTGGACAGGTGGGGGCAGAGGAAGTAATTTGGGATGCTAGGGTAATTCTGACTGCCTGGTTCACAACATTAAGCTGTAATCACCAGTACCGCTCTCCCATCTAAATGTTAATACTTTCCAAGTGTATGCATAGAAGTGCTGCGTAGGACCCTAGAGCCGTACAAGAACGTTGACCAAAAGGAGAAGTGTGTGTATCCTTTTATTTGGAGAATCTCTGTGTATTTCAGTCTGTGGGAAATGTCACGTCAGACATAGAAGTGAAGAATGGGTGGGAAATGTCATTTTTCATATATGTGCACACACACACCACATGTGTGTACCTCCTAAAGGCACATGGACAGCCTTTTATGCAGAATCACAGAGTGGTGAAGTGGGCACAGACCTCTGGGTCCATCTGGTCCAACACCAACGCTTCAGCAGTGCCACCCAGAGCAGGGTGCCCATGTCCAGGTGGCTTTTGAAGATCTCCAAGGAGGAGACTGCACAGTCTCTCTGGGCAAAGTGAGTGGTGATTTAAGGGGCGATTTAAGCAGCAATTCTGCAAAGGTTGTGTGTGGGTTTGGGGTTGTTGTTTTTTTTTTTTTCCAAATTATACAATTTAACCCTCATCTAGGGCTGCTGTATGTCCCAGCATTCCCAGGCAAGGCCTTCTCTTCCACCTGAAAGTTTTTTGTTTGTTTGTTTGTTTTGTTTTGTTTGTTTGTTGTTTTGTTGTTTTTTGTTTGTTTGTTTTTTCCAGGTGAAAAAAAAAAGAGGAATTTGTCCAGATGCCTCAGATGAAGAAATCCCTACAAGCACGGATGCAGATGTCAGGAAGACCCAAGCAAATACTTACAGAACACATGCAGACCACCTGCATAGCTCCTGCACCCATAATTCTATCCAGGAAAGGACAAACAAATACAGGGCAAAGCCAGCTCCCTCTCCTTATACCACAGAGAAAAATGTACAAACGGAAAGCCTATTTGTAGCTGAATGGCCAGCAGTAAAATCCTGAAGCTTTGTCAAGTCATTGTGGTGTGCTATCCACATTAAAAAATAAAAAATAATAAAAAATGAAAATAAACAAATAAATAAATAAACCGCCATTATTTTGAGGGAAGCAAACAGAAATTCATGCATGTTTTGCAGATCTGAAGGGACAGGAGAGCAATCCTTAGCAGGTGGACAGGACACCACATTTATACTCCTCACTTGTGGCACCACGTATCTCTGCTTTACTGCACGTGGGAAGTTTAACTTCTTTCTGCTCTGAAGTTTAAATCATCCTCCTGAAGTAGTAATGAACACATTCACAGAGTTAGAAAACCCCCTCCAGCAAGGAGAGGTCTCTGAGCACTGGAATGGCATGATGTGGACTAACTGTTCCAGTGGCAGAAACCACAACAGCATTTATTTCTTTAGTACTTATTTTCAAATGATCACATTACCACAACCATTCTGTAATCTATACCGCATGCTAAAAGTAGAAAAAAATCCCAAACTCCTTAAAATTTGGAGGAATATAAAATGATTGATGTGCTTATCAAAACAACTACATCAGGACTGCATATTTGCTTTCCGGGTACCCAAACTAGACATTAGTTAGAAGCCAGCTCATGTTTTGAGAAAGAGCTGGTTTTCATCTGTATGTTAGCTTGCATGCATTATGGTTTGTACTTTTCTTTTTAAAAACATGAGCGAACGCCAAGACATTATTGTACTCTACATTACCCAATTACCCTTTTTTAAACAGACATTTGTCATTCTGTTGGAAAAGTAAGTGTTTGATACTTATCATATTCTCATAGAGTTCAGCCAGCATTACTTCCTAAAAAAGCAGGGCAGCTAAAGAGCCCTTTTATTATTTATTTGCTATGTCCCTAAGTGACTAGATTTGGGCTCCATGTCTTGCTAAGGGATTAAGATGAGTGGCCATAAAGGCCAAAATCTAGTCTGACAAATGTGGCGTTTCCTTAGCATATTATGTATTTGGCTACTGGGCATGCCTGTGTAAGCACAGCTGGGACCTTTGCCTTGTGAGCTGCACAGGGAGAAGCCAAAGCCTGCTCAAACCATGTAGCACACCTTCCTCCAGTACTTCGGTTCCTCTGTGCACTTCATCTTACATGGTCAAGATCCACAGAGGTGGTTGTGGAGGTACCTGCTCATGGGAGAAAAGCCTGACGGTGGTGCTACTGCCTGCAGGAGCATCGTTTTACCTTGCACACAGTAACCAAGCCACCTATTCAAGCCTACTAGGGGTGACTATAGCCATTTTGAAACAGACCCGTGATCCCCTTCCTCGTAACAAGTCATTCAGCAGGCAGTGGGGGTGAAGGGGGACTACTTGTGGAAGGGGCTTCTCAGTGGAAGGTTCTGATCTGGGCTATTCGATAACACGTACAGAACAACAAACAGAAAGGCAAGTGTATCTGCTTTTATACTTGATGCATTGGACTGGTATTTGGTTATAAATGTATATTAAAAAACAAACAACAGAAAAAACAGGAGGCAATGTAGAAATGTTTTTAGATATAAGATAGCCCACCAAATATTTCAGGAGTTGTAGAAAGCCAGAAAGAATTTTCACAGATGCTTATAGCAAGCAGACAGACCCAACACACAGCTGCCTATGGTCCTGAACACAACAGCCTGATCGCAGGACTCAGCAAAGCCTGTCTGGTCCGTGACAGTCACCCTCACCTCTGCTCACTTCACCCAGTGGAACTGACCAAAATTTCTCCAATCTGATTCAAGAAGGCCAAAACCAAAGTCCAGAGAGACACTCTTCATCTGAAATTGCTTCATTGCTTTTTAAGTAAAAACAGAAACGCTGGGGACCTAGATGCTCTGTCTTCAGCCAGCTGTAGCAGGGTCTGAGAGCTGTAAGCAGAAGATGAAAATCTTCCCTTGCGTGGTTCCCCAGCTGCCAACACTGCGCATTGGCAGAGGTGAAGTGCCCTTGACTCGCTTGTTTCCAATTCTTCCAAACACCCATTTGTCAAAAAGCCGCACATTAATCACCACGTTCCTTGTCCAAGTCAAACTCTGCGCTCCCTACCCTCCGGCGTCCCTTCCATCCCCATGCTCAGAGCAGGACATGGGGAAGGCCCCGCACAAAGCCAGCGGCGCTGGGCAGCAGCCCTTCTCCACACACAGGCACCCCGTGCTCCCTCCTCCGAGCCGCGCCAGGCTCCCACTCAAGCTGTCAAAGCACCAGCTGCAGAGAGCCTTTGGTAGAGACAAGGTGAGAAAGAGAGTTTCTGTGGGGAAAACAGAGACCCCCGTGCCCCATGCCTCCACCCCAGCCTTTCTGAACACAGACTTTCTTCATACATGTCAGCCAGCGGCTCATCTGCCATCACACAGGCGTGGGGACACCTCAGCCTCTTTACAGCAGCCATCTGACCAACTCGGGCTGAAACTTACGGGGAGGAAGACGAGGGGTTCCCTGAAACTCCTGTGCTGGTGCAAGCACTGGGGCCTGGTTATGGCCCTCTCCAGTGTGGCCTTACCTGGAGTAAACCATGACTCCATTACACCTCACGAGGGACTACTGCTGCTCTTCGTCACTTCAGGTGTCTCCCAATTAGGCACTAATCACTCCTTGCCCCGTTTCATCCCTCAGGGGCATGGCATCTTCCTCTGCGGTGAGCCCAACAGGCTGCCAGCAAGGAAAAGGGTCACAAAAATCCCGACAGCTTCAGCCAGCGAGCACCTAACTGAATAGCTTCACAGGGGGCATCGCTAATGACTACCACCAGCGTTATTGTCGCTGGCCTTGAATCAGTTCGGCAGAAAGGACTCATGAAAAACAGTATCCATCACTTCTGAAAACTGCCTGGCACGTTATTATAGCAGGAGAAGTTCAACTGCGGATCAGATGCATTTTCAGGCTTTGAACAAATGGCACGAGTCAATTCTCTACAAACTCAAAATGCATATTAGAGCATCGAGTCAGACTTTGAGCGGGTTTCGCATCCTGCCTCTCTTTTCCATCCTAACTGCTGGAGATCCAGCCTGGCCGCCTTGCTATCTCGGGCCTTTTCCACATAAGAAGACACAAGGGGAGTTCATTACCTGGAAGGCAGGAAACAACCTGTGCCCAAGCTGTGGTTTTGAGGAGGAAGGGAAGGGACAGGGCGGGCGGGGGAAGATGAGGAAATGGCTTTTTAATTGCGCCTCCTGAACAACGCTTCTGTGGAGAAAATGACTGACAGGGAAAGCGAGACAGGCTGAAAGCATCCACTGTGCGGCAACACACTCAGGGAGCCGAGGAGATAAGAGGCATTTTTGTACTCCAAGTGGCCTAAACAAATAAATTACAGTCTTGATAACCTTTTATTTCAGTACTGTGCCATTTGTGCTACTCCAGTTGGATTGTGTCGTTCCCAGGATAAATCCTCAATTGCAAGGGCTTTAAAATTGAGCTATAAAAATTTCCTCTGGGCAGAAATCTGGCAAAATTTAACACAATGGAAACAAAAATAGCAAAGGAAATCAGCCTAAAAATAGAAGCGAGGCAAAAGAACCTGGGAACCTCTGGCGGACAACAGTTTGTCAACATTTTATCACTTGCTCTCTGGTAAGCAAAAGAGAGGGTGGGGGCCAGGTTGGAGGGACACGGCGATGGCGCCCCTGCAGTTTCTAAAGGATGTGCTTTCACTGCCAAGGGTTGCAGAAACAGGACAGTGGCCAAATTCTCCCAACAAGTGAGGCAGATCTGGAACAGGGGTGGATGAGGAAGGCTGAGATGCAATGTGCTGCTCAGCCCAGGGTGATTCCAGCACCTGAAGGCCACCCCAGAAGCTGAGCCACCCTACTATGGGCAAACTCAGCCTGCCTCAGCCACACCAACATCCCTGTTCCTACTGCTGCCTCCTAGCTGCCTCCCCATCTGAGCCTCCTTTGGTCTTCTCTGTCTCTACTGAGAAGCCTCCAGAGACACCCTGCTTGGAAGAACTAGGCAGAAGGCAGAACTCAGGCAGGCTGAGCCTGTGGTTTGTTACCTAATAAAAGCTTAATTTCTATCCATAGCTTAGTTCCTATGTACAAATTAAAATAACATCAGTTTAACACTACCAGAGGCATGGTGGGGAAAGCTGACTCACGACTGCTTGGAAAGTTGGTCCACTGAGTGTTCACCACGTGGCAGCATCCAAGGCAATGCCTTACTTACCTGTATTTACAAGAGGAAACAACACCTCAAATACATCAGACTATGCTGCAGCACTGATAATGATGAAAATTACATTGGGAAGCCAAACCAAAAAAGCCAACCCTGTAAAAGCCACTTTACAGGGGGAGAGAGTCCTCAAAATGAGAGCATTGCCTGGGCGACACAACACAGCCCCATAGGGTCGTACATATCATGGAGCTGCACAGGCCGGAAAGGTCTGAAGGTGACACTGCCAAGCCTTGCTGAGCTCTCTCCTATTTTTAAACCTGCCAACATGGCTTGAGTTGGCTTCTGATGTCTGGTACTCCTGTGAACCCTGGGAAGCATCCACACAGCAGGGACAAACACTCAGGCACCGGCTCTGCCTACGTGGCAAGGCAGCAAGGACAAGGACAAAGCCAACGCCACTGCCACCTAGACGTGCTGTCACACAGTCAGGCTCTCTGCTTTCACGAGGGCCTCATAGCGTGGCATGACCCAGTGGTAATGCAGCTCCACCAGCCAGGAGGAGGTGGCCTGACTGTACGCTGTGCATCCTTCTCGCTTGTTTTGGGGTATTGCATGTAAAAGGAGGAGCAGAGCTACTGACAGTGCTTATAAATAAACATTCCATGTCAAATATTCTGTAATACTACAAGCCCAAGGTAACGTTTTTTACATGGGGTAAAACTACATTCAGATTTAAAATGTGTTTCAGTCCTAATAACTTAAGGTGTCATTATTAACACACGCAAAGGATATGAAACAAACATGATTTCTTATGTTCCAAGCGTTCCTCTAACAAAATCATCTTTCATGCACGTGAGGAGCGAGATATTTAGGCAGTGGCCGCCACAGTTAATGACATCAGGTACTGATGAAACGTCTCTGCATGCCCCAAAGTTATGCAAAATAAAGAACTACTTATTTGAATTGCATCCAACTCTGCAACTCTCTATCTTCAGGGCAATCCAAGAGTAGATTTGTTTGAATGTTTTTCATTAAATGCCATCGTGCCATACTAGATAAGAGATTCTATTTGAACTAGCAGCCACTTCCAATTTTTCCCCCCAAAATAAAAGAGGGTTTATCAATTCCAATCATTCTTATCCAGAATTAGTTGTCAAGTTTCAATAGCTGGCATGGATCTGACAACATAAATTCAGCACCAGTGTCAAATGACTAATACAACCTTGTAGAAGAGCTCTGAATGTATAGTCCTGCTGGGATTGACCAACTGCATTTAGAATATCAGCACTTTTATGTTATAATAGCTCCTATTAACAACAGTTGGCTGACATTAGATATATTCAGGCTAAGCATCAATTAAAAAGTTGCTTATCTGTTTGAAAATCTGGAAAGTACGTAAGGGTTCTCACACAGGCAGAGAGTAATACAAATGAAATAATTGCTGTGGTGTCCTGGGACTGCATTACTTTGACTAATAGACACCACTATTTTTCTGCCTTCTTTAAGACAAGATAGTACATATAAATGTGTGTCCCTGTCATGCTATGCTGCATTCCTTAATGATCATCTTTCATTTTTAAAACAGCATTATTCAGAGGCCCTACTGAAAACCAGGTGCCCATTATGCTGGGCATTACGCAAACAAAATGTAATAAAATTACTGTCCTATACAGTTCGCAGTGCAGGCAGCCATGAAAGGTAACTCGCAACAGCCTATTTATGGGAAACTGAGGCACTACTATAGGCAGGGATTTGCCCAAGGTCACGCAAGCAGCCACTCACATCTCCTGAATCCAGGGCCATAAAGCTACACTAGTAGTAAATGCTGACATCCAAGAGAACTCATTAAACTCATTAAGGACTCATAAACGAGCTGAAGTAAGTGCCAACCAGTTTAAATGTTAAATAGGTCACCGCTAACTCTGATCAAAATGCTTTATTCTTCATTGTATCCGAGAGTGATTTAAATGAGGACTGTGGGCACGTTCCCGGAGCCAGGGCAGGGGTCCCCTGGCGGGTGTTGGGGCGCTGCCCTCCTCTGCGTGCCCCTCTGTGGCCAGGCACTGGGCAGCCCTGGTTCTTCAGCTTGGTGGGGAAGCGGGTAGGGAAGAAGAAATCGCTCCCCGCCTGCAGCTCACCCACGCAGCCGCTCACCTGAGGAGCAGCAATCTCCGCAAGCCAAAAAAAAAAAAAGAAAAGAAAGCAACCAAAGCCCTAGAACTTCTCACCCCGGCCAAACCTGAGCACTCGGCCATGCTGCAGAAGGGGAGATGCTTTTATCAGCTGTCTTCCAACAGCAAGAAGTGAAGCCAGCTGTTTATCCAACAAAAAGGCACAAGTGTCCACCTTGGCAAAGGGCTGTGCAGCAAGAATGCATCGAGACCCTTCCCTGCAGCTATAAGCAAACAGTCTAAAAGGTAAAATTTAGGAAAAAAATCTGCAGCTGCTGTTGCATGAAGCAGCTGAGTAGGCAGACTTGGAGCAAGTTCCTCCTCAGGAGGCTGGCAGGGTTGGGCTCCCATTGCCACGTGCAGGCAATGCCAGCAAACAGCCCCAGGTTCAACTCCAGAGGCCATACAGGTGTCCACACTGCCTGCTCCCCATCGCCAGCTCCCGTGCATTGAAAGAACACACTCACTGCCTGACACCCCACCGCTTTCCAGCAGTCTGGGGCAGTTTCTGGAGCCTGCTCACTCAGAACAAAACCCTCTCGGAGCCAGCCGGGACCAGGCTGCCCCAAACCAGCCATCGCAGCCTCTACTGCACCACTGCCTGCGCGAGCAGCTTGCCTTCCGGCTGTCTGCTCAGATCTGCCATCGCTCGCTTCGCTGGACGGGCTTTGCCTTCGTTAATGTAACAACAATAAGCTCACGGTAACAGGCTCGTGCAACTAGAAGGTGATTTTTACTTTCAAAAATAAACACCTCGACTTCACCTTCCCATTGTTTTTATAGTACAGTAGGAGATCTTCATCCTGTCAGGTTTTATTTTCATCCCACTGACATCATTTCTTAATTAAAGGAAAAGATAAATAGGCAGATTCAGCCAGGTGCTATGGCTGATAGAAGCACAGTTCTCAGGAAAAAAAAAAAAAAAAAAAAAGAGTAAAGTCACAACAAGTGAGCGTGCCTGGCAGTCAGCTCTTGTAGCAAGCCAGGGGCAGCGGTAGCTGGGCTTAACTGGCTCTCCTGTTTGTTTGTTCTGCCGTTTTGCAATGTTTTCCAGCTGTCATTTCTTTTCCTTTATAGTTGTATTTATTTTTTAATGATTCTCAGCTTAGGAACCTCAGCTAAGAGAACACTGAACCAGCAGTGGCAAAGCATCGCCTCCCCCTTCCCCGTGCGGGGGGCAGGTGAGGATTTTGCATTTCATACATCATTTACAGCCGGCGGATGTAATTCTCCCAGGTTCAGGCAGTGCCCCCCCGCCAGAAGCAGCAGTGGGCAGCTGGGAGTTGAAAATTCACAGAAAATACTGGGGGGAGCAGAGCTTTTTAAAGACCCACCACTTTGGGGATGTCTCTGGCACTGCAGAAATGAAACCTTTTGTTCAGTATGAATATCCGCTTTCAAAGCAAACACTCCAGTATATCCCAATAAGTTCTGTATATTAAAGGAGATGTAAAATGCATAATGCCTTTTTTTCTTCCCCTCAAAATAACTCAATTTTTAGAATGTCTGTTGGAGCTGTACCTTTTCACCCGGGGCCAGCAAAAGCACCAAGGAGTACGGTGCTCCTCCAGGAACACTGAAGAAATATTAGCAAAGTGCTGCATGGTTGGAGTAACAGAGGCCAGCAACAAAACCAACCAAAGAAAAACATACAACAAAAGCTAAAAAGTTCTAAATTTGGTGAAAAGTCTGCACCAAAAGGAAAGACGCTAATAAGCACTAAAAGAATATGAACAGCGCAGGGTGAAATGCACTGCTTTTCCTTGGGTAAAAAAAGAGGTTCTCCGGCTTTCTGGGAGCCAGGTTTCTGGTACATGGATGCCCGGGTGCTCACAACAGGAGGCAGAGGAACAGCTGCCTGGAAATGTAATTTTATTTGAGGTGGCTGAGCTGCTTCACTGGGGAAACGGATCGAAGACGCGCTACGGGAAGAAAAAATGTGTCAAATAAAGAGGGTTTATGAAAAAGAATCTGCTCAGAGACAAGAAGGTAGAGGGAAGAAAAAAGCCTGTCCAGGAAACCACAAAGTTTTGTGAAGCTGGTGATTATTTTGCTTTAATTCAGGCCACAGAAATGTTTGATCCTCTATATAATCGTAAAGCCTTGAAACTATCTGTCCTGCAAGGCAAATCTACTAAATAATGCAGAGTTCCCAATGGAGAAGAAACCTCCTTCCATCTACAGAGGGATTTTTAAAGTACCACATCAGAGTTCTGAGCTTTTAATTGTATCTCGCATTTAAACTTAATGGCAGGCTTCAGCAGCTGAAGCAAAAAGCCCCGACGTGTACGTGAGATCCTCAGGATGGAGGGCAGGACGCGATCAGATGCTCGCTGCGGTGTCCAGGATGCAGGAAGACGCCCGTCAGCCCATGCTGGCTAATTGCTCCCTCCTCCAACTTATGGAAAGGAGAGGGGGAAGAAGCAAGATAAAATCATTCAACTTTTTTCCTGCTTTTTGCTTCCACAATATGAGCAGAAGCAAGGTCTTTGGTTTGCAAATCTTACATTTTTGTTTTCCTCCAGGAAACCTACAAACCTGTAAGCAGGGAAAACATATAAACAGCAACAAAAGGAGAATTGAAGAATTTACTTAAAGAAATGAATTAAGAAATGAAAAAGCGGTGCTCCAACATGTTTCCCACACAGGGTTTGTGTTCATATCTAATAAAATTTAATGTATCCTTAAATTTAAGCACAGAGGAAATTGCAGGATGGGAAGAACTCACTGTTCAAATTACTTAATTTCTTTCGCTACTAACAGCCCTTTGATTAAAATTATTTCATTTGGAAGAATAAAGCCCATCTTCCTATTCCCTCTTCTGTCTTTTTATACTCGTCTGCATCCTTTTTGCTCAGCGAAGTCAGCTGCACTTTTGTCTACAGTCAGATCCGCTTCCACGCTCAGCACCCAGCAGCGCCTGGAGCTCCTGGTCAGACCAGAGAGGGGGACTGAGCTGGGGGCAGCGGTGGGCAGGGAGGACGGAGGGACCGCTCTGCTGCTGCTTCTGCAAAACATACACAAAAGGGCACATTTGGCAGCCAGAAAGAGAGCTGCAGGGGAATCTGTATGGGGAGGTGAGGAGGGAAAGGGGAAATGAAGGCATCCGAGGCACAGGTGGTTTATCGTCCCTGATGGCGAGGCAAGGAACACAGCAGGAGCAGTGCCCATGCACTGCAAATTCAGTGCTGGGCATCCCTGCAGCAGAGGGCGGCAGGCAGTGCCTTCTGCAGAGTCGTACAGATCGTCCTGGTGGCTGACCAGTGCTATTTGGAGGCTCAAAAATTAATTCTGAGGCAGAAAATGAAGCGGGAGGGTCACTTCTCAGGGTTTCTGTTTGCTAGGTCCAGTGGTTCTGGGGGTATGTGGCACAGCAGACCAGGGGAAGATGAGCAGTGTTGGTGGGAGCCGGCTACCTGCCTTGTGATACTCTCATCGTACCTGAAGCGGGTCAAATCCTGCACCTCCACTTCCGAGCAACGCTTCAAACAGGGCTGCTTTAGCACAAAACTCCAGGTCTCTGAAAAGGCGGGTGAGTGGGGAGTCCACAAGGCATTTGCTTCTCAACGTCACTGTTTTCTTGTGTTTTTCTTCAAGCAAAGGCAGACGAGGAGTCCCCATCAGAGCCATATGGGCTCAGCCCTTCCCTCCAGCACAGCCTCAGGAACGGCTCTGCCTCGGGATGGAGCCTCTGGCTCTGGGCTCACACAGGCCAGGGTCCTCTCCTGCCTTGGCTACACGAGCCTGGAAGATGCAGTGATACTGCACAGGAACAGATGCCTGAATCCCAGTGAATCCCTTGGGACTGGGAATTACATCCAGGTATTTTGACTTCTGCAGCTCCCAGAATCCAGAAGGCACAAAAGAGGATCCTCGTCACCTCGAGCTCCATCCCGCATATGCGGATGTAGCGCGTGGGCAACATTTGTTAACAAGCCAGTAATAAACTGGCCACAATCAGAACAGAAGCCAGGTCTGAGATTATATATACATATATCTGCAGAGAAACCCTTAATAAGATCAATACTCATATTGAGCACATTTTCCTCAGTATGTGCTTGGCCTCTCAAATAAAATTGTTCATATAAAGCATATTGAGTAAAACAGAGACTCTGTGCACATTTTGGATATTCGCTAGCCCTTTAGACACCTTCCTGCCTGGAGGGTTGGGCTATTGCATACCTATTCATTCCCACTTCTGAATCACAGAATGACAATCACCTACGGTGTGAGGAAATGCAGATTTACATTTTGTCACCCTCCAGATTACACGAAATGGCACAGGGCAATCTGTCACAAAATGCTCACATATTTGCCTTGCCACATTTTACCCGCAGAGGTGATCAAATGCAAGCTCAACTTTATCCAGTGAACCTCATCCCTTCGGAGAACGGCGCTCCTTTTCCCTGGTTCTGGTTAGATTCCACCTAGGAAGTATCTGGGGTGTTTGTTTATATAATTTTGCTCTTGTCATGCAGGGCCTGGCCTGCCTCTGATGCCCGAGTTCCTGTCTGCCTGTCAGTCTCGTTTCTGTTACGCAGACACTTCATCCCATCGGAATCAATAGGTAGGAATCAATAAAATGCAAACGCTGCACTTTACCCTGCCTGCTTCAGCCTACGTTCCTCCAGCCCTGGAAATGCTGCAGCTCCCCATTTACAGCCTGGCATTTGTAAAGCAGTTAAGGGAAAGAGGAAGGAAAGGTCCCGGGTGACCGAGGAGCAGGAAAAGCAGGGGGCTTGCTTGGTTCCCCAGGGGCTTTTCTTGGCTGCTGCCACGCTGCTTCAGTAGCAGCCAGCGTGCCACGATACCCGCCCGGGGAGCAGGCTCTCTGCAAAACACGGGCAAGGGCAAGGGCAGCCTCGGTGAACCAGAAGGATGGAAATGCCTGGAAAAGGCTTCCCAGAACTCAGCAGACGTCAACTGCTGCCCAAGCCAAGGGCTTGCATCATCTTAGCACCGACATGAGGCAAAAAGCAGCTTGCTTTCATCGCAGGTGCTTTAACCCCTGCTCCTTCCTTAGTCTCCTTCAGGCAGTCCATGACCACAAGCTGTCTGGCCTTCCTTTACTCCAGACCCCACAGACCGCTACAGGCAGAGCAGGACATCAGTAAAACGACTTGTTTGGAGAAGCCCGTCTCTAAACAAGCTGCCAACTCTCCAGGCACCTAAATAAGCAAATCTCCCCATCTGGGCCCCTTACAGATGTCCAGAGAAATCCCCATCCCCACGCTGCACCCAGACCCACCGGCGGGCACAGCAGGGCCGTGGGCAGGGCTCCCTGCCTCCGCTGCTGGCTTCTCGATTTGCATGTTTGTAGTATTCCAGCACTTGTTTAGCTTTAACTTATCCTGGCTTATTTCAAACAACAATATAATTTGTATGGGCATGATGCATTTCATTTCACTGAGAAGTTAGGGTCTCCAGGGACTCGCACTAAAATCATAGTGATATTGTCAGTAATGTAATTGCCATTTGGTCTCCACAGACTTCTATTGAAATTGCTTTCCTCTCCTAATCTCAAGTAGTAGGAACAACATCCCAGCAGAGACTCCAAAGACTTGCAATGGAGTCATGTTCCCATCATAAATGGTCTCATAATGATCCTCTTTAGACATTCTTTGAAACTGCCAAGAGATTGGTGCTGCACAGTATTTATTTTCCACGATGTTCTGAAAAGGACATTAATGTTCTCTCCCTCGAATCCTGGAGCTCACGTCCTATTAAAAAACTTTATGAGAAGTAACTACTGCTTCCCTGCAGTCCCCCACAGAGCCCTCAGAATATATATTATTATTTCACAAGCTTCACCACCGAGTTGCAATGAAATTAGAAAACATACCATTTACCCGACACACTGGATCGGATCCCGAGGATCTGTTTCACTCTCTGAAGTACTTAGGGGAAGAGGGGAGGAGGGCAATGCGTTATTTCACCTAGAAAATTGACCATCTCCTTGGGAGCCATGGTGGTCCATCCACAACAACCTAACAAAAGGGTTAGCACCCTTAGTGGTACAAGGTACTGGATTCGTACAGCGGAGGCTGTAAAGGTTATTCTCCTCATTGTTTTCCCTTGTTACATGTTATAGCCAGCAGGCCAAGATCACAAGAAACAGTGACATGCCGGGAATAGGGATTTAAATCCAACTGGGGATGAGGGGAGGCTTAACCTGAAGGATGGAGGCCAGGTTCCAAAGCTGGTCCATTTCTCTGCATCTTTGACACCTCTTCAACTCAGAGGATAAGCAATCAAAGCTTCTCAATTTCTGGAGGAAGTTCTCTCCCAACAGGCAAGCTGAACATATGGTCAGGTTGCTGCAGAAAGCAAATTTTGCAAGCTGCTTTCAAAGTCCTTTGTCTCAATGGGTTTGGTGTGGGAGCATCAGCAAGGTTCTCAGTCCTCTGCTGGGGCATTTAGTATTTTATAGACAGAGCCCCATAGGAGACAGAGAAAGAAGCACCAGAGGTGAGCAGAGGCTTAAGGGCCAGAACTTGCAGATCCCTCTCTGACCCTAGGATCCACATGGTGCTAGCACTGGTGGCTTTTCGAAGCCCATCTTAGTGAGGTGCCCCTGAGTCCCCATCTGCAGAAGGAGGAGAATGCTACCTACCATTTTCAAGCATAAAGTCTGCCACATATGGCACTAGAGATTAAGCTTTAATTGCATAAAGAAGAAAACTAATACAGAACAAATTATTCTGCTTTCTATTCTGCTTTCTGGTATATTCAACTACCCACATGCAGCAGAAAGTGGAAGAAACACCCTTTAATCAGTTTATACTTACCCCAGCTCTTTTATTCTGGCAGTTGTGTGCTGGAAATCTCATATAAATGTCATCTCTAGCCTTTGGCTGCATTTGCCATGATATTAGATAGTGCAGAGGCATTTCATACCGAACCAAAGGTTTCTTTCAGCTTAAAATAAAGGCTGATCAGTTCCTCGTGAGAAAGCACTGGCACAAAAATCTATTGCATAGATGTTGCAGGGGTGAGCTCTTCCCTGAGTCAAAGGAACTGCTTGTAGACTTGGAAGGGCAGAATCTCTGCTTTTGCTTGTTACACAATTTTGAAAACTTATGCATACATAGCTGCATGTAAATGTAAGGAATAATTACTGTTAATAACCATCACTTAAGCACTGGGGAGAAATAGATTAATGGTCTCGTCTCAGTACCAGTCAGTACCTGATCTGTACCATGAAAACTTACTATCCAATCTACCTAGTGAATTCACACAGTCCCAGTTTATACACATTCACTAGAGAAAGCTCTGATCTGCTGCCCTTTCACTGTGCAGAGTTTAAAACCAGCAAGCACTTTAGTTTATGTCTGAGTAAGAGCTACTGTTCAGCCCCATATGCTTGCGCAATATTGAATAGTAAGAACTACACTCTGGCTGACATTGGTCCACTGTAGGGTAAAATAATGGTAACTGCATCTAAAATTTAACAATCTTAAGGGTTTGGTACAAGCCAGTTTGAACTATTAGATTATATTCATGTCAGGAAATACTTCATTGTTTTATTTTTCATTCCTACTCAGAACTGCATCTTTTCTACTCGTTAATGAGCCCTGCCTAAAGTAGGCATTTACATTCAGACTATTTACCTGATGCATAATGCTTTAGGAAAAAATCCGCTCTAAACGATACTGCTAGAATTTTATCACAGATTTTTGGTGGAAATAATAAAATCTTTCTACAGCTAATGAACTGCCCAACAAAGCAAGTTTGTTAGTTAATAAAAATAAATGATTTTAAAAACAATCAAGAGATTAGAAAAATATGTTTTTCAATAAAGACCTGTTTGTACGTTTTATATTAATTGACATATTATATTACTTTTAGATTTTTCTGCAATTCTAATAGCATGAAAATAAGCACTAGGAGTATTAGCTTTCAGGGTAACTAATTTGTATGAAAATTTCTATATGTATGAGAATAAATGAAGACTTCATTATCTTCTTCAGTGGGACAGACAGAAGACCTGTTAGCAACTTAAAAGGCAGATGAGCACCTAGTGATGGACTCACCTCGGTAGTTGACTCGCTCCTCTCAGCCTTATGGCTAGGTCTGGTTTTTAACCTTTGAATGACAACTGGGAGGGATCTGAAGAAGGCACTGATTGTCTTCATGCAGTAAGGGTCTCCACTGACAGTCACATTTGGAAATACCATGCAGTAATTTCAGGCATTGCCAATTCCTGCTCCTGTAGCCTGCTGTACGCCTGTGGATTACTCTCATGATCTTTTCTGTCTTCTCTGTTAGAAGGGATCTCGCCAAATTTTGGATGCACACACACACGTGTATATGCATTCCACACACGACAAAGTTTTGTTGTTGTTGTTTGTTTTTGTGGGCATGGCCTCTCTGGAAGTACTTTAAGCGCCTTATGCCCACAGCCCAGTTAATAACACACACACACTTACTGAGTGAAGAGCACAAAGACTTAACTGTCATTCTAATTCTTGGTAAGAGTTAGACTGAAATCAGTTCATTGAAGTATCTGGACAATGAAAATGAAAGGAGATAGTTTTCATAGCTTCCAGACAGAGCAGACCATTGCATTATGTCATGCGATTGCACGTACCTCACAGGCTGCTGCATTTCACACAGATGCTCTATGTTGAACCAAAATTTCAGTTAAATTACAATAGTTCAGTTCTCAAATGACCAGTGTGAAAGACCCCCTACACAGAAACTAAAGCTGCATCAAATACCAAGGACCCTGCAAATAGGAGGGAATCAGGAAGATCCTAGCAGCAGACAAACAGCCCAGGAAAGGTGACCACACACACATCTGTCTGAGGTGACAGACTTAATTCCCAACTGCACATGACAATAAACGAGACTATGGCCATGTCAGTAAAACACAAGTAATGCATCTCAGGAATAAGTCTGCTACTCCCCTGCTTTATAGTTCCATTTCCAAGAGTGGAAAACTCTTTACTTTTAAGGTTTGTGGTTTTTTTGTTGTTGTTGTTTGTTTGTTTTTCCCAAACAGGAGTAAATCCAGTTATTTGTGGGAGGGAAAAAAATGCCCTGCTCCCTGTAAGTGACTTGCTGAAGTCCTGATGTATGCGGCTCTGTTATAACCACGTTCCTAATGTGGGACTGCAAGGATGATGAAAGTGCTGAAAGCAGCGAAGGCAACCCAGTTCTGCCCGTGCCCCGCAAAGGAAATGGGCTAAGAGGTGCACTGAGCACAGACCCCAAGGAAAACACACACTCCTACCTCACCAGGACTGCAAAGAGAAGTATAAACTCTCCTACAAATGAAAGCAACTTCTTTCAAAAGGACATTCAAGCTCATCTCAAAAAACACAAGACATGGCAATTCCTGCACCTCGCAGCAAACTGCTCCAGTTTTTTACCACCCTCACAGCTCAGAAATGGTGTGTTATCTCAAGGCTGAATTTGTCAAACTTCAAATTCCAGCCACTGGGTTTCATTATGCTTTTGTCAGCCAGCCTGAAAAGCTGCCACTGGTGTTTTTCAGCTAGCATTATTTTCCAATGTGTGATTCCTGATCCTTTCCCCAGCTATGCATGAGCTGTTCTTCATCCTTACTTGGAGATCAATTAAGTGCACATTCCTCACATTTATACACAAATTGCCCTGAAGACACCAGCAGCTTTGCATGGTTGAGGACTGCAAGTTCAGACTTGGTTTAGATGAGGCTGAAGGTGACTCACCGGGTAAAATCCAGGGTAAAACCACCAGTGACTTCTAAAGGGCCAGGATTTCATCTGGGCTAGTAGATTTAATAGAAAACTTGAAAGAGTGGGAATTTCAACCTGTGTCTTGGCAAATTTTCAGCTCAGGTAATTATGTTCTGCCCTCTTCAATTCCTTTGAAGTTTCACTTGGAGAAGTTAATCTCCACATCCCTTCCTGATGAACCCACAAAGACGTGTAGCTACGGGAGAACATCCCAGAAGTAGCTGCACTTTGGTGATGGGCAGGTGATGGACAGTTTTTGAGGTGCTCCAGTCTCAGAGGGACAAAATGTTAGCAAGGAGACAGAAGAAAATGCCGTGATGCTCTCAGGATGTCCAAACCACCACACCGCTTGTAGAACAAAATATTCCTGTCTCTGCTACATGTCCTGTGCTCGTGCAACAGCCTCTCCACCATCCTCTCATCTGCCAATAACTCCTTCTGCACCAGTGAGACGCAATCTTGAAAAGGAAACTGCATGAAAGTTACGAGACATTCATGAGCATTACAATAAAATATGGAAAAGCAAAATATGAGCTCTTTCCTTGGAAAGACAAGAGCATTAACAGCTTTCCCTTCCTGTTAACAACGCAAAAGCCTACGGATCATTAGTATTTGTACAGTAACCTTCAGAAATCTTCCAAAATAACAGAAGATTAGCACCACTCACATACACATCGCTCAGCTGAAACACGGCAGCACCTTATGTACTCGTCTATGAAATTATAGTATTCTGTATGTACACAATCGATGCGTAAGTGCAGCTCTTTTTCAAGGGCAGTAAAACCAGAGAGCTGTATGACCGGCAAAGTGAGGAACGCTGCTATGCAGAAACAGCCACAGACTTCTCATTCCTTTTTCAGAATTAGTGCTTCATAGTATTGATGCACAGAACTGTTTTGAGCTGATAGAATATTGTTCTAAGTGCTGCGTATTTTCATTTCAAATACCTTTTCTCAGGGTAGTTAAAATTAAAAGTATCCTGTAAGAAAAGATGCTCCCCGATGCAAAATCAATCACCTCATTTAATACAATCATCAAGGAATGTCTTTATTAATCATTATTAATTATACAGAGCAGAGTGTATTTTAATATTCATAAATGCTACACTCCTTCGCTGGACCACTAGTATACACTTCAATCAGAAAATGGGACCATTTTAAAAGGGGCAGAAATTGTAATTGAAAATGTTTCATGTTTTCCTGTATTTTACTCTTGCTGTCAAATTTCTCTTTAACAAAATCCTACTTTCAGACCATCCTGAAGCTGCACCTTCAGAGAATGCTATTCTTGTAGCACAGCAAAATCCCCTCAATTATTTTGCTGATTTTCTCACAACTTCATTTGTCACATCTCAGTCTGGCATCCAAGACTGGTGGTAGATGTTGCATCCTGGAGATGCCCTTCTCCTTCCCCACATCTTTCTCCAACAACCAAATGACCATAGTACCTAAACACTCAGCGTTAAACACCCAGCTAGCTCATACATGGTTAAAGGCATGTGAAGGTAACACTATCCTAAATAATCAACCCTTCTTGCCATGCTATGAATCTTAAAGGGTAAAGGAAAGGTTTTGTACTCTTTACTGATTATGATCTGGGCAGGTCCACCATGGCCTTGTTTAAAATAAAAAAGTAGCATGCCAAATGAAAATTCCTTTAATTTCCAGAACCGTGACTTCCACAGCTCCCCAAAGGTGTTTTTATCACAGAGCAGTAAAATGTGCCCTTCTGCCAGAACGGTCCACTGCCCATCTCAGCAGAGACAGAGTGCAACCAGGGCTGGGGCTGTAGCAAACTCCGATCCCAGTGAAATGTTAACTTGGGCAGAGCTCTCCGTGTATGTTTCTGAGCTACTGCTCTATCACCACTTCCATCCTGTGCAGCTGCAGGAGTGCCCTGGTCTGAGGAAAGGGTATGCGGGAACCCCATAGTCCGAGGGAGAGGTGGACCTCACCTTTGGCATTTTTCCTCCTTACTCACGGTTTCTGTTGGGGAAAAAAATGCAAGCTCACGTGCAAGTGGGTTCTACTTTGCAGACAAGATTCGCTATTCATATTTGTCTCTCGAGCTCGATTCAACAGGAAGTACCCCAACACTAGAAGCTGCGAGTGAACAAGCGTTTTATAAGATGTCCTTGATAGTTTTGTATTTATTCTTATTGCTGCCTTGGAAGAAGCTCCTGCCAAGATATCATTCTTTTTAAGAAAATGCAATAGCTTCCCCTAGTACCTGTTACACCTCTGCCCTCATGCCCCATCTTATCCTCCTATGTAAGGGATTTGTTAACGAGGCTCATAAACAAGTCCCGGTGTAAATTCAGGAAGAAAAGCTGGAGGGGCAGGGAGGTCACAGAAATGCACCATTTCCACCACATCAACTTGCACCATCCTGCAGCTTGCTGCACCTTCGGTTGCTGTCTTCCTCAATGTGTAAACTCTGCTCTCAGATGATTCAGAGAAACGTCAGCATCACTGCTGATTCATACCTGTGAGTCCACCCCTCGCAACCTAACTCTTCGCACATCCCCATTACTGCTCACCATTTTGTCTTTTTAACCTGCAGCAAGGCTCCATGGTCACGATTACCACTGCGTAAGTAATAATGCCTACTAGTAATAAATCCACCAGACATGGCCCTCTTCCTTCAGCTACACATAGAGACGATGATACCGCCACCTACGAGCCACACTTCTAACCGGAACCTTGGACATTGAAACAAGGATCCCTTCAGGCCTCGTTTCATGACTGAGCCCATCCTTCTGGTTAGCAGAGAAAAACCAAAAGTGTTCATTTCTGCTGGGCAGTGCACCAGAAGGCGTGTTGCCCCTAGAGAAAGCTTCAGCCCCTTATTTAATAACAGAGCATTATCAAGCACTTTGCTGTCATCTGTGAGAGAAGAAGTGCTCCTAAATTTGAAAGACCCACTTAAAATATTCTGAGACACAGTGAACGTTTAACAAGTTTATACTGAATAGGGTAAAAGAAAACAGAACAATTTGGTTTTCAAACACACAGCACTGATACTATTGACATTTAGCTCCCCCCCAGTCTTAACCTTATCTTCTTTGTCCTTGCCTCTCCCATTATTCTTCCTTTCTTTGTTTACTTGCTCTTACTTTTCTTGTCCTGTCATTTACACAGTAACATTATTTTAACGAGTACATTTGAACAGGAACTATACCAATTACTACATCATCCATTTTTGCTTAGCCTTTATAAAGAAAGGGTGAGGAAGGAAAGGAAAAGATTAAACCAAACGCAATAGTTTCAGATTCTTTGCAAAGTGCCACTGCATCTCAAGTTAAGCCTGCTCTGCAGCGAACGTGTAAAATGTATTCAGTGCCGTATAAGTAATGACATATCAATTAACTGTGTCACAAGGTCTAAAAATATGCAAATTACTGTACTTCAATTAGAAAAATCTACATCCTTGGAGAATACTGTAAATCAGGAAATTTGGGAGACATTAAGAGTAATCAGTGAAGGAAAGCATGCACTTTTCCCCGTATCCTATTTTTATACATACATAATGAAATAATTATAGCTACACTGTATTTATGCCTCTGCAAAAATATTAAAATCTTAAGATCTTTACAATGATAAATTTAATCCACGTTACGTTTGCAGACAACATTAATTATATGAAAAAGAAATCTATTATCATTCAATATAACTAAGTTGAAACTAATTTGGACATGTAAATTAGACATACGACTTTTCCATAGTACCAGTATATTAGAAAACAGAAATCCAGGAGAGATATATAGATTAATTAAAGAGGTTGTAAATGTGAAAAATGCAAGTTAGCTTCATTTGATTCTGTAACCAAAAATATACATTGATAAAAAATGTATATACACAGTTCGCAAAGGAGAGGAAGCTTTTTATGCTTTAACAGCAGCTCCTCAATGGTTATTTTTCTGCTAGAAATTCTGCATTGTCCCCAAAACCTATCCGTCCAGGATGTATACCTGCAAATGCGTATGGCAGTGTCAGATTTCAAAGACTAGGTCATTCACCACTGTAGCAGCAGTAGTGATATCTTTTGTTTGAAATTCAATTTGCATCTGTTTCAGAGATGCCATAAGAATGCATATAAGGAGCAGGCACGTGACTCAGATCTGCAGTGATCTGGCTCCATCCTGCCCAAGCTGTTGTAGCCTCCAAAGGACCGCGCAGTCCAGTAGGAGCCATTTCACGGCAGCGCTCCACAAGAGGAAGAAAGGGCTGCCCTTGCCTCTTCTGGGCTTCTCCGTGCTGGAGAGCCACTTCAGAAGCCTGCCTATTGTCTCCTGCCTGACAGGAGAGATGCCACCCCACCTGCTGAATGTGCCACCGATCCCTCTCAGGCGATCAGGACGCTCTGAGGTGTCTTGTGTGCCTTTTGCAGAGAGGCCCAACACCACCTTGTCCTCGTCAGCTTCCAGAGACCCCTCCGTGGTTCAGTGCCTGGGATGTGGGGAGAAGGGGATGGGAGACCCCACGAGCAAGGTTGTGTCCAAGCACACTGCTCTCCTTACAGCCACAAGCACACCAGCAGCACACACAAAAGCAGCCAAATCCACACACCATGAATTGCAGAGGTGGAGCAGTCCGATAATCCCCCATTAAAAACATAAGGTTTCAAGTACCAAAATTATGGTCTTGTACTTGCATTTACCTGAGGAATCAGGGGCACCCAGTGGCCAGTGCAATTCATCACAGGTAACCAGGAAGGATCAGCCACAAAAAAAGCCACAAAACCAGGCTCCAGTCAGTGATGAGCACTCCGAAGGTGGGAGCTGAGGCCGCCAAGCCCTCAGGGAGGTGCTGGGGGCGCTGTGGAAGCGGCCTCCGTAAGTGTCAGAGGGCTGCCCGGCTCCAGAAGGCCCGCGGCCACGTAGGCTTCCTAGAGTCCTTGACAAGCCACTTTGGGCCTGATCCTGCTCTAAACAAAGACGAGCGATGTTTCCCCGCTGACCTGGGGGAAAGCAAGAGCCTGCCCTCCGCAGAAGGCACACGTCCTAGGCCACTGCCACTGAAATACGCACCCTTCCACTTCTAAAATACCATCATACACGTGCATCTGTCTAACTGGAGACGACTGCTCTGTTTAACTAAATCAAAGCTATACATGGATTTTAAAAATGTATATAGGCCAGTTTTACTTAAGCAAAGGAGATTTCCGATAAACATGCAAATAGGAATTTAAACAGCAATTTAAAAACCACGAATTCAATGCTCATTACTTATGCAAACTATCATGGTCTTGTCATGCTTTATTTCTCTGCCTTATCATTTTATCTATGGTATTTCCCCTCTATCGCTCTATTTTCTTTTTTTCCTGTCATCTACATTTTCTGGATGCGTTTTTAATGTCCTCACCTCCATGTTTTAACCTTTCAGGTAATACAGGATTTACAGCAGCAGCCAGGGAACAGGCATTCACATGTAACTAAAGGCACCCACTGTAATTCCTGGTACATAATTGCAGGGAACAGAAAACTTCTAGATATTATCAGACAAGCAGTGATTCACATGAACCTAAGGGCATTTATAGGCTAAAAGTAGAAAACAGACAGATAGATTTAAAATTGTATTTATACAATTTAAAACTTTAAAAAAGCTAGTAGTGGTTATTTGTAAGGAATAGCTAAATCTCCATTTAAAAGAAATAAAACTCCTTTTATTTAGTGCAATCTGTGTGAGATTTATTTGCCATTCTGTTTGTCATTATAGTTCAGGAAAATACCAGAATATCCATCCTTCCTGAACTGTAGGACAGCTATCAGATAAGGATCAGAACAAATTCTAAAAAAAAAAAAAAAAACTCACGAGTTATGATTAACTCTATGTAAAAAGAGGACAGGCAAGGGGAAGATATACTAAGAGAAGAAAACCATAATCACCATCTACCATTTCCAGGGAAAAAAAAAAATAAAAAAAAATAAAAAAAAAGCAGAACAAAAGACAGAAGTATATGCTGTAAATATAGCATACATTTTATTACCGCCTATGTGCTGCTATATCCCAAGACTTTGCAATTTAGTTGCCTATTATTTGCCTTTAAACATTAGGAAAAGAGATCTACCATTTTTGAAAGGTAATTATACTGTAATGCAGATGGCAGTAAAACAATTACAGAAGATAAGCCCTTGCAATGATCTTTACAAAGCAAACCAAAAGTAGTACTGAATCATAAAAGCCCCAACGTGGAGAAGGCTGCATTGCAGCACTGTCGCTCTGCTACTAGTTCCCCTGCAAAAGTGGCAGAGCAGTATTGCAAACAGTGGAGGAAACAGACACACTGAAGGTTAAGCACTCTTTAAAGGATTCTTAATCCTAGACTAATCCTTTACAGGCTCTATTTGGTGTGGATCCCAAAATACTCGAAGTACTAAGGAAACATTTGTTTGTTGCTTTTTTTTTCCTCCCATACAGAGTTTAACTTTTACACTCTACTGCTATCCACAAGCTCTGTTGGTGCTCTGCCTTTTTAACAGGATTTTTCGTGCTTCATGAAAAGTTGTTGAGACATGGTGAATGCAGCTGCTGAGGAATCATTTATTACTATTAATAGATAGCTTTGGAGATTAAATGAACTATAGCAAGTAGTTTGTTTGACTGTCACATCAATGAAATGGGTATTTTTATGACTTGTTAGTGATTCAGTGGAAATTACACATGGCAAAAGGTGCCCAGTCAACCCATGCTGATTGAGATTGCTAGTTTGAAATAGATTGCTCGTTTTAAACCTTGACCAGCCTTCCAGCATATCGGGACACTTACTTGTGATACATTATGGATAGGAGCTAGCATCAGACATGCAGGAAAAAGAGGGCATGCGGGAGATAGTATCTGATCTTTGCTATTTTCCAGTGCATAAAATAACAGCCTGTCATCTACCTTTTGCAGGTCATTTTTATCAAGTTGCAGGCCAAAATGAAATTTGCCCTCCATTTGCCAGCTAGCCTGGAGATGATAAATTTAATGCAGACAGTGTAAATGAATGGTATGCTACTACGGAAAAGTCAAATTGGTGCAGAATTATTAGTGGTGAAGTTTTTGCCCCTGTATTTTTCATTATACCTTTCCCCTACAGTTTTTGTCATCCTTTTCCTGTATTTCTCTTCCTCCTTCACTGTGGTCTGACCCTTTTCCACCTGGAAGGATAACATTTACTGCAGCCATGCCCTGGCCACTGTGAGCGCATTTGTCCTCCCGGATAATTAAGAGTGCAGCGCAGCAGAGACCCAGATCTGCAAACTCGTGCAAAGGAGTCAAAAGGACTGCTTTTATGTAACGAGAGAGGGTGAGCCAGAGTAAAGCCAGGAGACACTTACGTATGGCTTTATAGCACCTCACCAATATTATTTCAGTTTTCCTCAACAACAACAACCACAAAAAGAAAACAAAATGTATGCAAAGTTATGCCCCTGAATGACATTCTCATAAGCCCATACCTATCTTTATTCACACGCAGCATCAGGACTTGGGCTGTAACCTCTTCAGAGTGATCTACTTTCCATTACAGGGTAATAGAGGAAAGGTCCCTGGCCAGAACCTTTGGCCACAACCACAGCTGGAAAATAAAAACTTCATCAGTTTGAAATAGATCGCTTTAAACCTTGACCAGCCTCCCAACAAAGGAAGTTCCCCTTTGGCAGCTCAAAGTGAACCTTTGGACCACCAGTCCTCTTCCATTAATTGCTTTAATGAAGGAAAGAAATGAAGACTAATGGTGGACCATTCCACCTGGCTGCAGTCTCCCTGCACTGTCAGCTGTCCTAGAGAGTCTTATGGTTATCTTGGATATCTCTCCTGATGCTATTTGAAAATAGTGACTTACTGCCAATGTAAATCTGACACTCCCTTGTTTAAGAAAATGTGGTTTTATTATTAAAGCAAGATGCCTCACTGGAGAAAATTTAGTACCACAGAGAACAGCAATGGATATATTTCATTATTATTATTGTATACAGGGTGCACTGGTTGTAAGAGGAACATCTGTGCTCCTAATTCTATTATAACTTCCCGTATTTACATATCCAGTGAGGCAAGCAGCACACAACATGTGTGTCTGAAAGACAGAGACAAGGATGGATACACGACAAACTCCTGAAACTCAGCTGAAATTCTGCATGGCTCAGTCTACGTTTCTGCGCTGAAGAAGCAGCAGCTATATCCAAGGGGGGCATAAAAACCTGAGGGAGACTACATCTGAACTCACCGGGCCAGAAACCTCACGCTGCCAGTGGTCTCCCCCTCTGGAATTCATCCTTGGTGAGGAGATGGGGTTGAGCACAAATACTAAAACTATCAGATTGCAAATTCAAAGCTGGCAGTGGATCTTCTACACTACTAAGTGCTGAACAGTGGAATGGCCCCAGGAGTGTAATCCTGAATTAAACTACACGAATTCAAGTACCCATAAGCAAAAGATGTATAACTGAAGCAGAGGGAATTAGAACTAGTTCCTTCTCTTGAAGGAACCAGATGCTTTACAGGCATATTGCAGTACCTCTCCACCATGGTGACAGATGCCTTAGTGATTCCTGTAATTGGTGATGATGACGGTGATAGAGGTATGCTACTTTTATCCCCACAGACTGACAAACATTATCTTTGAATCTCAGAATCCGGAAAGTCAGAGAAAGCTGGATACCAGTTCTGTGACAAGCAAACATATCAAGGGAAAAATCTGACCTGCCATCCATGGAAAAAGAACAACATATACATTTTTTCCTGCTACTGCAGAGAAATGAAGAGTTATTCTGGGAGAACTGAAAAAAGTCCTGCAAATACTGTTTTAACAAGTCCTTGTGGTTGGCCTGTTCCTCCATGTGCTGCTGCAGCAGTGTATCACACGGCTGTTTACATGCCCGCTGATCTGAAGTCATTCCTCCCCTCTCACACTCCAAGGAGGCAGGTCAGAAAATTTTATGTTTCAGACATAAGTTAGGAAACTTTCTCCCACAAGTACAGGCGCTGCCCTGCCTCTGCTCCTGTCAGTGAACCCCACGGGCTCCCTGCCTCCCAGGCTCGCCCTGAGCTGACATCTGCTGCTCCCCGTCCAGCGACAGCGGATGCCTGGCAGAGAGGGGCGGAAAGGGATGAGGGGAATGGATGGCAGAGATTGGCCAGACTCCTAGCCAAACCCTCGCAGCACCTCACTCAGATAAAATACCAGTAAAATAAAAACAGAACTGTAGTAAAATATAAAATGAACTAAGCAAGCTGTCACCACAGAGTAAACCATGCTAACGTAAAGGCATCAGTGCTGCTAGAAACAGGGAGAAGAGCATCCAGGCTAGGACCAAGGACTTTTCAGTGATGCCCAGCACCAGGACAGGGGGCAACAGGCACAAAGTGGCAGACAGGAGGCTCCATCATGCCACACTTTTTTCACACTGTGTGGGTGACAGAGCCCTGGCACAGGCTGCCCAGAGGCCGTGGGGCCTCCTCCTTGGAGACCTTCAGAGGCCGCCTGGACGTGGTGCTGGGCAGGCTGCTCTGGGTGGCTGGTTAACATTTCACTTTACTTGGGGTAAAATGGCAACGAGGTCCTCTCCAGCTCAGTAAATCCTGGGAATTTAGCAGGACAGACCTGGCCTGTGGCCCTGCTCCTCTCCCACCTTGTCCTCAGCTGACTGAGAGCCACGGCGGGCCTCATGCTGTGCCGGCCAGGTCGGCGGGGCAGAGCCAGGAGATGTGTAAAGCCCAGGTAAAAGGCACTAATGTGAAGGCAGTTACACTGACAAAGCTGTACTTTTGCTGGTATTGCTTATTTTGCCGGGGAAGGGTGGGGGTTGCTGTAATAAGCTATCTTGTCAAAAGCACAGTTTTGCCAGAACAAGCTATTTCCAGCAGTCCACCCAGGACTGCTGTGCTGCTGGAGGAGGTGGGTATAGCTGCATCAGCAGACTGCTCCTAATGGAGACGGAGCTCGAAACCTGCTTTCCACATGGAAAAAGGCTGAACAGAGGGCAGCTGGTTTGCTGCTTCACCTCCTCCTACTCCAGGACCCAGTCATCCAGGGGAGGCAGTCTCCCAGCGATTTTCTGATATTTCTGGCAGAGACAGTTCATGCTAGAGAGGCCATATGTCTGCGCAGGCATATGGATCTGCATTTCAGGCACCGTCTGACACAGAAACAGAGCAAAAAGCGTCTGTGCAATGCAGTGTTTAATGCATCTGTGGAACTGGATGGTGCAGGATATTCCTCAGGCAGGAAAGAAAAATCCAGAACTGATGTGTTGATGTGTTTAAGTACAGATCTATTTTACAAGATTCACCCAGTGCACATCAAAATTGCAAAGACTTTATGGCTGGGGTGATTAAAATGCACCATTGCAGATAAGGCACAAGTCTGTTCCACCATAGCTGTTCCCATCTGCCAATATATTGTGAGACCATTTGAAAAAAATGCATTCTAGGCATGTGGAGTAGAGCAATCTTTACTAATACTGACCCCACAGACCTAAGAAACTGCATTCAACAGGTGCAATTATAATATACACAACATACTTTTCCATGCAGATCCGCCCCTGTCATCTGCCTTACACAGCACCACAGCCCAACTGCAACAAACCACATGAAGATAAAATTAGCAGCGATCTACATATTGTATGATACATCAGAAGTCTGCTATCATCACAGAACAGCTGGAACAATTTGTGGCTAAGCACTTCAGCAACAGACTACAGCCTTGCTTATATCAGGATTTTCCAAATACAGAATAGATCAAAACCTCATGATCCGGATATTAAAAAAATATTTCTGAACCAAGAGGTTGCAAATTTAGCTTCCTGTGGCCATGAAAAGAAGTAAATAGATACTTTATTCCATGTCCTTTGACTTCTGTAGTCGTTATGAATATTTCTTCTCAGCAAGAGGAGATTCACTCCATGTTCTGAAGAAGAAAAGTAAGTTGATATATTTTGAGATTGAGATGGAAAGAATGGCAGTCTAACACCTCCTTTCCATTTTTTATGAATCTTTTCAATGATATCTACTGAAATTTCAGACAGAGAAAGAAGACACATGCCCATATTAATACCGGAGTAACAAATTTAAAGAGTGTCTAGTGAGCAAAACAAAAAAAAAAATGTGTTCTTTTCACCTGATGACATTCTGCAGCCAGCAAAAGGCAGCAGCTACAGCACTGCAAAGTGATACACCAGGGCAGTGAGCTGCTCCCTTTTTCAGGCCGAACGGCATCCCACAACAGCAGCCGTGATGCTGGAATCCCTCCTCCTCCACTAGCAGACAGCACACACCCTTCAGACAGGCTGCACCGCCTGCGTGCTTTATGGAGATGGCTAATGGCAAAAAAAAAAAAAAAAAAAAAAAGTCACAGGGTCAGCAAATATCTGCAAGAAATTTGGGAGATTCGCTCCTAGAATCCCCCTGGGGCAGACAGACAACTTGACAAGCCTGAAATCCAAGAATTTCAAGATTCAGGTACACGAGGCAGGAAAGGAGAGCCTGATTCTGCGGGGGGCTAAGCGCCCTGCCCTCTACACTTAACAGCTTCCAGAGGATCAGCACCTTGCACGAAGGGCATCACTTCACAAGATCAAACTCCTTGACGGGATTTCTGGGTGCTACTATTCTTGGCTCTCTCCTAGCTTCACGTATAATTTTGTGCAAGTACATTAACCTTGTTGTGGCTGAATGTACCCTCTGTGCTTTGCCCTCCCTCCCCCGCAAAGAGCTTTCTGATCTCTGGAAAAGTCAATATAGGTTGTGAGAGATCTGCTTATAATTGCATGAAAAATTGAGGGCACGATTCTGCCATCCTCACTCATTCTAGCATCCCCAGTGCTTTCAGCTGTGTTAGTAAATGCTGCTCGGCATGAATAAATGCTACAAAGCCGGACCTTTAGCAGAGGGAAAAAAGGATACTAAATGTCAGTGCCAGAAATTCCCTACATCTAAAAGAAGCGAGAAATATTTAAAAATTGAATTATGCATTGAATAAAAAAATTCCTTAGAATATCTAAAAGTCACATTCCCATTAAAATGCAGCATTACACACACAAAAAATCTCTCCCTCTGCTAAAAAGTACACACTCCAGGCTACAGAATCCAGCCTCCGACATCAGGCAATGAAAGAATTATGGTTGCTGATGCAAACTTAATCCGGTATCCTTTGCGTATACATTATGATAGTCTATTTTTTTAAACTTTTTTTTTTAAGTGAAGTTCTCCTTCACAGCACAGGATGGATGGTGTTGAATTAATAAAGCAACTATTCAATAGTTTGTCTTATCATTGTTCAGGGTACGGCCTTACGGCTTGTTTCCTGCTAACTATTCAAATAGTGCTCTGAAGACAAAATTATTAATTTCCTTATGGGCTTTTCTATAGCACTCATCACTAAAATAAGTGAGGGCTTCACAGACACTTCACTAATCTTCACAAAATCCCTGAGAGTTGAAGGAACTATTATTCTGTTTTATACATACGGAGCTTAGGCACAGATAAATTAAAGTCAAGAGTACCCACTAATTTAGGAAAGCCTGCCTTACGACGCCTCGGCCACGATTTTTCAGAGCCTTTAACATTATGCAGCGCCTTGTATCTTCAAAGCGCGAGTCTCACAGACTTCAGTCACAGCTACGCTCTTCTGCAAAACAGGCCCCGGGGCTGAGGCTGGGCTTCCAGAAAACTGGGAAATACACAATTAGCAATCATCTTTAAGAAGTCTGATTTAAGGGACTTAGTGTCACGACGAAGAAATCCGTGCCAGAACAAGGCAGAAGCTCGTTCTCTGGGGCCTGTAACGACCCAGGAGGCTGCCTGGCTCTCTGTGATCACCACAGCTGACCTCCAGCTTCTCCTGTCTCCTCCAGCAGCGTGGTCCTGCTGACCGCAGGCTCTTCACGGGCCAGCCCTGGCTCATCCACACACCACCGAGCGGCGAGGCACAAATCCCCCAGAACAGAACAAAGCAGCACGTGCTCACGCACGCGAGACTATTGTAATGTGTGAGTGGCAAATTAATACTGCGTGAAGACTCTTAATTCCCTTATTTCCTAGTTATACAACAGCAAGACAGCAAGTTTATCATTTTATTGCAGATTTTTACACCCATTTCCCCTTTTTTTTCCCCAAAAAACAGCTGAAACTACAAGAACTGCGGCATCATGTGGCTACCATGTGGCTACTTACTCGACACAGTTTGAAGTGTAAAGCTACGCCTCGTAGACTTCTGCAGCTTGTAGAGTAACTGACAGCAATAATGTATTATCCTCACCGATGTGGACAAACACTTGAAAACGGATGACGGATACTCCTACCAGGAGAATTTACAGGTATTTGGAAACAGGGGAAGACAGATGAGTACGACCTTCCCAGCTCACGTTCCTTATGACTCTCAATGCAATCCCAGTCTCCTTGCTAGGACTAAGCACCCTCTTTGTCCTTGCTCTCCAGTCCCCCAATCTTTTCACATCCAGTGATCTGTCTTTTCCCTTCTTCGCTCCCAGACTCATCTGTTTTACCTGTTACGTCCTCCCAGTGCACTGGGTGACATCTCTCCTTTTTAATCCTGTCTCTGGCCCCAGACCCTCCCAGCTGCAGCCCCTCACACGTTCCTCTCCAGGACTTTTTAGAGAACTTCCCCATTGCACCAGGCCCTTGCCAAAAGGATCTCCCCTTCTCCAGTTTCCTCTCGCAGCTTGCCTTACCCAGGCAGACCCAGTGCTAGCACTCTCCCACATTCCCCTCAGAGAACAGGCAGTTCCCCATTCAGCTACACAACCCCGGTGTGCTCCCCGTTCCCATCTCACATGTAACATCCTTTGGATGCAGGATTCCCCCTGTCACCCAACCTCCCTGGCTCCTCATCTTACGCTCCTGCATTTTTTTTTCACACTTTTCATTGAGTCAGTCCCAGCATCATCCTCCAAACCCCTATTACGTTTCACTTTTTTTCATCCCAGTGCTGCTCTGCCAAACTCCTGGCCAACTAGCTCCATCTCCATTCAGTTCTGAGGTCTAGCTTTTCTCTCTTTTACATTTCAATCTTTTATTTATTTATTTATTTATTTATTTTCCATGCACAACCTCACCATCACATAGGCAGTACCAAACAAACTCCCTCCTATCTGCTCTGAAACCCAGGGCCAGCCAGGCCTGGTGCAGCCCCAGCAGATGTAAGTCCACCTGGGACATGACTGCCACCCGCCAGGTACTCACATGCAAACAGTGTGGGTTCTACCAAGCCCAAGCACAGGCAGAGAGATTTAATTGCAAGCTGTAAAAACTAATGAAACCTGTAAAGGACACATCCCAGTCTTTTCTTCCTTTAAGATTCATAAACCATGCAAGAACCAGGCTTGTCTCCACATGCGCAGAAGGAGCATCCTTGACAAAGGAGACCATCTCCCTGATATCAAACCAATGCTCCAAAGCTTCAAGAGGTCTGAAGTGGTTCTTAAAAAGAGCAAAATGGAATATTTTTCATCACTTCTTTTTGAGAAAGTCGGTGTCTTTATATAGTATTTCTATGGAAATCCTGCTGGAAAGTTTTTGGGTAAAATCATTTTAGTTTTAAGCAGCTGAAAACAAGCTCCTTTAGAAGGACATGCTATACAACCTTAAAAACAATCAGCGGTGTCACCCCCTCACCCTCCTTATAACAAATCCAATAACTTCTCATTTCAACCAACAGAAGCAAAGCCGGGAAAGAAGCCAGAGATATACTTTGATGCATATTAGGGAAAGAGTATTCCATGGTCAGGAGACCTTATTGGATAAAGTCCTCTTTCTCACATTTTCCTGAACATGCCCCAAAAGTCAGCAATTCTAATTCCACTAATTTTAAGTACAGACAGAGGATGGCAGGCAGCAATATGTTGTGTTGATCCGTTTTAACTGAAGCAATTAGCTAATATTCAGGATCTGGCTGCTGTTTCCATTCAGAAACATATTGCTTAGGAAATCAGGTACTGCTTTAAGGCAATCCTGTTTATCAAACGTAGCGTACAAAATACTCCTTAATTGGAATGAACAGGAATAAAACATTTTCCCAGTGCGGTAGCCTGAGACCCTTCTTTGAGCCTTCAAATTACATCAAAAGTGTTTTGTTTCGGTGTTGTGGGGTTTTTTTTTGGGGGGGCCCCCCCCCGGTGGGGGGGGGTAGTGCCTCACGCCCGGGTTTCAAACACTTCTCTGGCTGCCTTCCTTCCCACTGTCTTGATGCCTGTGCTGTTTCTGGCAGTGGCAATGTGTGCACTTGTGGGCACACACGTGCTCATTTCTGCCATAGCGAACCAGCAAAACAACACTCAGCCATTTGGATTTGCACTTGGCTGCAAAACAGGGTCTGTTTTTTAGGGAGGTTCTGACCCTGACTATCATGAAAGGAGCTTCTGAAGAATTCATTTTCCTTGGCTGACAAGGCAGGAGCACTACATCCACTAGCTCCCTCCAGTTTTAACGCAACCCCAGGATTAAATAGCATCAGTCTGTGCCCCGCTTGGCTGCACAGAACCCAAGGATTTCCAGCAGTGCAATAAGCGAGGTGACTTACCCAAACTACCACAAGTTTCTCATCCGATCCCCTAGCCAACAGGTGCCTGTGTTAGCTTCTTTGGGCAGAGACGCACTTACACCACAGACACACTGCTGCACACTGGTTTGAGAGCTATGCCAGAGTGCACTTGGGGGAAAAAGTAACAAAATCTTTTCAGTAAGTACTCCCAGTGGTTTTAAAGTCTTTTATTAAAAAAAAAAAAAAAAAAAACTCAGTTCTATTAAAATATGTAGATGGCAAATACATTAAATAAACAAGTAAAAAAGTGCTCTCTGCACCCTCCAGGCCACGTGGCTGCAGCGAGCTGCCTGCGGATGTTCGCAGCACTCCGTCAACCTCAGGCACGAATATAAACCTCGCTCCAACCTCGAGCCCTGGTGCGTGTTGCTGCTTACATAACTCCAGCCTGCTTAAATCACAGCCCAGCGATGGCTAGATGCACGGGCAGAACTGCACTGACACTGTGGCCCTTTACTTGCTTGCTGGAAGCAGGAAAAGGATGGCGCTCTGGCAGGTGGCATGATAAAGCATGGGGTTAACCAAACAAGCAGGGAATGGGGAGAGAGCGTGTGTGTGCTTGTGCTTGTGAGAAAGTGTGCGACGTGGAGCTGTTCCACTCCGGAGCCTCTTCAACTTGCTGCCTCACACGGAATTGCCGTTTGAATAATTTAGTAAATTAAAAGTCCGTCCCTGTACAGAGCTAATCTTCGCTCCAAAGTATCTGGGAGTACGATGGAGAAAGCACTGACGTGCAGCCTAGAAACTTAGTTTTAGGAGGTTTAATAGTGAGAAAATACAAAATCCAGACGTGGAGAGTTATGTGACTGAACATAAAAAGGATCAGCTCGCTGAGCACTGTAGCTATCTAGAAAACACACATAAAAATTCAGATAAGAACTGAATGCGAAGCAATAGCACAATTTACTTACAATCTGGAATATCAGCAGGATTTTAGTTTGTTGTTTGTGGGTTGCTGGGGTATATGGTACATTACAGTAGAGCATCAGCACTAATTCTACATGGCAGCTCCTCAGAATACCATCTGCTTCCCCGGTAACTGTTAATATAGTTGTAATTATCTACTTCTAAGCACTTTATTGGGAATATCATTTGCAAATTAATCAACTACAGACCGGTAAAACAAATGACATGCTTGTCTGAAAACAACAGCATTATTTCAAATTATTTTCCTAAGGGTTGGGAAATATCAGCCACAGCCAAAGCTGGGGAGCAGGGCAAGGGAAGGTCTATGTTCAGCTTAAAAACATTAATCCTAGCTACATCCACCATGAATTTGCTGCTACACGGGCAGATGACAGGTCTTCAGGAGCAGGAAATTTGCACTGCAAGATGTACCCTGTTTGTGAGTCCCTTTCTCATTGCTGCACACAACCCAAGTTTTTTCAGGGCTCTGTGTGCTCTCTGCCTTGGCTTCTTGCTTCAATTCAGGCTACTCCAGTCTATCTGCCCCTGATTTCCTTCCGTCCTGTGGTACCTTTGCCACTTTTGCACGGCTCATATTCCTTACTGCTGGCTTCAGTCTCATTGCTTCTTTTCCTCAGCAAGGGATTCTTAGCCTTGGGTTTAAATTTACAAAATGAGCAGGCTTCCTTAAAGCTTTCCCGGTGAATCCCCTATGTCTTCACAACCCAAGAGCAGGCATCACCTCACGATGTCCCAGCTGAGACGTATGCTGCTGTCCAATGCAGTATTTACTCTTCTGAATACCAGCAATATGTTTCTTCGTGTTGCAAAAGTGAAGGATGCGTAATGACTGTAAAACATCAGGTCGAGCTGCACCTCCTGATAGAATGAAGAAGCTTTAATTATTTGAAAGCTGGTTGTATGAGGAATGATGAGACACCACACAAAAGCCCTGTCCCCACTGAAGTTTCCAATAAGCTATTAGGAAAATGAATTTGGAGGACCGCAATAAGCGACCGGGCTGCTATCAGTTTACTCATGCAGATACCATAAATAGCCCTTCCATGATAATGCTGTTGAGCGAGAGATTTTTAAAATCACTTAACTTGTAATTCTTGAAATATTAGAAGCCTTGCAAAGTTAATACAATATTCTAGCTCAGTGAGCAAGCAATACGTAAGCCATGTTTTCTGTGGCATCTGTTTGCAATGTCCTTTGCTTGGCAGTAGGTTTAACTGAAGCACCGTCTAATGGCAGACAGTGGGGTAAGCTGATCGATAATCATGGCGTGCCATTTCTACATTCATGGTTGAAAGCTCACAAATAAAAGCAAACAGGTTATCTGCTCTGTGATATAAGTGTCCTCAGATCATTGTATTCCAGCATCTCAGCACTTTTCTTATGCTTTTCCCGTCAGTGCCCCCATCATCTATTAATGCACCGATCAAGGTTAAAAGCAAAAAGAAAGCACGTCGTTTGGGGAGAAAAATTAAATTAATTTCTTCAGCATGATAACTTCTGTGCATTGCTTCACTATACTTAGAGCCAGCTCCTCAAGCAAAAATCCTGCTTTTCTGCTTGAGAGATATGGATCTGTTCTGTTTATTTGGCTGTATGCTATTCAAGGACCCAGATGCAAGTTTTTTAAAGAGCAGTTCATAGTAACAAGAGTTTATGCTGTAAAAAATGGAAGTCCTTGAAGGAAAGCCACTCAAGAATCATAGCGGCAGACAAACAACTCAGTGGGTGAAACTCAGTGACTGAAATGGTTTCACTTCGTTCTTATTGCTGTTCAAGTGATCAACAGATTTGTCACCTCTTATCAAGGCTGAAAAGCGTTAGACTACTAACTACCACTCTTGTGCATGATGAACCTTTCCTTAAGGGAAACAGATACTTCACTCCAACAGCAGGCGCCTTATAGCAAATACAATAAAATGGTATTCTACCTGTGCTAGACAATTCATAATGAACTGAGAATTCGTGCATCGTTCGTGACCCCTGCTTTTCGTATTTCCTTAAACTTTATAAAATAGCCTGGAAATCTTGTGTGAATCTCCACACAAGCCTTTCAAACTGTTACATCACTGTAGAGACATGCTTTCAAAATATGAGCATTTTATTTTACTCATATAAGAATATTTTCTTCAAACAGCATGACAAACACCTCTACGGCCAAACCTTACTTTCTCTTAACAAATCATGTAGCCTCTCTGCACATAGCGGGTTTCCGTGAATGTCAGCTAAAAGCAGCATTTTTGACAGAGCCATGAATAAATGGCTCAAAAGTTACCATTTTCAAAGAACAGGCAGTAAAGATTTTTCTTTAGCAAAAAAAAGGGTATTTAGAGTACGTATTCATTATAGCACACAAAATTTGTCTGCTTTTTGGTACAGCATTGCACTCTATAGGATAAAATGGTAAGTAGTTATATCTTCTTTCTTTTTCAGGGCTTATGGCAGTTAACATCAATTAATAGCTGGCCCGTGAACTGTTTTTCACATATTGCTGAGGTGGAAGCTATCAATTTTGAGCTCAGACTGCTGGCTGATAACATTTGCAAGATAAAGACCTCCGTGCAGAAGTCTAACCCACAGCTTATGCCCCACTTACATACCAAATCTTCAGCTCGTTACATGAGAATCAGCAACCTCAGTGATATGTATATCTCTTTATTAAATATGTTTTTCAAACTATTGTGCACCACAACATTCTATTTTCTCATCTTAAATGAACTTCACTGCTCATTACTCCCTCACTTGTCCCCTGCTTAGTGCTGTACTGAGGCATTAAACAACTCTGCATGCCGGGGACCAATTCCTGACCTTCTTTTTTCCGGCCCAAGTATCACAACAGTTAGGAAAACACCTCCCTAGGGAGCCAAAATTTCATACAAACTCGGTGGTCCTTTTTCATAAGTATTTATTCATAGGAAGCAGGTCACATCATAACCTAAATATGGCTCTCAAGCAACCCAAATTTCCCAACCCTAATTAAGATTTTCAACCTAAATGGGCAATGAAGAGAAAGGAAAGGGTGGCCCCATTTTCTTATTATTTCTAAAGCATCACTAAAAATAAACAAGCACAATAAATTGGAAGAAATGTGAGAACAACAGTGGAGAACTGACACCAACCCAGCAGAGGAATTCAGAGCTAAGATAAATGCTCTAACCTTAATGCACCTTCACGGTGCCTAGTCATCTGCAGGGATCTTTGAACAAGGAGTGCTTTTGCATATCAAGTGAACTGAAATACCTTGAGTGGACGCAATAGGGCAAATTAAAGCTGCAAGGGCAGCTTTAACTCAGAACACTCGGGGTTTGTCCACTGCACATTTGTCTTTGAGATCCCTTGCTCATGCGTGGTTCATTTTGCACAGAAATATAATGGTCTGCTGTAGAAACACTGTGGGGTAGAGGTCTTGGAAGGAGCTGAGTACAGCAGGTTGCCCAGTCTGCCCGAGCTGATGTATCCTGTGCCCATTTCCATAGTTTTTGCTTTCAGGAAGCCCTCTTTGCCCTTGCAATTAGCCACACTGAGCTCACAGAGTCCACGTGGCAGAACGAGTCGCGTAGTTTTCAAGCTTACCTTGAACCAGTCCTGAAAAATCCTCCTACTAGTTTTCTCTAATATTTCTTTGCTAGTAGTAGGGCTGCTCTGCTGCATAGGACATCTCTTCTGTTCTCTAGAGCTTCTGCTCACTTTATAGCAATCCCTTGAAGGCCCCCTGAGGTTGTTCTTTGTGAAGAAAGACATATTCTGAGTGGGCACAGACGTCTTTGCTAGCTCTCGCGCTGCAGCTTACTCATTTCCTTGCTCCACTGTGGTTCTAACCTTCTTTCAGATTAAGAGCAATTTACATCTCTTTAACTAGACGTATTGGTGTTATTACCATTGCAGTCCTATTGATTGCAATGCTGCACTTAGCATCACTGTTCCAATTTTATCATCCTTAGTCATTCTTGCATGACTGTATATTTATGTACGAGTTCTATTATTTAAATTAGTATATAACATTAGAAAGGAAGCATGACAAAATTAAAACAAACTGGAAAGCACAAAAGAATGATGCCAAAACGCTGAAAATAATGCTTTCTTTTTCTAGGACACACCAGCACTCAGTTATTCGGATTTCTTTTAAAGGGAGTGTTGTTATTGGTTATTTTGAGACATTATAGCCATGAAACAATGTAATCAACCCTGAAAACAGGGAAATGATTATTTAAAGGTTTCCTATTCTGCTCTACGGCACAACACAGAAAGGCAAAGAAAATGTTCCAATAGGTGTATCTCTGAAGTACTACAAAGACTCGTCACAGCCGGTGTTTACAAGAAAATGACAGAGTAAGACAAACGCTGTTAAGAATCAAAAACAGTTGTTTCTACCACACGATTGCAATAACCAAGAAATCATGAATGTACGCTCTGGAAAAATAGTCCACAACTTCTGTGAACTCTGCAAAGTGAACAATAATGGATCATGACATCAGTCAGATTGCATGACCCCATTAGGCATTTCACTGTGCAAAACCGGAGAGCAAAGACAAGCCTGACTCCAAGTCACACACCAGAGGCTTCAGCCAGTACCCGAAATACAGCAAAACAGATTTTTCTAAATTTGTGAAGTGTCAGCTCAAGTCTGCCTCCCAACATTAGCTCAACTCTTGCCATTTCCACCGTTCTGATCCTTACCTTTGTAATAAAATTCCCATCAAAAACATATGCTACGGCGGAAAGCTGCCTGCACCTTTCCAGGGACCCAGCTCTGTCACGGTTACTGCTGCCTTTTAACTGGCCTGCAAAACTGCAGAAAAAAGCTTACAATGATCCCAAGCATTCACTAGTTTATTGATCAACTGGAATTACACCACCTGTGTTCCTCCATAAGCAAAAATGATCTCAGCAGAGCTCGTGATGAACCCAGCAGAGACTACTGTCATTCCTATACTGTAACTTGGTACACCTGCAATTCAATGACCCCATTAAAAACATACACTCACCGTTCCCCTTGGGCTCGCAGTGAATATCTTAAAACGGTGTCAGTCAGTCTAATGAGAGACAGAAATACTTTGCCTTTTGAAAAAAAAAATTGATCAAACGGTCTTTGAATATTTGGTAACACAAATAAGACCACGCAGATATAGCACATCAAAATTCAGGAACTGCAGCAATCAATAAGCAGGCCATTCAGCAAAGCCACTTTCATTAATTAAGATAAGGAAGTGTTATTTCTTAAGACATATTCAAAATGACGGTCACGTGTTATTACTTTATGTCAACATCTTGATCCAATCTGGGTAAAAATAGTAGGCTTCGTCTCTTTGAAGCAAACAAAAACCCCACTTACTACCAGTCAGTGGTCACAGCTGGCCGGCATTTTAGTTTTAAAGGGAAATGTGCCTTCGCAATCAGACCACCACAAGTCAGCCCATGCATGTTCCTAAGATCAGCTTTTGCTTTGGAGCCCTGCTGCTCCTTTCAACGTGGACGGTACCAAACAAAGCTTAAGTACGCTACTGCTTAATGCTCCCAGCGGGGAAGGGGACCTAACAAATCCTCATCCTTTTCATTTACAGCCAGAAGGGAAACAACACAAGGCTTTTTAAATTGTAATATGGGGTCTTGCAAGCAACCAAGATATTAGACTCTGAAAGAGAAACTGAGGAAACGTGGGTTAGGTTAACTGTGTATCCCCGTGTGCTTCCCACGAAAACCTGACGACTCCCAGTCAAACCACCACGGGAAGAAATGAAATAACACATATGCCTACAAAGGCATAGGACATCAGACTTGCCTCCTCATGCTGTCTTTCCTCCTCATTTTCTCCTTCTCAAAGCACAGGTTTTCGCCAGATCTTGAGAATCCTTCCTTTTAGAGCATCTTCACTAAACCGATCACCCACTGAACACACAGCTGCAGACACTGCCCCTTACTTAGCCTCTGGGAGCACCTACCACATCCTTGGAACACTCTTGCTAAACCTGGATGCCCAGCAGTGCTGAGGACGAAGCTCTTACCAAACTGGATGGATGCCCATCAGTGCTGAGGAAGGAGCCCTTCCCAGACTGGTTGCCCACCGGTGCGGAGGCTGCTCCAGCTCCATGTATGATCTGTGTGCACCAAGCCCTTCCCATCCTGCTTGCCAAAGCTTGCCAGAACCACATGTGAGATGGGGGTTAACGTGTGGCAGACAGAGCAAGAGGAAAAGATGACAGGATACCTTGTGCCATCACCAGCGGGTGTTACAGAGAAAGACCTGCCCTGATGCAAAGACAAAATGTTTTCAGAGCAAAAATGTTTTAGCCCCCACTCACATCTATAAACTTTCTCGTAACAAAACAAAGCAAATAACCCCTAACTCTTCCCCCCAGAAAGGGAGTCATAAGTCCGAATTTGTTGGTGTTTTTCTTTAATCAAATCTAAATCAATCAGGCTTAACAGGGAGAGGATTTCAAAACTGAGATACAATCAGGAATGGAATTCAAACTGATCTAACCTATATGCTCGTAACAGACCAAAATCTGGCCTGACACAGGAATGATGGAGGTTCAGAGTTTAATAGTTTGGTAATTCAGAAAGACAGGGAAGAGCTGATCCATATAATCCAATGAATGTCAGGATCGGGATTTAAAACTCAGTCCAGCACGTAACTAAGTGACAACTTAATGGCAGAAGCAGCAGAGGAGCACGTTCTGCATAAAGCTAGTACTGGTTAGCACCTTACCTGGATAATTCTACTCTGTGCTATTCCTACTCTAAAAGATTTATTAAAAATAGAACACAGGAGAACTGTAGAGGATGTTCACTAGTTTACGACACAAACAGGATAAGCATCTGCAAGCACAATACAGGACAAGCTATCTAGAGCTTCTGCTTGCAGTGCCTTGATTGTAAAAAGGCATTCGTGTCTGTGTAACAGAAAGCGATGCTGATTAATAAAAATATACCTCATCATACAGCAGGTTAAAATGACTGATACATGACAAAACAGATTTGATGAGCTGCGTTAGTAATCTTCACAAAGTTATTTGGCATTTATAATAACTCAGAATTTATTTTCACACTACCTGATAGGGGGCAGCTCATACTATTATTAACAAAATACCAACAACTGATTCAGCCTCTAAGTCAACTCTATTTACAGTTCGACATTCCATTATAACAAAGCAGCACTGGCAGAGACATGAGCAAAAGAATTCATCTTTATAAAGATAGGTTTTTTTGCGTACAGGCATAGACAGGCAAATACAAACACATTTCAAATAAGGGAAGGTGTTGTTACCTATTAAGAAAGAACAGACGTCTAAAATGGAGAACTGGGTGATTTTACACCAAGTCAAACCGGTCACCAAAGCGTGCAGTGTAGAAATACAGTCACGGCACTGAAGAAGATGGACTCTTCTCCACCCCACTGCATTCCCATGTAACCCAATAAAGGGTCCCCAGAAAGCCATTCTCTGTGACATCTGCAGACATCTAACAGTACAGTGAAAGATGAAGCCTTTCGGTGCAAAGGTAAGTCACTGGGTTTTTGAGCCACAACCTTTTAACGTGTTAACAAGACAGCAGGTATGGTAGGAAAAAATGCACAATAGAGTCCAATTCCCTAAGCTTTCACCAGTCAGTCATATTCGTACCATCCAAAAGGTTCTCAGAGGAAGGCTAGCACTCTACGAGTCAAATTAGCTAATGAAATATCCTTAAATTGTGGCTTGTAACTGAGACACAGCTATTTTCGTTGCACAGACAGTAGCTACAATAGATAGGCATATAGTCTTTTTATTTTTTTTAAATAATAATCAAAAAGCAACGACCACTAACAAAAGAGCCAAATTTGAAAATTAATATCAAATATACGTAACTTTGAGAACTCTTCTCCATCAGAGAATCGATTCAGGATTTACGCAAGCGATGGTCTTGGCAACCCCTCCCAGAGCAGTCTACCACAGGTACTCTTCACAGACTATCAAGAGATCAGGATGCCCTTGGAAATCTCTCTAATTAACAATAAACTGCTTTTACAATTGAAAATGCACCCTCAAACCCCAGTGGCACTACGACGACGTCAGTTCCTGATCCACACATTTCACCGTGTGCAATGTCTTTGGAAACCAAGGGCAACAACAACCTGGGAAATATTTTTCAACGTTTGGACCGCTGCCACCAAATCAATAATGGTGGAACAAAATGAATTACAAGATTCCACAGCCTCCATCACAGAAGAAGTAGAGAGTAAGCCAAAAAGAGAAACCACAACTTACATTGAGAGACTAGTTGGACTGAATTGTATGTAGACTTGGATCTAATTAAATGAGACTCAGGGCAAAGGTGAGGCAGAATCATTCGATGGCTTGCGTGGAAGTGGTCAACACAGACGGGTGCTCAGCACGTGCAAGATCCCTCCTGATCAGGCCAGAGGGCTGACATGACCCCCACAGCTGAAGGGCAGGCAATGTCACAACGAAGGGGAAAGGTTTTCCTCTTAAGATTTTTATGACATTCCTCAAAAGTTTTTCCACGGGACTCTGGTTTTCAACACTTCAGGAACACAGGTACAAAATGATTTAGGGGAAATTCAAATTGGAGAAGGTTAAAAAATACAGGTGTGTGAAACACAGCAGCCTTCTCAAGAACATACACCGTGCATTGCTTTGATGCAACTACCCTCAACGTTTCTGCCTTAAAAGAGACCACACAGCAAAATGCCCTTCTAAAATGGACAAAATTGTTCTCTAAGTATCCTTACACTGTTCCAAGAACCACCTGCACTGACTTGCACTGTACTGCCAGCTTCAGCATCAGATTTAGCCTTAAAATACTGCATTTTTCCAGTGATCTCTAAAATTGTTTTGGCAAAGGTGAGGAGAATATAGAGCTGCTCATTTCATCATTGATGCTGCTTCTGTAAACCAAACTTATGTGCGGAATCAGAAAGTCCTGCATCAATGCTGAAGAGCTCATTGTGGGAATGATGACTTGTGCTTACACCTGTATGACTGCTGGGTACACTAGAGAAGATTACATTAAAATTTCATGGCTGATGCTTAGGTCAAAGAAACCGCAGAGAGCTACAATATAATCTACTGCTTTTTCGTAGAGGCACCGTGAGCCAGGCAAGCACACATTAACATTTACAAACACAGGCTCAAAATGCATATAAGTAATACTGAGGCATTTGAAATACACTTCAGCAACAACGGACGGGGACCCTGATTTTAACCTTGCATTATTGAGTCTTAATTTCCAAACACAATTTGCCATCCTTTGCTTCCATTTTCTCCTCACAAAAAGGATAAACTGCTCAAATAAGGTTGATAGCTTTAAAATCAAAAGTAATAAGCAAAATGGTACCTAGTAGGCTAAATACATGAATCTCAAAACATCCTTTACTCTTCTTTCCAGCTGCATTCATTAAAGGATAGAGCTAGCTCTAATACAGGAAATTATAGATCTTCTGTGAGAAATGTATGTCAGGTGCCAAAAGCATTTAAATTCTATCTTTTTCCAATTCATGAAGCTCATTGTAGCATCGTATTGTTGCATTATTAGATTTATGCATTTAGCAAGCAAGCATATTATAAGAGTGGCTGTAAGTAATTACTCTTTTCTAACAGCAGGAGCCACAGCATTGTCCATGGTACGTCATTTTTATGAGAAAAATAGTCTGTTTTTTAAAAGAGACTTCAATGTTTAAATAAACACCCAAATATCTCATTTCTGAATAAACCACAGTCCTAACTCGTGAGAAGAGCAAAGCTGATAAAAACAGAGGATAAATGCCATAATTCATCCATTACAGTGTATTGGCTTTGAGACCCTATCTAGAAAAGGTTGTTTGTATTATTCAGACATCACATTCATTTTGGGATTATGTCTCTGTAAGACACCATTTTATACATGATCTTGAAGACTAGGAAATTCAAAAAAAGTTTTGCAATTCCTTGTAACTTTTTGATCTAGCTCCTTGCAAGGGTCACTGTATGGATTGAACATTCTTTGAGGAAATTATGGTGACTTATTTGATTCGTCTAATTGCTTAATGGCTTTAACAGTTTGCAAAACTTTCCATTGGGAGCTTTGCAAATAGTGTTCTCAAATCGACATCTACAAAACGCTCGTTGTTGGAAATGTCATTGTGCACTGGGAACGCTGGCCTTGCCCAAAAGGGAGCTCTGAACTTCATAGGTGGCTCCATCTCCCAAAGTTTTTCAACACATTTATCTAGTCCTTCCTCAGACAAACCTTCATACAAATCAGTGAGAGCTTTCCATAGGCAAGATCTTTATGGTCTGTATGACCATAGGTACCTAACACATCTGCTTCTCACATTCACAGTTCTCCACAAACACTTGAAACACAGGACCACATATGAAGTTCTCACTGTAAAAATAAAACTAAATAAACTTTATCAGTTAAACGTTAAAAGATGTTTGCTGGAAACAAATCCAGTGGCGCTTTTCCCACTCTTAGTGACTTCAGTGAGTGAGCAGCCCTCCCAGCGCTGGGATGAGCAATGGCTCCATGTGGCACTAACGACTGCAGGACCAGCACGTTTACCAACGTCTGCACTTACCCACAGAATTTTACCATTCCTCCTTAAGATGCATGGAAAATCTTTCATGAAATTTGTAATTTAATTCCAGGGAAATCTTTCATAAATTTTGTAATTTAATTTTATAATTTAAACCCAGATACCAATACATTGGCACTTGTGGTATTTCACACCCAGGAAGGGACTGTGCCCAGTTACACACAAATAAAGCTGTATCTGTCTCAATACTCATGCCCTTGCTCATGTGTCTCATGCAGGAATCTCACTGGAAGTATGTGGGTTATGTGAGTGCTTACTTAGGCTTGATTCTGCAAGACATTAAATGTAATCAGCTCCAGAGAGCAGCAGCGTAACACAAAGTGGTCCAGAACTGCTGCCACCTGACATCTAACGTTCACTGCTACAAGTACTGAAGTCTACACAAACTTTGCCATGGTTTCAATGAGCAGATGAATGGATGCTAAAGTCTGTAAAGCCTACTGTGGTCACTTGGAATTGAACCCATCATTGAAATATAAGGGGTTATTGTTAGCATTTTATACAGAAGAATCTGTCGGGGAAACAACAGAGTATTTTTTTTTCCATTTAATTACCTGATGCTCACTTTTCTTCACTCCGCTTTCACCAGCTAAAAACAGCAAGACACCCCACTAACTATCCTGTTGATAAGGCTAAAGAAGAGCAAAAAGTGCTTTTACAGACACCCTGCTTTTACAGATGTTGTTGAAACATTATTGCTGAGTACCTGGGCAGTATACAAATAAACCCCTCCAAAAGAGGATTTTTACACAATCAAAATATAAATTAAACTATCCAAAATTCATGCTGCTAATTAAAATAGCCACTGTAGGAGGTGAAATTAGTTACAAAGCTGAAGTAAACATTATGCTTTTTTATTGAAGAGTAGCTGATTAATTTTATATCCTATTTACATCTAGTATCATCCAAACCTGATAAAGGACACAATTTTGTACTGATCAGTTAGAGGCTCCTAACTGGTAGAGATACATAAGTTTCAGGACACCTGCAAGCTCTCTTGCTTTTATACAGAAACAACAGCATAAAACTTGCACTCTAAAAAATCTGCCAGCATTGGAAACTAGGAGTAAGAAATACGCAGTCCTTTATGTGGACTTACATGTTTTTCTGGATCAAAACGTTTTACCCCAAAGTCATAATACTGGAATTATGTCTTAAAATACGAGCTATGAGACATCTGTAAGGGTCTATAAATGGTTAAATGTACATTATATTTATGGTCTCCTAATAAAAAAAAGTAGTGTTCATGAGAGAAATATACTAATAGCTTATTTTGGTGCCAGGAGCAAGCTTAAAAGTCACTTTTATTCAGAAATGATCATTTTAATTTTAATGGATGATACAGTTTCATTTCAACCAGCTGTTCAAGATCAATTTTTCTCCTGACAATACAACTCAGAAAAAAACTCAATTCTTAACATCCGAGTTGCCTAAAAAGTCAATCTAAATACACCTCAAGACAAGTGATAATCTTGTCATGGTTGATTACACAACTTGTACCACAACGTTACGAGTTTATGGAAACCCATGGAAATGATTAAGCTCACTTGGCCTAAAAAATGAGCTACAAATGCACAGAGCTCTTCTTTTGGTGCCTTTAGAACAAGAATCAAAGTGAAAAATGAAAACCTGGGTAATGCAGACCTCCCTACCTTGCATTGGCAGGCAGTAAGCAAGGCACTGGTGCATTTCAAGGACTTGCAAGTACAAGGTCTCATTAGATACAATATCCTTAATAACCCAGCAGTGAGCCACTCTCAAGATTGTCTTTCACCCTATATACTATATAGCAATTGAGAGCAGTCGGGGTGCCCTTGTTTTCTCTCAGATGAGCAAAATGAATTGGACCCAGGGAAGGCTTCTGGAGTGTAGACTCTTGTCTATGAAATTTCCTTACTGAAGCAGTCTGTAAGCTTTTCCACAGTTACTTAATTATTTCATTTTCCTTCTACTCTGGGAAGAAGCATTTCTCGATCAGACTGAAATCTGGTGGGGAGGTTGCAGTCTGCTCGCTGGTCCTAATCTATTTACGAGATGAATGAAGTGCACCACTGCTTCTAGTGGTGGCGGCTGCTTAGGAAATCACTGTGCAGGGGAATCTCTGCTGCCTGGTCACGGGCTGCAAAGATTGCACAGCCAAATGCCACTGTATCGTGCCAGTGGGGCACTGCTGATTACACTTGGTAGCGCTATTAATTAAACAAACAAGGTAGGCATTCTCACGGCTTTTGTTACTCTTAAAAGAAAAAACAACTTTCAAAATAAATGAAGGTAGACTTTCCACCACTTGTGCATCATTCTTCCTTCTTTTTGCTCACTTGCTGGCCCATCTGCAGCAGTTGGTAGCGTGCTCCTGCTCCCTCAGGGCCTGCCTGCTCTCACAGCTCTGCTGGCTGCCAGAGCCCCTAAGGACGCACTCGCCAGCAGCAGGCTGTGTTTCTAACACCACTGCCTCTGTGTGGAACCTGGAAATCCCACAGACTACTTGGGATGGCAAACCCCAGCCTTTTCTTTTGCAGTGCAGCAGGTACAGCCAGCAAGCCCCTACAGGGAACTAGCTGTGTGACAACTCACGGGTGCCAGCAGCAGTGTTTGGATGTACACTTAGCTACGGAGCTGTGGTCAGCTGCTCCTGTGAAGCAGAAATGCAGAGTGCAAAGCACAGGCTGTTCCCACACATTATTTTAATCTTTCCACCACAAATAGTATTGGATTTTTGGTTTTGGTCTAATGCAAACCTGGAAAACTCTTTTTTTCACTGAAATGAAATTCACTTTTCCCCCATAATAAAAAAAATAAATGGTAATTGACAAATATTGTTTCTGACTCTATAATAAAATGTGCATTTAGCCAAGAGTTTAAGTTAAAGCTGAAGGTATTTGCACACTTGCCAACAGGATTGTATTCCAAGAAGATGTCTCTCAACAGCTAAAGATAGACCTAAGTCAGTAATTTGCACAGAGATAACCTAACACAACATTCAAAGATTTTTGCCTCTTGGCTTTAGGTCAGGGTCATTTCCACCGACACCCTGGCCAAGGCGGGTGTCTTTCAACCTCAGGTCCCTGGACTGGAGCAGCATTAACCCTTCCATCAGCACCACTCTCCCTTCTGATGCCTGTGGCACACATGGTGTTTCTATACAGCACTGGTGCGTAGCTGGGATCCAAAGACTACCTAGCAGGCAAAACAGAAGGAAGATCTCATGACAGGAGGTCAAAGCCGCACGAAATCTGACTGGAAAGGAAACTGCCTGTATGGGTAATTAACTGCTGGAGCAATTACCATGGGATGTGGCACACTGCCTGTCACTAATGACATTCAGGATCAGACATTTTCCCTAAGAGAGGTGCTAGATCAACAATGAACTAAATCTGGTGGGTTCAAGGAGCGTGTTTATGTTATGGATCAAACTAGATGGTCACAGTGGTCCCTTCAGGCATCACTGCCATGAACCTGTGTGTAAACCTCTGTCTGCCAGAGCTGCCAATTGTTCATGTAGTTCAAGGAGAGCAAGAACCAGGCCCTCAACAAAGAAGAAAAGACAGCGCCAGAGGCCTGTAGCATCCTATCAAATGTACAATCTGTCCTTGTTCTTAGCTGAATTCCCATAATAAGAAGAAACACAAGTGGGCACGCAGTGAACGTGAAATGGCTGCCAGACGATGGTCCTCATAGAGCACCAGGAACGCTAACCGCTCCTGTAACGCAGAGTGACATCTCTACAAGCCAGCACCACCTCTTTGACTTTCCACGGCGAGGCCCCGGACTGTGCCTCACTTCCTGATATTGGGTTACATCCTGTCGCCTCTGGAAGGAGGCCAAAGTTCCTTTAAAGAACCAAAAACAGTTAAAGTTAGAAATAGAAACCTTACAAAGTTCAGCAGCTGGCTCACGTTACGTGTTAAGCAGCCGCCAAGACAGCACACGATGCTGCCTCCAGCCTCCCCACGCTTACCTCGGTGTGTCAGAGCAATGCTTTTGCCCTGCTTCAGAGCAGGCAGTTAATGCACGCTGAGGTGATCAAACGATGTTACCTGCCAGGTTGCGATGGTGGCACAATCCTCATAAATAAAGCAAACGGCTTTCTTATTTCAGGACGGATCACATGAACAGGACTCGCATCATGTGAGCAGAAGCTGTAGTGCGATGTGACACTGAGACTATTAATTTCAGGAGGCTCTGGAATGTGACATTTCACTGCAGTACACCGAGTCCATCTCCCCCCACAGCCACATGACCCAACATCTTTTAGCTTTCCATCTCCTCGATTCAGCTGTTGTAGTGGAAGCATGTAGTAGGACTGGATTTCAAGTCATGTACAGAAGGCTCCCACCTATGTCAAATTTTCAGCATGTCTTTGGAAACCCTGCTTTACACCCGAGTGGTAGCTGTGACCTTCCTAGCATAATGGCACGTGGCAGGCCGCAGCCCACGCCACTCAGCCCACGCAGGCAGCGACGTGGCACCTGTAGAGACCTTCTGAGGCCACTTCCCCGCCCCAGCAGGGCCAATGCACCAAGGTACTGCACCAACAGACCTCGTCCCTGTCAACCCACAGCACAACAGGCCTTTGTGGCCAGCTGGGCCCAGCACACGTCAGGAGGCACGTGTTGTCTGTCTGTCACTTTGGACTGCACTGCACTCAGAGCACACCATTTCGGGGGGGTGTCACTTGATTAGAAATCCATGGGATGGTGATTGCCCCAGTTAATCTTCCTGACTCCAGCATAGATTAACTTTTAAGATCAGTTCTCAATGTAGGCAATTACAGTTAGCCAATTAGGCAATAACACACAACAATGCATTTCCGAGCAGTTAGAGCGCAGACCAATATTACAAAGCCCAGTCCTTCAGGATAACCCATTTCAGCTAAACTATGAGTACAATTATCTTTTCTGCTACATATTATTGCTCCTATTAAACAGAATTTGTAAATACAGATAAGGAAGCCAGCTCTACCTGCATCTGGACCAGGCTTTGTGCTTCACTCTGAGGAACTCATTCAGAGAAAGCCCCGTCATCCTCTTATCCATGACAGTAATATTGCTAATAGGAACAATTCAGGATCACAGTTCTGCCTGAAGTAAGGTCAGCAAGAACCTTGTTCCTGGTAGTCATACAGGGTCATGAAAGCCAAAAGGAAAGCTCAGACAAATCTCCTAAAGCTTCTTCATAAGGGCATAAAAAATGCCTAACTCATGCTCCCTTATAGCTTGTCAGAGCATCACAGATGTGTTCCTAGGCCCTGATGCAAAGTCTGCTTCCCAAATCAAATCCCAGTGGTGACCAGCAGGATTTAAATGACCTGTGTAGAGTATTCAGGACAGGTTAATAGCTAGGTTTTCACATTTGACAAGCAGCAAGCATACCATCCCTCGCTCACCAGCCCTGACAGAAGCACACGAACAGGACAGAGCCAAGCCACCACATATTTCCTGATCTGTACTGGAGCTGAGCATTTCTGACACTGGGCTTTGGAAAGATACAGCCCAGTAACACTTCTGAAATTTGGGAGAATCTCACTTGCATGAAAAAAAAAAAAAAAAAAAAGGTACGAAGATGACATCTTTATAGCCTTCTTTGCTTTTCTGTTTTGGTTTGGTTTTGTTTTGTTTGCAACTGGTGCAGAAAGCTGCATAACTGCAGGTGCTGCAGCAGCCTGATTATCATTCCAAAAAGTTCTTTCCCCTTTAGCATTGCATCCTCATATTAAAAATGTTTCTGTGCTTAGCCTTTTTATTTTTAGTGTACTAGAAACACGTAATCTGTGAGCTATATGTATATTCAATAGCACCATCCAATAAATTTTTATTATGGCATGTGTACTTTTTCCCTCCTTTTCTGATTTATAATGGATTTTAGCATTGTTAAAACTGCAGTTAGTCTGTCTACAGTCTCATAATTCTTCTTTTAGTCAAATGAAACCACAGTCTTGCAATTTTTAAACAAAATTACTATTAAAATGACTAGAAATAGGAATTTTAATAAGATTTCTATGTTGCAAACATTTTAGCTCAGAAATATTTGGAGTCGGTCATGGAATAGGATTAGCTTCTGCATATTTTCTTTTAATTTTACATATAAATGAAATATAGGATCTCCAGTCATAATTAAATTTGAACTATTCAAGATTATGACTGTGAAAGTACTCTACACGCACATCTACACAGATTACTCACAAGTCGGTCGATTCTGTAGTCTACAAACAGAGCGTGCCAACCTCGAAGAGGGAGAAACTCAGCATACGAGCTTGTGCTTGAAGGCTCGGGGTTACGCACTTCACGTGTTAGCAGGTAACAAAGTATTCCGTGTTTTGATTTAAGCTACATTAAATTAATGATGATGATCTGACTGATTAGGACAAGCAAGGAATTGCAGACCTGGGATTTCTCCTGCATCACTGACATCAGTAATAGCTTTGCCATTGATTTTAATGGGATTAGGACAAGGCCACTGATGGACAACAATAAATGAAGGCAAGCAGAGTGGAAAGGGGATTTGGGTCCAAGTTTGAGTGGAACAAAGGGGTTAAAAGAGAAACTAAAAGCAAAATCAGAAGCAACCAATAAAGTCACCAACACCTGACTTGCAGATAACCAGAACTGCTTTTTTATCTCAACTTAGCACTTCACACATGACTTAAACTGCATCTATCTGGTTGAACACAAAAAGACCAGTGTTTTCAAGATGATGCTACATACCCAGTTATTTGGACACTGTATTACATCTCAGATGGCTTCATTTCTTTCCTCTGAAATCTAATTTTTAGTCTCTTTTCTCTTATGAACATACCTTGTACCAAAAATAAACAAATAAATAAATAAATAAAGGCCAGGTAATTCCTTCTGTCCGACCTCAAACATATAAAGAACAAAAATACTTCATCCATCAAAGTTTCATAAAATTCAGTAATCCCACCTTCATGCTTACCCATCCTGCCAACATTGCTCAGTGCTGGATCCAGATGTTTTTCTGTTTCTGCTAGCTACAAACCAGTCTCATATACTGCAGAATTTCATGTGAACAAATGTCCGAATACAAATATAACAACAAAGCTAGGATTGATGCTTCTGTATCACAACAGACAGTACTCATCCAGAGACTCTATTGTACCTAAGTTTAAATGGTTCTTCCTGCAATTATGATGATGAAAGTTTCCAATGGCTTCAGCAATAGAGAATCAGGTTCTAAGGAACTTTCTACACCTTCGAATCACCCATTTGCTTGAATTTAAGCTTCCAGCAAGTCCCAGACTTAGCAACCTACAGATTCCATCAGCTAGAACAAGCAGCAATGGCGAAACCATAAACAAAACAAAACATGGTTAATGGGATACTTCTCCATCCAAAAGGTGTATCTTGATCAACCTTCTATGAAACTGCCACAGCATACAGCACACAATTTCCTCTGAGATTAGAAAGTGCCACTGCAGGAAACTCCTGCATAGTATGTGGTATGCAAGCATCTAATAATAGTTCCAGCGTTAAACTATGAGCTTCAACAGCAGCAACTTGCATATCGTGACAAGGAAATAAAGTTCCCTATTATGGAAATCCTATATTGTATTTAATTATGTAATTATACTTTATTGTATTAGTGAGTGGTTGGGCACAGTATCAACTGCTGGGATTTCTGCAAATTAGGAGCACAAAATTCATTCTTTCCAACAGCTGATTACTTTTTATGATTCTGTGGGAATTTCTGAGATATGGAAATGATTCTATTTTTGGCCTATTTCTCTTAGACACTCTTCAGCAAAAGCGATCCCCTCTCGTCATCGTAATCCACAAGCACACAAAGAACTCCATCTTCACAGAGTCTCTGGGCCAAATTAATCCCTCACACAAACTCCAATAATGTATGCAAATGCAGGGTGGTGTTTACATCTAAGATGAATGTGACCCACACAGTACCACAGCACCTGGGTTTTCGTTCCATTTTCAAAGCTGAGTCAAGTACTCGCAGCCCCGTATAACATTTCTAAGTATCGAAGACTTAACCATGCACTGCTGCTGAGCAAACCCAGGCAGCGCAGTCGTGCCCGAATGGCAGCCAAGCAGCACGTGCTGCCTTCCCCTTCTTCGGGCTGTGACGCTACGCTAAATACACACAGCCTCACTCTGTGCCACCTAGGCAAATAAAATTCCTCTGAATTCAGGGACAAGCACATGTTTCAGGGCTATGGGACAAGGCCATGCAACCGGGAGAATGGTATCATAATAAAAATTATCATCTTGGTACGTTTAAAAACATAGCAAAATACTAACCTGGTAGAACTAAATAAATAGAAAATAGTCTCTTATCCATTCTCTTTCTTATGCCTTGGTGTACTCTCTATGTTACTGGGGGCTCTAAAAATGAAAAAGGAAATGTAAAATCGTCCATGAAATTTAACATGCAGAGTCCTTCCTATTGCTGAAATTCTTCATTAATATGAACAGCCATGGAGGGACGTAGGCATACGCAGGGCTTTACAGGACAAACATATCTTCAAAGTGACCAGCCAGCGAAGATCGTGACCAGCGTTAGCAGAATGGAAACGAATGGGGCCTTCTTAATGCTCAGAAGCTGTGAAATCCTGGCAGCTATTTACGTGCGTCAGTGTGGCTAAAGAAGCTTAGTTTCAATCACCCACCATCCTTACTGCAGAGACCTCACAAACACACGGTGTTTGGCACAGCGCTCATTTCCTGTACGCATTTTTTTACTATATCTGGCAAAAAATTGGACAAGGTTCAAACACTACTATTTCAATAATAAACACTAGTCGCCAATTAAACTCATTTCTACTAAAAGAAAAATACCATTAATTATTTTGCTTCTCTCTCATATTCCTTCGTTCTGGTGAGGTTTCTTTGGAGCCAGTCTCACACTGAGGTTCTTGGCTTCTGGTCGTGTTTTCACCACTTAAAAAATTTGCTTTAATCTAGATTCATGATGCCTATCAGATCAATGTGAAAATAAGTTGAGATTGTTTGGTTTTTCTATTATATCAGCCTTACGATCACTTAAAATAACAAAAGCAGCAACTTTGCTTCACCTGCTCTAATATAGATTTTATATAGCCATAACACACATTCAGCTCCCATTTGACTTTCGCCTAGCATTCAGCAAGCAATTCACCTGCTGACATTTATTTTTGTTAAGCAATCTAGCAGTGGGTGCCTAGAGTTGCTTTTCTTTATCTACATGACGCGATGGTATAGACAGACATTACTGGATTATGAAATATTTCATTCCTGAAATGAAGTTAGAGGGTCAGTGTCTAAAATGAGTCATTACAGATCTCTACCAGGAGATTAAATGTTATCTACCAACTGAAAACCAGTGATATAAAATATGTAATTATGCTGCAGTGTGTGATTACAGTATATTCTTCACATCACTTACTTCAGCTCTGCAAGTGTTACCAACGTTTCTAAGAACTACAAACTACTAAGACAGGCATTTAAACCAGGAAATATGCCACAAGAAGCAAACCCACAACGGGATTATATTGGAGATTTTCCATTTAGAGGTTTCGGGTGTGGAGAGGAGGGAGCGTGCAGGGACTTTCTTTAAAATTCTGTGATTAAAACAAACAGACAAAAAGCAGGCAAGTCATAAAGATTTCAGTTCTCCTTCAGAGCGATGCAAAGGAGTAGTTCCTCTGTTAAAAAAAAAAAAAAAAACAACCACATAAATAAAACATAAATAAAACATAAATATGCATTGCCAGGAGGAGGAAAAATATTAAATGGCATGTGACAAGCGTTGCTCTAACCATATTTTGACATCATCGTTTTAATTAAATAGTCCCAGTAACTCTAAAAAGCATCCTGAAAGCTAATAAGGGGCATCACTTAATGTCAAGCAGACAAGAATCCCAATAGGAAGGATATGGAGCCTGACTACCTCTTCCAGTGCACTGATTCTGGACAGGCAGTGCCACGATCGTTTAAATGTTCACAGTCAGTATGGCTTACTCCTCTATCTCATTACCAACATATGATAGACATGCAAAGAAAGACGTGAAATCAGCTGTTTACATCTCATGTCTCAGGCACTTCACTCAAATCTCTGAACAGATTTATTATTTGCTTGCCTGTTAATAAAACCAGCAGCTTTACCAGTCAGTACTTTTTCCCCACGCCTCTGAACTCCATTGAGATTTGGAGGCAATTAACATTCACCAGTAACAGAGCAATCAACATGGGGATATCTAATGGGACTGGACAGAATCCAAAAACAGGTATTAGGATAATAGTGAGCCACTGACATAAGGTTATGATGTTAATTTTGGAGGGGAGAGCAACAGTGAGTTTTCAATAGCAGTGCCTGTGATTGCTGTCACATTAAGATAACATTCTTTTCTATATGGCTGTCTCCCGAATCCAATACATGTTCAGAACTGAAGGCAGCTGACAACACCCAGAGTTAACTCTCTGTTGCCTGTTGCTAAAAAGCCTACCCAGCGCAATTACTTACATGATTGTTTTCAAATGCTTTTCTTTAATGAACAAATAAAAACTGTAATTTAAAAATGCCAAGAATCGCTAGCAGCTGTGTATTATTTATGCATACCACATTCAGAGAGACCTAGTTAATCCAAACCCACCCCTGTAAACTGATTTGCAGAGACGTCTAGATTAAACAGCCAGGGATAGTCCTGGAAGCAGTAACCATCGGAGGTATGGCTGCCACCTAATCAGATCTCTAACTAAGCAGGTTTAGGCTGCAGCTTAGATCCAGTAAGGGGCTCAGGCACCTCGAGGTTAGGTATTACAAGGCACACATGCTTAGAAAGATGGTCCCAAAATGGAGTCTCTGAAACCCAGAGGTAGACACATAGGACCCGAGGGAGCACAGAAGTCACCCTCGGGTGCATTAGAGCGAGAGAAACCTCAGAAAACACGTGACCGTGCAGACAAACAGGGTCAAAAGTTTAGGGCAGGGTACATTCAAAGCCTTACCCCCTTGCAAAATTCCCTGAGACAAGGCAATAGGTTTGTCTCCATCCGCAGCCCAGCACCTGCTTCTGTTCTTCGAGGGAAGCAGCAGCAGCTCCCTGCTACATCGCCTAGCAGAGGAGCTGCTCCCAATTCCTGTTACGCCGTACGTTGATGGTTAGGGCAACAGGCAGGTGGCATACCTGGATTCACATCTTATCCCAGCCTCAGAGCCCAGATTCAAGCTCAGCTCCGGTGAGAGTGCCCCTGCCAGCAGGCCACAGGTGAGGCTGGTGACGAGCGGTTTCCTCTGAACGCTGTGCCTCTGGGAGCGAGCACCCAGGGGAGAGCAGGACACGCCACGCGGTATGTTTTGTGGCATCAAGATTAGGGTAAGGGGTGTTTTAAATCTTTCTAAAGGGCACTGTTGGGATTAAACGGCCTTGAAAAGACATGTGGACCTAGATGTCCAGGTCCACTCTGACTGGGAGTATTGCATGGAAGCTGCAAACAAACCCAGCAGGCCACAAACAGCAGTGTGAAACAGAATTGGTATTTTTCACAGATTAGTTGGTCTCAGAAAAAGGCACTGTACAAACGTAGCCTCTTCCACAAGCATATGGCATTTGCTATCAGCACCATATGTAGCTGCTGTACTTAGGGAAAGAGCATCCATTCTCTTAGCATGTATAGTGCATTTATTAAGTTACGCTGTGTCTTCCACAAACCCATTTTACAGTGTTCTCTATGTAAAAGCCACTACAATTGGCCAATTAAATCTAATAAAAGCATGGAAAGGAACTTAGTATTTGGCTTCTAGGGTTCATTTCACTTCACCCTGCATCCAAATGCAGACATCAGGGGTGGGACACATCAAGCATTTTCCTTTGCCAGTAAATCAAGAGCAGTGTATATAAGCTAACTAAAATGACAAAAATATTTAGCTTCTCACCATGAAAAGGCTGGCACAATAGCGTGCAAAACATAAGGATTACACAGCTTTACCCTCCTAGTCTGAAGGATCATTTAAAAATTAAAGAAGTCTGCATGGCATCCAACATGCTTCCAATTCAAGCTGTATGTATTTTTAGAAAGACTGAACATGCAGCCTGCTCACTGAAGGACCAGACTCCTAATGGTAAATGAAAATGGAAATTAAGACCTCTTCCATTCACGGCAGTCGCCTTTTTCTGGGGCCCTAAGCTCTACAGAAGCTAACAGAACTAGCCCCGTGACTTTCCTGCCTGTTTGAGCACACCCTGCCTCTCAGCCCTGCAGAGAGGGATTTCTGTTCTGGTTATGAAAAGCGTGCATCACCCTGCTGCCCCTCCAGACCCACCACGCCAGCACAAGCTGGACAAGAGGGAGCCTTCCCTCTTGCTGACAGCTCAAGAAACTGTAGCCAGGATGGTTCTTCACCTCATGTAAAGCTATTTGACGCTTAATAAAAACCCAGTCTCAGTGGCAGGTTTTGGAGACTACAATTGTCTCACAGCATCCCTCAGCTTCGTTCCCATGAGGCTGGGGCAGTGTGCTGTAGAAACACCAAAATTGCATCGGCAAGACCACAAAGATGAACTCAGGCTGGGGACCCCGGCACAGGAAGAAGGACACCTTTCCTTTTGGTTCAGGCTCCATGCTGCACCCACAGGTCAGGCACAGACGTACGCTTCGCACCTCACACGACCATTTCACTGCCTACCCCACAGCTTCTTTTCTTTACTGCATGTCTCCTTTCTTGACTGAAACTTGAGCAAGAGAAATTGCTCAGTTCCCATTTATTTTTGTCTCTTTACTGACCTGTATATCATCTGAAGTTGGTTTCTAGTATTTCACGTCTCTCCGTCCCTCCTTTCTCCGAAAGGACATTCCTATACTTGGCATCATTCTTGAACAGCTCCGTTAGCAACCACTCTTGCACACGAAATATAAGGTGTTTAAACAAATTATTCAAGATTAGTCAAAAAAAATACCAACTACTGTCAGACTAAGGGGAAAAAACCCTTTACATACACTGTCTTAGTACCATTCCACTGGCATCTGCCAGTAGTTGGAGACACGATCCAGGTCCAGGCCTGCACCTTACACCGATGACTTGCAGCAGTGGCCATTACGTGCTTACATTGACCTCCTGCTTACGCAGCAGTGTGTTTTGAGTATCAACTGAGGCTCTGAGTTAGGCTGTCCCACAAAGGCTATTTCTACAGCTCTGGAGGGGAGAGAGCACTACTTGAATTTTCTTCACGTGGTACAAGGTGCAGTAACTACTCACTACCTATTTCTCTCTCTCTGCTGCAACAGTTAAATATTTTCCTACTACAGCCACAGGACTAGAAGATTAAAGAGCTAAGCACAGTCATCCGCTTCTCCAGTGTGGTCCCGCCACACATCTCAATCACTGGTTTCCCCCAGAGCCACAGTGGTGGAGATTAAAGTGCTTCTGGTCCACAGTAATCCAATCAGAGCTAGGAGTGCTTTAATCTCTGCCATTCCGTAGACAAACATTTTGGCAAAGTGCCTTCCTTACAGTAGCCTGACTTCCATCTGGGTTGTGTTCTCGCTTCAACAGCCATTGGGCTGTGTAGGATTATCACCCCACCCAGATGGGTGACAAGTCCTTCCTTTTCCCTTGGACTGAAAAAGAGAACACCTAATGCATATCTTGATACACGGACGTAAAGTTGTTCCCAAGCAGTATCCTAGTAAGAAATGCAAATTCTATGGACAAAAGAAGATGGAGAAAATGCACTTTCCAATAGAAATGAGATACAATAGAGACAGAGATGTTTCTGTTGTTCACAATCCCAAAGGACTCAACACTTAGGCCAATTGTCACCTACAAAGACGTGGAAAGGAAAACTATAACCTAGCTGTATGGAGTGAGCCCATTTTTTTTAACATGAGGTGACAACCATTTGAAATTCTGGAGCAAAAGCAAGCCTCTCCAGCCCTAGGAATCTGCATTATGCCCACAGGCTAGCAGAAGACTATTCAAATTCTGCCCTGTCATATAGATAGGATATGGCATGATCTTCTTTGAAATGTTAGATTTATGCACGTCTGTTTGTCTCAACCACATTACTTATAAGGAGTGAAGAAAATTTTAGCCAGAGAGGCTGACAAAGTCATCCAGAAGGAAAAAAAAAAAAGTTTTTAAAAGTTGTTTGTTTGTTTGTTTTTCATTGGGATGGGGTTCTGCAGTATTGAGTGCTTCACACTATTTTGGGTAGGAAACACTAGTGAGATTTACATTATCACCTTATTAACCATATATTGCCCTTTGACTTGTGTGTGTTCAGCGGATAGGAAAGGATCATTGTGCCTGTCTCTCACTGGAGAAGGAGAAGCACTGAATTAGCCTGTATTTTTCATTAAGGAGTAAAAATGAAAAAATATGGAGGGAACGAAGGGGGGGGCAGATGAAGGAATATTGTTCTAAAGTCAGTGTGTAAATCTTCAGCTGTACAACTCCCACTTGCATTAAAGGGATTTGCACAGCTAAAACCTCATGCATCAAGTTGACAATATAGCCATAAAGATGTGAAATCTGAAGTTGGCTTTTTTGTTATAGTTCAGGATTTCTTAAGTTTATTTATTTGGAAAATAGGTTTTTAAATTTTTATAACAAAAGGTGAAAGCATGAACACCAACATAATTCCATTAGGTTCATGTAGCCCATGTCTGGACATGTGAGAAGATTTTTCCATCTAGCAACTAGATACATGTCCTATCTGCTCTCCGACCACAAGGTAGCATTTGGGCTACAGGATTAATCAGGGGTAAAACATTCATAAAGCCCTGAAACACTCCACTCTGCTAGGAACCTTGATGGCCGGGGGCCAAAGAGATATAATCTAAAATCTGCCTTTGCCATTTCCACTGACATTTCCCAGTGAGGGTGCAACAGGTGGAACCTTCCCGTGCAGTCCCCAGTCTTTGCACAAGTCATGCATCCTCACACCAACTGTCTGGATGTGACGAGACACATTTTTGTCACCCAAGCATAGCCCTAGCTGTAGGCAAGGCCTTTAACCACAGAAAAAACTCCACTGTGTTTCATCGCAGTGGAGCCATCGTTGGATTGTTGGGATCTGAGCTGAGATGCTCGGTGCGGATCCGGGAGAGCGTGGCAGCTGGGATGCTCACTCCCTTCTCTCCATCTGGCTGACGGGTGGTCCCCCAGAGGTTGTGCCAAACTCTGCTGGCCACAGGCAGAGTGATCCTGTCAGAGCATTAATTAGCAGTAATTACTGAGTAAGACTGATGAGAACTGGGTGTCATGTTTAGCCATGGCACTGCTGATCCACAAGGTGCAGAGGAAAACAGCCAGAATAGGAACATAGGCACTTAGATCTGTCTTTATGAAGCAGAAGAGGAAATGTAGCTCAGTACAGTTACTGGGAACACTGCTACACCGCGGGCTCATCACTGGGGACAGGCTGCAGCAAAAGACCAAAACTGAACTTTGCACACCGTGAGAAATCAGGGGCAAATGAAAACTTCCAAGCTGATTCTAAACCTGTGGCACATTTTAATCACTTTCTGCTAATAAGTCACTAAGACAAGTCTTGTTAGGTGCCAGGAAGTTTGTAGTACTGGTCAGCATCATCCTGTTGGCACCGTGTTAATGACACATACTCTGCACACTTCTCACGTGGTGCCCGTGCTTCCTGATTATTACTGCCATTTACAACCCCAGCAGCTATTGCGTCCATGAGGACATTTTGCTGATATGCCCTGAACATCCGGCAGTGGCTCCCTCACACCTATTATCAGCAGGTTTAAAATTGCCAAGACCATGCCTCGATCCCACTGAAGCTTATGAAGTTACACCAGCTTTAAACAACTGAGATTCTTGCTCTAGTATTTAGGCTAATTTCTCAGCATAAATCCCTCCCAAAAGCATAATAATCCTCTGGCAGAACTTTCCTGCTGTCACTCTACATACTGATGTAAGGAAAAGACTTTCTCTACATTTCCCATGGCATAAATAGTGCCACATTAGTGAACCAACATCGATTGCCATATGCCCAGCAATAATTTACTCTGTAATCAATATTTTTCCTGTAACATATTAATTGGCACCCTCTGCCACTTCACAACTTGCAGCATGCAGTTTGGCCTATCAGTTAACTTTAAAAAGAATGGTAACGTTTACCATCGCAATGAAAAGCTTATTGACAGTGAGGATCTTCCCCCCAAGACAGGGAAACACGGATTACTGCTCAAAAATTAAGAGTTCAAAGGAATTGCTTAAGAAGCAAAAACTGTAATAGAAACTTATCAAAGCTAAATAAGCAATAAATAAGACGGTATGAAAACTGTCAGAGCAACTTAGCATCCCCATTCTATTTGTGCTTCATTTTATTAGCTAATCAAAGTGTCATATTATTTCTACTGGCATCTATTTACTGCCATGTAATTTTGATAAGGGCACCATCTGTATTTATAAAAGCATTATCTTAATAGCTGTCTAGCAATCTACAAACATAGGTGATATTTAACTTTTCTAAGGGGATCAATTTTAAACCAGGCAAAAGGACTGATATAAGTCAATATGCTCTGTTAACACACCGAGGGCCCTATTTGGATCTCCCACTGCCGCGTGCGGTTTTATCAGCCTTACAGTCAGACCAAGGAAGGTGGCGGCAAATTTGTTTGACATGCTGTGCTCTTCTTCGCTTTATTAAGATGTACAGCCATGAATTTTGTTTAGCGGGGCTTAGAGCTGTCCAGATTTTAAATCCCTGGTTTAAAAAAAAAAAAAAAAAAAAAGTCACAGAGAGCTGCGCTTGCCACACAGCAACAGTTTAAGTGATAGTGCTAATTTAGATGTTGTATGGGTCAGGATGTGAAACTGGACTTTTCCCCTCTTTCTGATTCCCTAGATGGTTTAAGGGGGTCCATTTTTAAGGACTTTGTTCCATCCTTGCACTGCAGTGGCCCTGCCCATGGAGCGAGGAGCTCCTGAACCAAAACCCAAGTCTCTCCTTTCCCAGAAGGACCCCAGCCCCTCCGGTCCCTGCCTTCTCCTGGCCCCCACCTCTTGTGCTAGTTTCACAGCGTCATGGCACAGCTTCAGCAGTGAAGTTCAGCTGCCTTCCGACTACCCAGTGCCCTGCCCCAGGGTGCTTTCCACATGGAGGGAGATGCAGCTCTCGTTCCCTCCTCCTGCAGGGGTCCCAGGCCTCAGCTCTCCCACCTCCTCCTGGGAACATAGCCTTTGACTTGGCACCGCACAGATCTGTGGGCAGCAGAACAAGGCAGACATCTTTCTAAGAAGCCACTGAAGCACTGGCTGAAATGCTAACATGGAGCAAGGCACCTAAAACCTCAGAGGAGATTTTGCTCCTCAGTTCTAGCTCTAAAACTTCTGTCAATGTGATGGCGAAACAGGAATTTTTGCAGGATTAAATCCCTTTGGGATCTCAAATAAATACATTGTACGAAAGCATGGTTGGGAAGAAGCGTAGGAAAACGCAGTCCGTCTTCCACTGCAGCACAGTTATGTGTCAGACATTCTTAGAGTGATTTCAGTACAATCATTTCTAATACATTTCAGTGTTAATTGCTGTCTCCTATTTGACATAGTAATTATACATAACTGAATAACTATAAAATTGCTGCCTTATATTGCAAATTAGTAATTATAGTAGTAAACATTAACAACGTGCCATATAGAAATAGTGATTTGTATACTGAAATGAATTAGAAATAATTGCAATGTGTGATAATTAAAATTATGCAAACATTAGCTATCTAATTGTTAGGTTGATTTTTTTTTTCATTTAGACTTCTGTTTTTAGAGGTTAGGAAACTAAAAAAAGTAATGTGCTGCTTAAGGCTCTTTTTTAAAACCGAAGAGTGACTGAAGACAAGAAATGTGTCCCTACTGTACCCAAATGGGGATCTGAGGCAAGGCTCCATGCTCTCCAAGCAGGGCTCTGAAGGCAAAACCTTTAAGATTTCCCCAAGCAAAGAGGAATTCTCTCCTCTGCCCACCTGCAGGGCATTACCCTAATAGCTCAGAAGCCTGAAACCACAGGTAAGTGACGACAGCAACCTCAAAGACTCCTTCTTGCCATCATCACCTTAGGACCTTGGCATCCAAATGAATGCAGTGTTGGTCCCAGGCTGCAGCTGGCTTCTCATGGGCCCACCCCATCCTTGCTGTGGCCATGAGCAAGGATGCATCCCTGTCAGAGCCTTCCAGGTTCTGTGTATATTCTTCTCTTGATCCACGGCACGTGTGTACCTTGTTAAGGAAAGGGTCCTTCCTCTCTGTCGATCATCTCAATGTTTCCAAATGCGGGTCTCTACCTTCAGGTCCAGGTCTTTGGAAATTCTTATCTTAGTTATCAGTTTAGACATAGGATTTGGTAAAACGTTAACAAGTGAGAACTGTAAGGAAACACAGAAGAAAAAAACACCTAACGCAGCCTTCATGGGCCGACATTTGTGTCTGGTGCAGACAGGCGCTGAGTGAAGACCTGCACCTCCCACCAGCCACACTCACTGGAGTTACGATACAATTGCCATCCAGACTCAGGCTTCCACAGAAGTTAAACAGGAAGAATTTCTGTGCTGGCAACATTTCCAGCCACTTGCAACTCTTCTCCCCACTTTTTATCCTATAATCTTGTCCTCTTCCCGTCCAACACCCACCTCCCCCCAGCTTCAGCCTTGTAGTGCTGTAAAAGCCCTAATGGAGAGGAGGGGGTTGAGACATGAAAGTCGCTGTAGTGTGCAAGCAAAGAACAAATTAGGTTGCTAAAATGATGTGATAATCCTACATTTATCTGCTAAAGAACGTCTTCAATATTAGTATAACACTGGAGCACTAATCAGAAAACAGTCCAGACACATTATCAGCAACAGAGCAGTGAGAGGGGACAACCCCTTTATGAAATTGTTTTCCTTGATAAAGGGAGTTTCTTCGTGCTGTAAGTCTGGCTCACATGAGTGATCATATAGCCACAGGTACAACACTCATTATTAACTAACTAAAGAGTATGCACCAAATCAATTAAAAACAATCTTTAAAAGAAGGTACATAATTTAATTCTACCTAGGTAGAGCTCTGTTCTAATTTATCTTCTGGCCACTTTCAAGGGATTTTAGTTAGGTGTTTAATCTAACATTCATTGCAAAGGATAATTCTCACGAAATTGCTATGGCATCTCCTGTATCACTTAATGCAAATGCTTCAGTGCCTCAGCAATGGAGAGGAGCTTTTTCAATAAAGACACACATCAAAGTGCAATATGAAGTGCTCTCTTTGTTCAAGTTGTTTTAAAAGCAGCAAAATGTTTCACAGTAACGAGACACTCAGACTCTAACACCAGCTACATTTAGATGACAAATCGCATTCCAAACAGAGGATGTACATAGCATGTCCACGATGCGACAAGGAATGTGGGCTCCAGACATGTTTTGCATATAAAAGCGTGCCCAGGCTCATGAACTGGCATAGAAACACTAGGTATAAGCATGCCTGCACTATCAACAGATGTGCAGCGTTAGGATATGCCTCTTGACTTTTTTTTTTTTTCCAACTTATTCTTGGCTCCTAAATTCAGAGTAAAGCACTTAAGTAAGTGACTCGGTCATTAAAGGCCATGCGTCTGGCAGCACCCATTAACCTCACTGTGTGTGTATGTGTAGAGAGGGGATTTTAGCAGGTACCAAAGCAAAGAAAGACTTAATCTAAATGGTGGACAACTGATGAGCGGGGAATTGCTTCTTGGTGAAGGAAGGTCTGGCAGAAAGGCAGGGAAGAACTGCAGGAAAAGGCCCTCAGGCAGGAACACCTGCAGGAGCCCCAGCATAAGACACCCATAGCTCTGAGCAACAGGCAGCCAAAACATGAAGGACCAGCACAGTCAACTCTCCAGCCTGAGCTTTCTCTCCTTCCTATGTCAGGACAGTCCTTTCACCATGTGCCTGGTTGGGCGATAGCTCCCAAGGCTACAGGAGGCATGTGCACAGCTGGAAAAAATAAAAAATAAAGAGAGGTGTAGCCTCATTACCCCCTCCTCTTCCTAGAGAGCAGTGCTGTGAAGGGATCAAAACAAGTGCTGCTGTTCGACCTTCCACTTGACACAGACTTACACCGAGGAGGAGACAAAAGGAGAGGGAGAATAGGCACAATGGGCAGGCTGCATCCTGGCTGGTGCCCGGCCTCGCTGCAGCCCTGATGGAAGGCTCCGAAACAGCGGTGACAGGCAGCGGAGGGGGTTTCAAGGCAATCTTGCTGATATCTGCACACACATTTTCTCCATCTGCCAATTTTCTCTGGAGGGGGAGATAATCTGTTCCCTTACTCCGGTACTCCTCATTAATAAAGGCAACTGGGGTGGGTTTTGTTTGGTTTGATTTTAATTAAGACCCCTACCAATATTCCTGTCCATCATCTCGGGAAACGGCTCAGGAGGACATCTTCTTCCTTTCACAGTTATTTTTCACCTTTGCTCTTGCACTGAATATCCAAAACAGCACAGTGGGTACAGATCCCAAAACAGCACAGTGGGTACAGATCCCAGTATTTACAGAATACCTGTGTAAGCAGCTATAAATCTTTTCACTTGGAAGCTCTCTCTTCAGGTTACCATTACCATCCATCTGACTAATAAATGTACTTATAAATGTGCATGTTTTCACATCTCCCTCACCAACACGGTGTCACCGTGCGTGCTAATCATGATACCATTATTCAAGACCAGCACTGTAAGTCTGTTCGGTCTTCCCTGACACACAGAGCTCTGTACCTGCTAGCCACACCGGGTTTTTCAGTCCATAAATGCCCTTAATTTTTTTCATTCTGCTGACATGAAATGAAATGCTTATATTATGGGGAAGTTCAGGATACGTTACTCTGCTTGTTAAAAAAAAAATAAAACCCACATGCAAACTTGCAATATAAACATTGCCTTCTCAGGGAGAAGACATTTATGGTCATGTATGCACAGTCCAAACACCAACAAATTGGTAATTTGAAATCATTACCGATCTTTAGTTTGTACAACAGAGTAAGTAAAAACATTAATTTAAATATCTTTCCACACAGCAAAACTCTACTGACATCAGCATATTACCAAAACCAATTTTCTTACATCAGCTCACATCTTCCTCTCGTTCTGTAGCATAGCTCTGGGGAGTTGCTACAAGGTCTGTGTAAACTGAAAATCTAAATAACATTATGACGCCTGTTACAGAACTAATTTATAATCTAATACCCTAGTTGAATTTAATATCCTACTTATTTATTCAAGTAAAATATCTGGAAAAGATATGTCACATCATAATGCAGTTGTTATGAAAATGGGAAAAATAGAGACACATTAAGTACACAAACTAATAATTGCCAGGGACAGGTACAAGCAAGAACCACTGCCTGTCCATCACATGAGCAAAATAATCGGAATGTTTGTTTCATAATTCAATTATTGACAAATTTAGTATTTTACATCGGATCTGCAATCTGAAAACGCTCCTCCTGATACTGCTAGTAGGTGCATGCTACAGCAGCACGTAACTTGCCAGGTATCTGACAAACAGCTACCTCCTCATCAGCCACCTTTAACACCTTTTTTCTTTTTTCTGAGATCAAAAATCTGAGCCTTATAGCACTATCTACCAACATGTGTTTTCAATACAAGCAGTCATACATGCATTTTAACTTTCACACTATTGAAAATAGATTATGACCACGGAATAACCTGTGACTATGGAATCTACCTCTTAATTTGCCCCTTCCAAGCCCTTCCAAGAGAATACATCTTTCAAACATAGCTTTGTAAAAATATTTAGGATCACAGCAGGAGACAAAAATGTATAGGCTAAAATCATTCACAAAACATTTTGCTATTGAAGTGTCACTGCTGGATAAGCACTGTTAGTTAGTCTGGCAGAAACAGCATTTTATAAAAATTTTCAGACCTGAACAGCATATTTATATGGCAGAGCTGAATGCCCTGAAAAAGGGCAGCATCCATTTTTTAGCCAACTTAATACCCACCGTGGAGGCCTGCATAAATCATCTTACAGTAAAGGCATAACCTTACCGCTTGACTTGCGTTGGGTGGCAGTCCAAGCTTTCAGCCTGCACCTGGCATTCAGCAGACCAGAGACAGCGACTGACCACGATGCTCTGGCGACTGCCAAGGGTCACATAAATAGCCTCTGCGGCACACACAACGCACAAATACCTGGATCTTTTTAACCCTGCGAGCGGTCAAGCCCCTTCACTTGGGCACACAACTCACCGAATGTGCAAAGACGCATTGAGGCTGCTGTGATAGTGTTAACAACTGAGCTCAGCCGACTCATTTCAGTGACTGCAGAGTTAAAAAGTGAGGTGCAGAGAGTTAAAAAGTGGACAAAACTCCATCTGTTTGGAATTACAGGCCACAAAGGCACAAGCTGGGCTTCTCTGCTACCCGCAACACTGTCACCACGCTCGAGGGCACAAGATAGGTGTATCTGAGATTAATGATCACACCTCACTAGCAACAGTATTTACTGACAGTAAAAGCCCTCAAAAGAAGACTGTCTGCGGCAGTGTTTAAGTTAGCTAAAAAATTAAAAAATAATAATAATAATAAAAAAAGGGAAGGCCAAGAAGCACAGGATCCTCATCATTCAGCAGGGGCGTGGGCAAGGGGAGAAAGAAGCACACCAGCCAGCAGCACTGCCCTTCTCTGATCACACTGGACAAGAGTTCTTCCACCAAGAGCTGGACTCAATAGCCTCATCCTCCCTCTCTGCTTGAGAGAAGGGAAGGCAGGAAATGAGAGAAGGGAAGGCAGGAAAGAAAAGTTTGCCTCAATACAGGTAATAAGCTGCAGAGCTCTGCGCTCCAACCGCCCCCTGGGGGCCTAACATTGCACCAGAAGCCATGCCAAGCAGACTACCCAAAAATGTTCTGAGACATCTCACCATTTTACCTGCTTTACTCACTCTAAAAAAAAACAGATCCGAAGAAAAAAAAAATATAATCTGAGATTAGCCTGCACTTTACTTATTAGATATTATGAACAGACTCCATCTGAGTCCAGTTAGCCATGTCGGACTAGATGCAACATCTTATTCCAAGAGCACCATAGAAATGCCCCTCACATTGTTAAGTTCCTAGAGGAGTGCTAAACGTGCCTGGGAAAATGAGGGTACAGGTTTGGGGTGACAGAGAGCTTGGTTTTAGGTTTGGTTTGTTGTTTTGTTTTGTTTTTTTCCTACCTTTCTGCCATTTGCATTTCTGAAGGCTACCAGGGCTGAAGCAGCCACCAGCACAAGTTAAATAAGCTATATATGGGGAAACCCCATAAGCTGCCTTTAGGCAACTTTAACTTCTTTTTTTCACCACTGGCACAGCACAGGAGGGACTCATAAATGGAAGAGGCTCCCAGCTCCTGGTTCTTCAGGCTGGCAATAAACCTCACCCGACCACGCAGGGCATGAAGGCTCTTCTTTCTTTCTTTCTTTCTTTCTTTCTTTCTTTCTTTCTTTCAGCAGAATACTAAAACCTGTCTGCGTTTTTCTCCTCTGATCCTTCACTAGGGGAAATTATTTTGGACAGCAGCATGGCCAGCTGCTCTTAATTATAAATCAGGTCTCCAGCATATGTGCACGGTACATGGGGCGGCTCTAACAGTCGGAAAAATAAAGCAGTACAAGGGAGGCAGCCCTCCCTCCGCAGGGCAAACGACTGCACAGGAGGAGAAGGCATGTGGTGCTGCACCCACCTGCAACGAGCTCAGCTCCTGCACCTTCCCCAGCCCTTTCCCAGGGAAACGCTGCAGGATTTAGAGCTGCGGGAGGACAGTGAGCAAAGACTTCAAGCAGTGCACAAAGCCACTGCTGCCCTACCACCTCCTCGCCAGCTTTTCCTCATTTGCTTTTAAGACGTTCATTAGTAGCCAGATTTGCTAGGGTTTTCCCTTTAAGTAAAAACAAAGAGGTGAATATGGCCCAAAGGCCAAACACATCCCACAAAGTACTACACTATGGCCTGAGGCCACTCTCTCATCTCTCTCAAATATTTAAAGATTGCAAAAATGCAGGGACCTCAGGAGAACATCCTGCCCAACCCCTGCTGCCAATCGCTGCATTATTTCAACAGAGAAATGGCCACTAATGACCAAGCCCAAGCTTCTCCTTGGTGGGTGCCTCAAGCACTTACGCTCATGTTCAGGACTCCAAACAATCAGGCTCATTTACGGTAAGTGGTGCTGAGGGCCAAGAAACTCCCACTGAAGCTGAAGGATTATCTCAAAACCCTATCGCCTTTTAAGATTTTCAGATGTGGACTTAAAAAAAAAAATCAGTTCAATGAGTCTAACACATCACAGCTAAATCCTTGATTTCTGCTGGTTGCACATTCTCCCTCCTTTTCTCTTTCCTCAATGGCTGATAATATAGAAGATTTATAATTTTAAGGGAAAAAATATAATTATATTTATTGTACTCTGGTACACCTGCATCTAAGCTCCCAATATTAGTGGGTATGCTTATTATGCTTTTTATTCCTCTGGGTTTATTTTCCCCCTTTGTCTTCAAAGCAGGCACAAATGCAAATTCGAGGCATGCTCCTTGTTGTTAACATCTGGGCCACACAATCCCTGCAGTTAAAAATTCAGCATCCAGTCAGATGGAGAGCAAAATAACAAAGGAGACCAACATGAGACCAAATAATGTAAGAGGAAAAAAGATAACCAAAGAAAAGATAGAATTTAAGAGAATAAAATGAAAATGGATGTGTTATTCTACATATGCATTAAGTATTCACAGCTAAATGGCAAGCAAAAAGCATGGGCAAGTGCAGCTGAGGTTCTAGCTTGGTAACTCGTGTGCTTGCTCCGTATGTTCAATAAGCACCGACCTGCGCCATCTGCTTCCTGTGTCTGTGGCAAAGGGAGCCAAAATCTACCTGATTTGTCACACCTGCTCTCAGCTTCCTTCCCTCCCCAAATGGCAAACACGTACCAAGAATATAAAGCACTCCTTGGTGGACACAAACTTCAGGAGCGTGTGTCCATGTTTTTATCTTGTGCGGGACAGAGATCTTTCCCCGGCCTTTCGTAACGTGCCAGGTAAATAAGTGACATCCTCTAATAACTAACTACAGGGCAGACTTTCCAAGGCAGGTATGTGCAACTGAGCAAGCCTAACTTACGCATGCAAATACCAGATGTGCACGCACACAGGCGCACACGCGCAGGCTGTTAGTACTTCACAAGGGTGATGAAACTGTGGCGTGGGTTTGTCTTCAAAAACCTGCTCTCACTTGCAGAATTTTACATGCTGATCGCAAGAAAAAGATGCTCATTAACGTTATTTGTCTATAAACTGTTTTTCTGGTGGAGCTGAAAGCAGTTAGCTGAATTAAAAATGGTCCAATCATACAAAAGAGGTAGGAGAAACATATAGGAACCAGAAGATTTTCATCAGTCTATTCCCATCCACTATATTAATGGCACTGCCATTTATATAACGTCCTACCTAAAAACAGTCTCAAGAATGATTATTTTTTAGTATTTGAGAATTAAATCCTGACAGAGGGCAATTTAAGCAGTGCAAAGAGTGTTTTATGAGCATGCAGTCACAAGTAAGATTGCTGTACACGGACAAATATGAAAAGTGAAATAAAAGAGCACGGAAATACCGGAACTGAGAGGGACTGTCATACAAGCAGTGGACAGATTCTTTCGTTTTTTGTCCTGCAATGGTTTGGCTGCCATTGGTTTATCTCACCAGAAACTGAGAGAAGCAGATTATGGAAAAAACTGACAGGATTCTCAAAGCTGCTGAGAAAGGAGTAACCAGTTTGGGTTCTGACCTCATCAAGCCATGAAGCCAAAGTCCTTCTTAAAATCCATATTTATAAACCTAAAGATGTGGTCTGATTTCAGAAAGCAGCGAGCACCTGGAAGATCCCATTCACTTCAGTGTAAGTGACTGCTGGAATACAGCAGATCCTCTCAATTGCTAAAAAACTCATTAAGCATGTGTGTCACCTACAGGATCAATGGTATCGGCAGGTGCGAGGTATCTCACAAGATGAAGTCCATCTGGCCAGGAATTATGCACAATTTACCCCTTCTTTCTCTTATAAGTTCAAAATAAAAGCAAAATTACAAGTTCCACTTGATGAATGGCATTGACTTGTGAAGCCTTAAAGACACCTAATATGTGAGCAATCAATACACTTACACACATAAAATGCGTCCTTTAAGCTTTTCACAGTAAGCTTAATTTGCGTGCTCTGGTTGTTTGAACGTTTTCCAAGGTTTTCCTTCATGAACACTGTAGACTTAACCTATTTTAGTCAGTAATGTGTTGCATTCAAGTATATCTCAGAACAGCATAGCTCAAGTCCATTGTTTGGGAGCAGACACACAAACAAGCAAAGCCAGCTTGCTTAAAATAAGAAAATAGGTGATTTTTTTCCGATGGGAAAAGGAATGTGGGTTCTTCTCAGAAAGAAGAAATACTTTGCTTAATCCCAGGTGCCTTCTTTTTTTTTTTGTTATTGTTGTTTGGAGTTTGTTTGTTTTGAGTTTGGTTATCTACACTGTTCAAAACAAACAGTTGTCAGGGGGAAGAATTCTACTGTCAAAGCTATCACAATAAGCTGCAAAAAGGACAACATAAAAAAATAAAACCATTACTCTCTACTTATGCCTTAGCAATCTGTGCAATTAAAAGGATGAAGAGAGACAAATTTACAGCAGAATTCCCTGCAAATTAGGGATTTTGCAACAGCCCGTGACCATTTTCCCAGTCACCTCACGAGTCATGCCAATTCTCCATAAGCTTTTTTTTATTTTATTTTATTTTACCCATTATACACCCAAGGGAGTACCTGAAGAGCGCACAATTCAAGAGAGAAGCAAAACAGGCAGCGTCTGACCACCTCACTGCCTCCTGACTGCCACGGGGACTCTTCCAACCCCAGGTCTTGTTTTTGACTCCACATAAAGAACGCCACGGGATGCAGCAAGACACAAAACGAGGGAGTTGACAGCAACAGAGTGAGAAAATATTACAAGTTTAGCACTGTTACAGATTACTTGTCATATGTTAACAACATGACTGAGTATTATTACTCTCAAATGACCACTACTAAAATTGTTGCTCCAGCCCTGGACTATTTGAAAGGTAACACCTGCACCCGTGGAACGGGGATGTCAAGGTAGATACACGGCTTCCTGATGTTCGTGGCATGGACCCCATCCCGTGTCAACAGGCTTCATTCCAGCCATAATAACAGATGGTCACTTTGAGTTTGCTGCCTATTCTACTACTTTCAAACATACAATTCAATTCTAATAAGTTTAGATTTATTCTTCAGAGTGGTAGCTATTATAAATTTCAATACATCTCTGTTATTTTGGTCAGTTCATAAATCCCTTCATAGGTCCAAACACTGTCGACTTTAATTTGAAGTAGGTCTTTCTAGTGGGTCTTACCATTCTTCTGCAATCTGTTCAAGTCTACCTACGCACAGAGTACAGATGTATTCATTCCGTCAGCAAATACAGCAGTGAATAAATAATCTCCATAAATTGTAAGAATTTGAGAGAAATAGGATCTGAAGACTGAATGTCTGACCATTTCTTAATAGCAAGTCTCAATACATGCTACTAAATGTGTCAGCATAAAGGTTCTTTTATTCAAACAAATGTAGACTTCTGTCAAATTTCACTATTAATAAATGTACTATTTTTTAAATGTAGAAATTATTAGACTCAGCCAGCCACTGACTCTGTTTTATCAAACTTTGTGCTGTGCCAATGAACTAAATGCTGTGGCTCCCATAGCTAATATATAAGATTACAGTAAATGATCCTTTACTACAAAAATCTGAAATTTATACCAATCCCAGATGCAATCTTTAGCAGTCACCAGCTATTCAGGAAATACCATCCAAACGTATCACTTTGTATTTCAGCAGAAAATTAAGGATATACAGTTGAAAAAGGAATTGGTAAAGAAAGTATTTTGAAGTGTTTCAGAAATATAAAATAGGGCTATTTGAGATCAAATGCACGACTTGGTTTTAAAACAATCAAAAACTTCACTGAAAGAAGACATTAAGGAGAGAGTTTGAATCCTGCTACTGAAAATCCCCTCTAATTACATTATTACTTATAATACTTACCCTCCCTTATTTCTATTATCTTGGATAGATTCCTCACTTTTCAAAAGTTTCTAGCTGGAGTATTCATAGCAATATCTGCAACCAGGTTTTTTTGTTTGTTTGTTTGTTTTTAAGGAGTCTTCCACTCCTCAGTTCTCCTCCAATACGCTCACTGGTCTTGATCTGAAACTTGGAGAGAACCAGTTTCTCTTTCCAATCTGAGCAGAGTTATGTGAAGTCTCCCTCTTCAAACCCCTTCACAGCTCAGCACTGCTCATCAAAGCTGGAGCTGGAATACACCACCGCTTTTATGCTGCTGAGCTTACAATAAAAATTTCAGAGAACAAATGTTATGTATATAGAAACTTCAGGCACTGTCAGAAGTTGGCTTGCCACTGCGTTTCAAAGCGCTGCCCATACACAGTACTCACTGAAATCTTTGCAATGAAATGCATTTATGTGTACAAGCTCCTACTATTTACAGTGATTTTAGAAAACCTTTTCAGAACTTTCCTTTATTTCATGCATAACCTTATGCAGTTTGCACGTTGAAGAGGAGAGGTTTCAGTAGACAAAATCTCAGAGGAATCCCTACCTCTGATTTTTCAAGTACACAAGCTGAGGCAACTTTTAAGAGAACACCAAGGGGTAGTTTTTGGATATCTGCAAGTTTATGTATGTGGGCTTTTTTTTTTTTTTTCCTGAAAGGCTCAAGCTCTTGAACTCTCTGAACTAAATAAAAAGATATAGTAAGAGTTGCATTGCTCTGAAAATCAGCATTAACCTCCCCTTACCCACTGAACATGTGACAAATACAGAATAGCCCATGGAAACTAAAGGGACTGTACATAGATCCAGTGACAACATGGGACAAAAAAAAGGCACTGCCCCTTCCTATATGAGCAGGGCTCTCCTTATCCCATCCTTTCCGTAACCATAAGCCTGGGATGCTTGGCAGGATACTCACCTCTTTCTACATAAAAGCTTAAAGGGAAGATGAGAGGAAAAAAAGGTTGTGTGCTCTGTGTTTCAGACAGAGGAGTGGGAAGGAGGGAGCAATCTGCTCTAACCTCTGAGTTCATTCCCCTTCACTTCAGTTTCAGTGTGCTCTAAGTGATGTGTGAGGTGGGCCAAGAGGGAGAAAGAGCTTAGGAGGCAGACAAATGAGAAAGCACCTCTTGACAAGGACAGCTACGCTTCCCCCTGGGCTGTGGTTTTGGCGTCACCTCCCAGTGAGTTCAACCCCAGCCCAATTCATCTGACTCTTGAAAACAGTAGCACTGACAAAGCTGTCAGGTAATGGAAGCTGAAAGGTAATGAAAACAGGACAGAAGGGAGAGAAATTGGTATTTTAAACTGGTGGGCTGCATTTCCATATTCTTGTCTGTCTACATCGGGTGCACGCATTCAGAACTTAGATTCCGCAGACCTGCTAGCAGGAGTAATACACATAAATGCCATCAATTGCTTAGTCAAAAGAGAAGTTCTCCTACCTCCGATTTTACAGCTTAGTCACAGACCTAAAAACAAAGCCCTGCACTAAAGGGGCATCCTGTGTATTTGTGATGCTCTCTGTGGGACAACGTATTCATAAACCAATGAGCAGATGATGTTCATCCGTACAGTTTTTTCCACCTTTGACATATAAAGATAAATTCTCATTTCAGGAAGTAATCCAGATTCAATACTTTATTTATGCAATCCAACCTGTGCCACCAATTTAGCAATCTTCATCATGATTAATCCCCTGAAAATCCAGTCCATGAGAGAACCTGAGCAGCAGAAAACAGCAGACAGGAGCTCGGCTCTCCGAGAAAGCCTCAAGTCACGCCGGTTGCTGGCTCCCATCCTCTTCCCCGCTTCAAACATGCCATTTCTACAGAGCACATAATGAAACAGAAAGCCACATCAAGTTACATATCGCACAGCAGTCAAAATACTTACACTTCACAGCAAAATGGCTAACTGATGACCCCAGGAAGCGCAGAGAACCACCTCCTTCTTCACTTGGCCACTACTGGCTGACTGGGAAGCTGAAAAATACCTGCAACAAACCACCATGTAACAAACCACTACAAAATACTACAGATGAAATTTTCTCCTGATTTCTTTTTGCCACAAAGCACTGATGTTCGTGATGTTTTAGATCCAGCCTAGAAATAAACAGTGAATTATTTTCTTATTTTTCATCTAAAGGCTCGTTCCGGAACATAACTGTGCTGTTTTCAACTTGTCTTTGTACAGCGTGTAGTAAGTGGCAGAGGAGTCCAACAGCTACAAAAAGGCCTCACGGGTTTTCAGTGCTACACACCCTACTTCAAGAAATCCCCCAAATGGGGAATTTGTACACCACAAGCCCTCCTTTCCAGTGAGCAGTAATCAGCATCATCACAGCAACTGAGGCCCACATCTTCACTGCTCATGGTACAAAGTACACGCATGTTGCGTGCAACCTTTAGCAATCTCTTATTTAATATACAGTAATAGATAAAAATCTAAACAAATAGGTCAATGGTAGTAGGACGTTTCCCTTCCCTTGCAGTCTTTACACAATTAAAAAAAAAGCGAGTAAGAAATCTCACCAGGCTTTTTTTTTTGTACCACTATTTCCTGTGGCTTTGGTCATTAATCTCCACTCCAAACTAAGTAATTCCAGCTTTTTAATTTCTCCCCATTGGAAGCCTTTCCACAGATCTAGTTACTTCTAATGCATCTTTTCATTTCTGCCATGCTGTTGACTATTTTGGAACACTTCTTTATGACTAAAACTGATGTTTTACGCAGTTACCAACAGAGATCAGTGCACTTCCAGTAGGAATGGAACAAATAAATGTAAACAACTGATGAAACAGCATATACCTTGTAATTTTCTTCTCACAGAGTACTGTCTTGTATTTCATATTTGTGGTTTTCCACATAAAGCCTACTCAGATACCACCTTTCAGCAAAAGATTGCTTATTCCACAAAAAGCTGAGGTAATTTTGTTGTTTTATGCTCCGACTATTAATGAAATTACCAGGAAACCTCTCCCAAAACGAATAATCAGAACAGGGCATGTAGGAAATTACAATAAAGGTCAGCACACGGCCATAATTTGGGGTTAAAAAAGAAAATATGGCTACCCTACCTGCCAGAGGCTGCCAGGTATCTATGGGTACGGGGGGAAAAAAGTGTGAGTCACCTGACCTTTGTAAGTTTGCAAGCTATCTTTTGCACCAATGTCAATGTTTTCAGCACAAAACAGTTTAGGGCATTAAGGTCTTGTGAGTTCTCTCACCTGTATGGCAGCCACTGAAAACAGGTGTTCAGGAGTGGGTTATCATTCAGTATCGCAACAGACTTCCTGATGTATACGTGCACACACAGAGGCACGTTTTACATACGTATGTATATGCTTACATGCGTATATGTACATACGCATACAGACACACATACCTCTGTACGCATACATGTATTTCTGCACACGGAATGAAGCATGCGTGGCAATACCCATTGAAATTTCCACTCCAGGTCTAATTAAAATGTATTGAAATATTTTGTCATTACAAGCTTGGATATCCATCACTTGAAACAGCATACTTATATATTCAGTACTATGATTAAAAATGATGCATGAAATAATTGTTCATTAGCAGGTCTTAAATTATGGTAAGTCTCAAACTATGAATACTTTAGGCCAAGCAAGGGACAAGGATAAAATCTGAGGTTTGTGAATACTGCAGAGAAACTCAAGGCAGCTTTGAAAATATGACACATTTCATGCTTTTTATTGTAATTTTTTTGTTCATATTCATTACAGCAAGTCTCCTGTTCATATTAGTTTGGATTTTTGTCAATTTAGGGTACCTTATGCATTGTTATTATTTATGATTTCATCTATTTATTGAATAGATAAATTTAACTTCTGTGAAGCTCATATCAGAAATCACTGAGGTTTTAATGAAGTGCAGTTTGAAAATACACATATTTTTGTGTGAATTAACACCTAAAAACCTAAAGGCAGAAGCTATAAAACATACCACTCCTGTGTGTTTCAGGAACAATTTCTGGATTTTCTAAAATCTGTATCCATTTTCTGTGCTTCTTATGCACATGCAAACTCTTAAAATAGCCCCAATGAAACAATCCTTCTTAGTGCTAGTGTAATATCGACATACAAAAACTCCTTTCAGCTTCCACTTTAGAAACTACGAAGCCATATTCCTATTTTCTATTCCCAAATCAACTTAAGAATCAAGGTAGCTCATAAAAAATGACTTCTTAATTTATTCATCAGCATGAAGGAAAAAAATCTTGTGGTTGAATAATTAATAGTTGTGATATCTGATACACTGTAAAAAGCTTGACTTTGTGAACACTTTAGTATACCAAAAATATCTTCTGAATAATACCCTTTCCCAAATGCTCTAATAGGACAGTGCACAACTACTGTTTTAAAAACTACATGTTTAAATAGAGGATGGCAAAAATAGCAGTGGAAGCTGCTAAATCAACAGAGATGGTTAGTGTCCTGTCTGGCCATCTGGAAAGCGAAGCTGCACCGAGATGACCACGTTTTTGCTCTGGAGCATCTTTGTACCATCTACGATTGAAGACTTAATTAATTTGATTGCCTACTGCAATTATGAGAGAAAACAAACTCCTCCACAACATTTGGGTGCCACTACCTTATAAGTCCCCTTGGTATTTAAATGCAAGCACTTACCAGACAAGTAACTACAGTAAACAGGCTTTAGAAAGGGCAGCAAATGTCTCACCACGATAAATGAAAGAGCAGACAATTGCATCTCCAAAATGTGTTTCTTCTTCAGTACCACTGGACTTAAGGCAGAATTCTAAAAAGTGACAGGGGAGTTGGAGCATAAGGCATGTATGTAGCTATGTACGAACAGAGTTGTTATCCGTTGTTTTTTATGTTAAAAATGAAACAATGGCTTTCCATATAAAGCGTGATACATGCTGTGAAAATACATCGTGAAAAAAAAAAAAAATGAGAGCACTATAATTGTGGTTTTGTGACTAAGAAAGCTGTTCTATCTGCAAGGTAAAAAAAAAAAAAAAAAAAAAAAAGATATTTTGAGGTGGGCAAGGAAAGGGAGGCATTGCTCATAGAAATAGGTTGGCGCAGAGAGTGTCTAAATGGAAGAATTATCAATCCAGATCATGATGTGTCAGTTTCTAATGAGAAAGGCAGAATGCAAAAATAACATCTCAGTGCAAGCATTAAGCCAGAATAGATGCTGTTTACTGTACTAATGTTGCCTTTACTGGTGAAAAAAAAAAAGAAAAAACAAAAAAGGACTGTATTAGGCCATCACGCTCCCATCTTTTCAATTACAGAGATAGAACAATCTCAGATTCCAAAGCTAACGACAAATCAAAATTGTGTTATGTTATCTACTGAGACACAAATGGAAAATAAATACTGTTAACTGTCACTTTCCATTAGGTAACAGAAATTCAATTACATTTCAAACAAGCCTCCACGTCAACAGAATAAATCTGTTTCATAAATGAGCAGGTAACCATTTTTGATTCTAACTTCCCAAAGGGAAAAAATCAATTTTAATCACAATTGTTCATTTTTCTCCATATGAAAGTTTAGGAGCAAAGTACATCTTCTGACCTAATAAATATCATTGCATAGCACTGAGGTTTAGGGAAAAGGGGCAGAGAAAGGAGAAGCATTATGAAAATGGTTTGCTGATACGTTGTGGGTTTTTTTGAACTAAAGGTTCACATTGCCCAACTGAACTATGGACTATCACCCTCCCTCCTCTGCTTATTTTATCAAAAGATTAGAAATGCAAGGAAGCATTAGCAACTACTCCAACCACCAGGAGTTCATCACAATGTAACAGTGACTATAAAAAGCCATGAGTTTTATCAAGGTGATTATACTTGCAGAGTCTGAGGCAAGTAGTAAGGAAGCTTTTCAGAAGAAAGGGCCCCACTCTCTCCTTAGGTATGGACAAAAATATACGTAAGGCTGTGTGAGACACTTCAGAAATTCAGGATTTGGTTTGGTAAATCCAAGTGTTTCTTCTCATTTGGGAGACTACCAGGGCAGTGACAGGAAATGAAGAAATCTGAATTTGGGATCTATTTTTGAGATCCTTTTGTACATTTTTATAGCAGCTACTGTAATGCCAGGGCCACACCTTGGGAGGGAGTGCATCTGTAGAGCACTGTGATACCAACATCACATCTTGTCCTCTCCATCTAAGTGAGAACGGGAAGAACAAAGCCACCATCAGCTCCACATGAGAAAATTCCACCCCTTCACTCCCATTCAAGGGGGAAGGGAAGCCAGAACTGGAATTCAAATGCGTTTGGCAGTTGCGCGTACTCAAACACTAATTACAACAGTTGGAATGGACATCCTCAGCTACTTGAGCATCCAGACACTTTAGGTTAAACGCTGAAGACACTTCTTGAAGAGTGCACAAAACTCACAATTCAAACAAAAATTGTTACAGAGTAGAACTGGTTCAGATAAAACACTTAATGGCTGAAGTAAAATTCAGCCATTAAGTAGCAGTGGTCACGGTGTGATTAAATTGGATCCCCTGTGATGGTCCTATCAAGAGGTAGTACTATGACACTAAACTTGAAGCAGGAGACTTTTCCCCTAAATGAGAAACTTAGTTATAGACCCTAAAGGTGAAAATTAAGAAATTAAAATCCACAGAAGTCCACTAAAATTACTTTATTATAGTCACAGCAGGTTTTTATACCCCAAAACAAAGTCAAAAACAAAGTAGTATGGCTAAATAATAAAGCGCACACATGCATACACACACACAAAAAGCCCTGAGAAGCCAACAGACAAAAAGCGATCATGTAAACTACTAAAAAGGAGCTATGATGTCCTCAAAACAGGCAAATACACCACACCAGCAAGAGATTCCCTAAGAACAGTAAGAACTTAGTGCCTATGAGGCCACCTGAGTATCAATAGTTCAGTAAAACAAAATAAATTGCCAGGAACCTAAAATCTTAGAATCCCTATCCATCACAATTAACAATACTTGGAATGGGCAACTCTCTATCAGACTGGTGCTGTCAGAGACAGGATGGTTAAAAGCGGTGAAACTTGACAAATTCAGCTGTTTATTCCCTTCAGGACCACCAACCTTCCTCAGTCTGAGATACTTTTGGAAATCTGACCTCATTTATAGCACATCTGTCTTGATATGACTGTTAGGGCAAAGAGACAGTATTTGAAAATCAGGTAGAATAAAAACATACTATTCTGAATGATCAAGTATTATACGTTCTGTATACTGCATAAAGTTTGTTTTTATAGTTTTATCATTTCTGAGAATGTAAGCATGGCTGTATTGGCTCAGAACCAGGGTTAGTCTTACAACTCAACCTCCAGGGAAGCCAAAAAAAACAGGCATGCAAGATACCTGCCCCTTCCAAAATCTCCTCCACCTCCGCTATTTCCAATTGATTGGATTTCCCGTTCTTGATGCAGTTTGTCTATTTCGTTACTCTCAACAGACCTCTCTTCCATTAATTTTTCAGTATAACCTTGACCCAATGTAAGCCTTTTGTATACAAAACCTTCACTTGTCGAGCTTTCACGACAAATGTTTCCTAAGCAGTCTTGTAAGCTTAGCAGTTTCCAGACCCAAAGGTTGGCTGTGAAACACTGATCCCAGTTCTGAAAGAAGCAAGGATCAAGAGCACCGAGCTACTAATACAAATGTATGGTTGCATTTCCAACCTCAAGGATGAAGGAGAGGAGTTATACACAATCCCTGTAATTAGAGGTAGATGATTTCTAACAGAATGTGCGTTGACTACTATTCACACAAAATACATATTGGGGTGTAAGAGAATTCCTCAGAAAAAGGGCTGCTTTGTCCCGTTAGGAATGCTCTGAGTCCATATCAATCTGAATGAAGAAAATCTATAGTGAAGGAACATTATATAGACTTTCCAAAAGCTTCTTGGTATGAATTTACCTAGAAAACTTAGAAACAGTCATGAAGGCCAAATATTCTTGGGTGATGGTGAAGGCCTCCAAGGAAGTTCACAAATGCTAAGACTACATTCTTGTGTCAAAGGCCACTTTACTTCCCTGACTACAGAGGACACCTTGTAGGCCAGCCCCCATATCTAGCATTAGTTCTTGTGAATATTCAGAGACACACACATTCTATAGATGCATTCTTGCTGTGAACTAAAAGACTAACTAAAGGATTGGTATGAGGAACAAGGAGCACAAAATAACTGGTGTAGAAAGAAAGCATGTCCAGAGGATCAATACTGTGAATGGTGCAGTTATTCATATTTACTAATAACTGAAAGCTGACATGCTGTAAGTAATAAGAATGTGAAATTCGCTGACTACAGAGAACTATTTAGGGTAGACAAGACTACAAAGGATTGTGAGGAACTCCAGAAGGACCTTTAAAAAACTAGGTAATTGGACAACCTGACAGCAGATGAAATTCACTGGGAAAAAAGTGCAGAGTAGGGTACACTAGAAGGAACAAATTTAAAGCCACTTGTACATACTGATGGATTCTGAATTAGTTATAACCTCTCAGGAAAAAAAGATGCAAGATTCATCATGGGCACTTCAATGAAGATGTTCACTCAATACACATGAGGGGTCAAAAAAGTGAACAGGATGTTACGATGTATTGAGAAGGGAATACAGAATATGAAAAATATTAATATACTGCCATTTATATTGCCATCACTGTAAATTAATGGCATATACTCCCCTTGAATACATTACCTCTGTCAAGTAGGACATGAAAAAATAGTCCAAAGGACATCAAGGATAAAAATCCCCCTGCTTCACAGGAGAAGACAGTCCCTAATGAAAGCAGTTGAAATAGAAAATTTCATTGCAGACAGATTATTCTATAGCTGTTTGTGCCAGCCTCCTTCCTCTGACGTGGCATAAAACACCCAACGACAGAAGCAGGATGCTAGGCCATGTAGACCTTGGCATTTGTTCACGTGACAGTACCCATTCTTTTAATTAGAATGCTTAAAGTGAATTATCTAGTTTTCAGAGAACAGAGTAGCAGGGGGATACAAATCTGAAGTAGGTCTTTATCAGCCACGGGTCTGTTCTAGCAGCATGCCTTGGCACCCAAACTTTCTTGACTGTATTAAAAGGCATATAGCCAACAGACAGAGAAGGGCTGATCTCCCTCTGCTCAGCACTCTTCAGACTGCTCTCAAACACCATGTCCAGTTTTACCCCCCTGGCTCTCCCAAATACAAGAAATGTATCAGTAAACTGCAGCAGCTTCAGCAGAGGGTCCCCAGGCTGACTGGAGCACCCATCCTGTGAGGGAACTGGGGCTTCTTCAGCCTCAGGAAGAGACAGGTCTGGGGGCACCTACAACCGTCCCCAGCACACTGAGAGGAAGGTCACTGAGGAGACGAAGTAGTGCACAGTGGGATAACAAAGGATAGGCATACAGTGAAGTAAGAAAGGTTCAGACTGGTTGCACAGTGAGGACCTCTTCCCCACAAGGACAGTCCAGCAGTGGAAGAGGCTGCCCTCAGAGACTGTTCAGTCTCTGCCCTTGGAAGCATTTTAGATCCAGCTGGATCAATCTATGAGCAACCTGGTCTGACCTGGCCATGCTGTGTGAGAGACCTCCTGAGGTCTCTTCAGCCTGAATTACTCAAAGATCCTTTAAGCAATTCTTTTTTCTCTCATAATTACAGCATGGTGAAGGAGTCCATTTGTTACCCCCAAGTGACTGGAAGCACAAGGAAATGACATTTCTATATAGCATCAAGTCCTACAGATTTGCTAAATACTCTTTTGAAACAACAGGAGCAGGCAGAATTCCGGACAGGTCATTTCCCTCCCTCAGGTGTCCATCTGTTCTCATCCATCTCCTTCAGTTTCATATGGCCCCCATTACCAGAGCACCTCAGTATCACCTGGTTTCACAGTGTTTCAGAACCATACCTATATTTATGATGAAGGAATTAGTACATTCAGTGCTGTGTTACTGCTTGCTTTCCCTAACTTTCCTGGCTGTGGATCATTAAGTTTCTTATTGTCAAATGCCAGTACCTTATATTTGTTCACAACGCAAGCTCATTCCTAAACTGATTTTTTTTTTAATATACAGTCAAATAATGTTCTAGATTACAAGATATGGGATAGAAAATTCAAAAAATACAGAAAACTTTTTCATTCCTCTGGGATGCACTCTTTTCTATTAGTAATACCTTAAAGATGAAATGTTTAATTTTTAATTTCTTTAGCACTTCAGTCTAATTGTTTTCAAATTTTGTCATGCACATTATGACACACACATTTTTTTTTTAAGTTTCTCTCTATGTAAACATCTCACCCTATTTTCCTCCATTCCTATCATTTAGCTACATTTGGAACTTTAAAGTTTCTTCCTATTTCAAAGAAATTTTGATGATTAAAATCTGAGTGTACAAACATGGATTTGCTCTGAAGCTTTAAAGCCTCCAAGATCATCTGGTCCAACCATCATCCTACCACCACCAATGTCACCCACTAAAGCATGTCCCCAAGCACCATGTCCAGCCTTTCCTTGAACACCTCTGGGACGGTGACTCCACCACTTCCCTGGGCAACCCATTCCAATGCCTGACTGCTCTTTCTGAGAAGAAATGTCTCCTCATTTCCAACCTGAACCTCCCCTAGCACAACTTGAGGCCATTCCCTCTAGTCCTATACCTGCGAGAAGAGGCCGACCCCCAGGTCACCACGCCTTCCCTTAAGGTGGTTATAGAGAGCAATAAGGTCTCCCCTGAGCCTCCTCTTCTCCAGACTAAACAACCCCAGTTCCCTCAGCCACTCCTCACAGGACTTGTGCTCCAGGCCCTTCACCAGCTTTGTAGTCCTGCTCCGGGCATGTTCCAGAGCCTGGGTGTCCTTCTTGTAACTGAGGGGCCCAAAACCAAACACAATGATGCTGTGAAAGTGCTCTGTGTCCTAGAAAACAACTCATCATTGTCCAAGTTGTCTTCGTTCACCCACTGTTTTCTGTTCCTTTCCCCCCCCCCTAATAGGGCCGTTCTTGAACTAAGAAAAACATTTGGCAAATACACCCCTGCATTTTTCCTCTATTTTTGTTGCTCATGCTTTCTTCTCTTTGACTTCTTACTTCCTACTGTCATATATATATATATATATACACACACACACACTTTTCCCACCTTTATTTCCTAAAATCTTAGGCAACAAATCATGTCATTAACAGCAGCACACAAAGGATTATCACATGTTCCTGGAGTTAACATCCCAGGTACCTTGGCAGGTTATATTCAGCTACATTGCAATTCATTCACTGTAAGTTTTCTCAAGCGGCATGAGATCTAAAAATGCTGTTTGCTAGAGGGCTGTTGTTTTTCAATAAAACTGAATATTGAAAAATATCACAAGGGCCAGAGTTCATTCTGCAGATGAATCTAACTTGGGATCCAAGATTTGACACCAGTGATGTAAAATTTCTAAATATAAGAATCATCAGTAGAATCACAACACCAGTGACAATGGAAAAAAAAAGAGACCAAAAAATAGTACAAAAATGGGAACCAACAAACTATACCATCAAACTATATCAGAGGTTTTATGGAGAGAGACTTTGAAACTGACAGCACTAAAAAAAAAATCACATGCACTTGACTTGTCAACCTACTGATCTTTTTGAATCTGTCCCCTAAACAAAGCATCGCCCTGCAATGAAGAACACTGTAATTCCCCAATTGTTTGACTCCTCTGTTATGTACTACCCCAGGCAAATTTTTTAATGGGTGATACTATTCCTTTCCCAATGGAAATCTAGAGCTAATTTCAACCTAATAATTTGTTAAAATTACTGAACTCAGAACATATCAAGTTGGAAGTTTTTAACAATCCCTGTACAAATTGAACTGCTTTTGAATAAATAAATTATATGCAAAAAGCACACAAGGATGACAGATATACATACATATACATTTCTGCATACTGATTACGAGAATAACACTTAAAAAATCTTGTACCTGCTATGTGCCTGTCACCTGACTCAATAGCAAAACTCATCTGGAAGTATTCTACAGTTCATGAACGATTAAATTCAGATCTACTTGTTTCCTTGTTAAAGAACAGGAAATTCCCTCAAATCTCTGAGTCCAGCATATTTAAACAATTGAGTTAGACAACATATTTTTCAGTTTGTTAACAAGTATCAGTAACAAAAATATCAGTAATAATATTTTTTTCAGGTTAAACCAGTAACATTACTCACACAATTCTGAGGATGAAAAGGTCAGAAAATAATCTGTAGGCTGAGAATTGAACAGTCTGTTTGACTTCAAATACTACACTTCAATTTTAAGCAATTACCAAAAAGCTATACCAAAACCAAAAATAAAAAATAAAATAACAGTCCAGCATTGAAAAAAGAACTACCTTACTTTGAAAAATTTTAAGCTAAACACCTCCTTATTTCTTCTGGAGTTTTTAATGGTTAGGTAGATGGATTGAAAAAAAAATAATCTGACGTGGCTAAGCCCTTCTGTGTCATCTAGTCAAACTTGGTTAGAAGAAAAGTTATATCAAAAACATTATACAGGGTTAATCAACAATCTAGTGGGTTTTACTAAGTGGCACTCATATAAAAATAAACCAAATTTCTGCCACTTACAGCTGAGAAAAAACAATTTTAAATCACAATTACTTCTGCCAAGGGGCTCAATTAAGGTTATTTGTTCCCACACTGCCTTTCTAAAACTGGTATTGGAAGATACAGAGCCGACAATAGCGTTGCCATTTCTCTTTTTATATTGCTGAGTTGTAAAGGCTTGCTCAGAGTTGTACAGTTGTGTCAACCGCAGACCTGGAACCGTTTCTGATCTACCTGCCCACGGACAGAGTAAGAGAGGAAAGAGGTGACAGAACATCCATCTGAACGCCTGCCTGATGCACTTGGTTAAGTCTTGTAACAGATACGTAAAGGGGTGGTTTCACATACTGCTAATGTCACAAAGGAATATGTTTTCTTCCACTTTAAAGTGTGGGAGAAAAATTAATTTAAAAACACTTCTAGATATTGAACTTGGCTGATATCTTAGTTATGGCAAGTGAACACGAAATAGTCGAATATGCCATTTTAAGGAAGCTGTTGATTAATTTGGGAAGACAAACATTCATTCACTCTTCTCTTCCAAGTGATTTTTGCCATGTTTATCAGTTACTTTTCTTCATTGCATCTTGAAGATAAACATTCTGTGCATTTCTATCAACCAACATGATTCTGAAAGTTACACTCTTTTGATACATTAATTGGCTATCATGAAAAATGGAGCAGAAAATGTTATTCATAGAAGCGTTACTCCACTGTGCATCACAAGTTGAAAGCACTTCAGACATTCCTGCCTCTCCCCAGCATCCTTGTCAAGCAGATAAATGCTCGCTGTCCCATTCTTCAGGCAGAAGAGGAGGACAAAAGAAGTAAGGGGCTGAACTGCCAAAGGGTTTTGTTAAAGCAGGCCGGTCCCATGAGGTTCTGGTCCTGAAGGGCTGCACAGCTCTTGCTAACGTTACTTTTTGTACCCACAGCTGTCTCTGCAGACCAGCTAACTGTTTTTGGCACCTGGATTAGGTCACCCAACAACATACATCACCATTAAAACTTCTTAAGGCTGTCTTGTCCCTAATCCTAAATAGTGGTCATTATATCATATCTTTTGCAGCACAGAATAAATAAGTGACCTCAGACACTCCAGTTAATTACTCATGCACAAGGGGCAGCACCATGATAGGAAATTATGCAGAGCACAACCAATCGACCACTTTTTATTATGGAAGAAAATTACAAGCAAGATTTCCAAAACATGGTTATCTAAGAACAGTCTTCCAACTTCTTACTGAGACACCTGACTTTCAGAATTACAGGAATTTCCCAAACCAGACACCAAATAAGAAACTTGGAACTTCTTTCCACCTGTCTCTATGAAAAGATGCCCTACACGACGCTGGTGAGGTATGAAAAACCAGATAATGAGAGCATAAAGATCTCAAGAAGATATACACTGACATAAACAATCTGCCTTAAAAAAAAAACTTGACTGTAAACATACTGCTGACATAATTTAGGATGTTGAAAAACATGAATTTGTGTTGAGGCCATGTGCTGTACAATATACCTTAATTTCTTCTGTCACCGAGAGTATCATTTACTTGAATTACAGTTGATGGCAGAAGATGTCAGTTCCTGTTAACTAAAAAAAAATAATTCACCAGTAGACATTACTTCATGCTCACATATTTCTGTAGGAAAGCTCTTAGCCACCTGGTGCTAGGAGTCAGAATTTGTCAACCCAAGGTGCTCATGCAAAAATGTATTAGTGACTAATCACGTGAGACCAGGTAGGGTTAATTTACCAGAACAGCTCCTAATCTCCAATTCTTTCTTCCCTCAGTGGTAAATGGACCAGTAGAGACAGCACAGTAAAAACATGCCCCTACTTTATGGGGAAAAAAAAAAAAAAAATACTGTGCACATCTATCACAACCCTTCCACCTTCCCAGACCATTACAAACACCACATCAAGTCAAGGAATCGTCCTCTGCCCAGCGGTGCCTCTGCTGAGCATGGGGAATTGGGGAGAGGCAAGGAGCAGCCCAGGAGGGGAGTGGGAGATGTTTACCGAGCAGGAGAAGCAGTGGGGTGAGAAACCACAGAAGAGCAGTCAGGTTTCCACCGGAGAGCGGCCCGCAGGTGGGCACAGAGGCAGGCAGCAAGGTGTAGCAGCAAGCTTTAAGAAAAGATGGCTTGGAGGGGAGAAGAAAAAGAAACGGCACTGAGCAGCTCAAAGAAATTGTGTTTACAGGAAATGTCTCAATCATTATACCAACATGTTTTGAGCAGTGATTAGCTCCTGGAAAGGCAGGTGAGCTGCTTCTGAAAAGCAGTTAGAAAACACATCTACAGAATGACTGGGCAAAAAAGGGGGGGTTGGGGTTTCTAGGACAAAAGGTGGGGAGCTAACTTTTTGCCCATAAAGACTGTTGAAGATAAATTTTAAAAGGATGAATCCAAAGGGATAAAGACTGGCTGGAAAAGAAAACACAGGAATATCCACTGTGTCTTCCCCGGTGTTTATTATAAGCAGAAGGTATTATAAGCAGAAGGAATGAAATCCTGAGCCTGAAGCCTCTCCTGAGGACACATGCACCTTGAAAACAGATTTGCCTTAAGCTCTGGGGTGCATGGGATGGGGAGGAACTGTGCTAGGTGCAAGTTTGCTTAAACTTATGCAGGCTACAGAGGTGTCCAGGGAAGTCTCCCTAGCCCACAAGGACAGACACCTTCCTTTCTTGAAGCCAGTACTATGAGTTGCTGTCCTTTACTCTCTCATTAAGGGATTTTCCAAGAAGAGAGACAACACACAGCTATGTATTCAGAAACGTATGGAACCACTCAGCTCAAAGAAGAAGCCACCTCAGGCGGAGAGAGCCAGGCAGGTGAAGAGAAAAAATCTGGTTGCAGCTGTGAGGGTTGAGGTGCCAGCACAGGAATGCCACCGCCATCTCGTAATGGCAGCCCTGTGCACATCAAGCCTCTGGAGAAGGAAATTACTGCATTCCACTCGATCTTAATTGTTTTTTAATGGACTTCACTACCCAACAGTTTCCAAAATGCAACCCCATACTAATGAACTGCTGTGCCTTTTTAATGCTTCTTCCATCCACCCACTGAAAAACCAAGCACGTCACTAACACAAAACATGGCACTGGGAATGAGAAGGGGCTCCAGGTCTCTGCTCAAAGTCAGAGCTGGGCTGAGCTGGAATTCCTGCTTAGCAGAAATTCATCTCACTTACCAGTCCTTTTATTTATAATTAAAGCAGTTTCCTTACTACAATGCTTAGCAAAGGTGTAATAACTCAACTATCCAAGAATTACGTGGTATTTTAAAATCGCTCCTTTCATTAACTAGGCTGCTTTTGTTGTTTTTTTAGGAATTCCCTTAAGTGCTGTAAAAGAAACACATTTAAGCCAATACCCTTTACATTCTAAGGAACTAATTACCTGAAGGGGGGAGGAGAGGCAATCTAGCAGCTTCTGTTTATACCCGTTATATAGTTTAAAAGAACAGCGCACACTACAAGAATTTATATCCTAAATGTGAAATACAGTTTCTGACACGCTTTCCACTCGTTGAAGTCCCACCACCACACGGAGATACCACTGCCTTTTGATGAGCCTACCAACAAAACGTGCAGTGTCAGTGCCCTCCTTAGCATCAAATTAAGTCCTAAGTGGACATTTTATTTCAAGCATAGTAATCCGTGAGCTGTCATCTTACACCTCTTTGAAATGTGAAGAGAAGCAGCAATACTTAAGTTGCACATGTACCATAACAGGAACTGCAGATGCATCCATACATTTGGAAAACCAACAGTTCTGTGGTTTTATTTTATTTTTTAAATAAAACAGCTTGGGATGCCAGCCAAGGAACTTGGAATCTAAAAGCAAAGAGTTCTGAATATACACTCCCATAAACTCTGACTTTATCCCACAAAAATGGAGATAACCGAATGAAATTTACTTTAGTGCAGAGCACTGTTACAAGGCAGATGCAGCATTTACATCTCACTCCAACCTCCAAGGTTGTAAAGGAATGTGCACTCGATGCTATGAATAGTAAATGACCACTGTAATACATGGTACCATTATATGTTGATACTTCTACTCTCTTGGCAGCAGCTTTACTTCTTAAAAGCTGCCTTTGAATATTACTGTGTACTTTTCAGACTTTGTTCACCCCTTCCAAGATTACTGATGCTCCTAAGCCCACCTTCAGCCACGGGGCTGCAGCAAGAAGGCTGTGCAGTGAGGCCCAGAAATGCTGCTCTCAGCCTTTTTGGAAAAGAAAGGAAAGGAGGACAGCAGCTGCTCATCTCCTTCAAAATCACTTAGGACATGGCTGAGCCCTTCCAAACCATGCTGTACCTCCTCTTCTGGCAGGGAGAAGCAGAATAAAAGGCATTTAATGCGATGAGTTACACAAAAGCTGCATCCTCCCCACCTTGCATACTGCCTGTCTTACAGTACTTTTCAAACCAGTGTAATCCTACACTGATACTTTGTGCTACCGGGATAGTCATGGTATTACAAAAACTGCAAGAAGGATTTCTTATCACTGCCACATGAATAGGGCAGAGGCAGCATTCAGGTGACACAAAGGCTGAGCTCGCATTCCCTCCATTACCCCACTGAAGACACACTTGCATTAGGAAAATGAAATGGAAAATAGTCCTAGTTTGTAAAATGATCTCTTCAACAGGAGGGAGAAGACAGGAGGGGGGTTTTGCATCTCATTTTCAAGTCAGCCTGCAGCTCCGCACCCCGTGATGCGGACAGAAGCAGCTCAGCGCCCTCAGCCCCATGGGGGAGGCATAGTCTGAATCCTGTGCTCCCCTCCAGGAGAGGCAGGTTCTAGAAACCAGGCTGTTTTCTAGAGCCAGCCCAAATTTGGCACCAGACTCTTAGCGGTGACAGCCAGTCACACCTGAAATTCACAGGAAGAGCCATCTAGGGTTCTAATTTTTCCAGTGTACATTTCCTCCATTTTTCTCAAGAACATGGAAAACAAAGCTGTCTCTCTGTCTGTATTTTATATATGGTGTCACTGCCACATTATTAGTATGAAACATGGTTTTACTCGTTTCATTTCCATTTTGTGTGGCAGATCAATTCTGAATCGCTGCTACACTGGCTATTTGGGCTGCAAGCGCAGCTCAGTGCTCACGTTGCAGCATGGGTCAAGACTGCGGTCCTGTTTTATCCCAAGGCAGACATGCAAGGTCCAGTGCTGCGTGTTTGACACCTGCACGTGCAAAACAAGAGACCAGCCACTGCCAGAAAGCACCCAGGTGACTTCTGGCACCACAACGGGCTAGCACCAGTGCACGGAGAAGCCAGTCCCAGAGCTCCCCAGGAGCGCCAAGCTGGGGCCCGTGGCGGTGTCTGAGTGACAGGGACTAAGGAGGAGTGGAGACAAGAGCTTTATCTCTGAGTGCTGCGTGACAAGATCAAGGTATCACTTCGATTCAGCCTTGCCAACGTCTCGGCTCGGAGCTAGGAAGGATGAGAGCGCAGTTCGTGCTCCGAGCACATCCTGCCCTGGCCTGCCTTCTGAGCAGGCTAACACGGCTGACAACGGGTGCGCACGGTGACAAGTTTTTGCACTCGTGTCAAACCAAATACGCTCCCAAAAAATGGATGGGGAAGCTGTAATGATTATTACACTACAGCACTATCTAACTTTTCAATCTACAAGTCGTTCCCTCCAATGGAAAGTCAGGAATATAAAGTAACCTCTAGTGGACAAAGGAGTATATACTCAGAGCAGAAATTGTACATTCACCTCGCATCCCATTTCTGATAGTACCGCAAGAAGGTCTAAGCTGCACTGAAACATCCCCCACGTATACACCTTTACCTCTCCTCCTACAAAAGAGTCTTTCATCTTGATTTAAAAACACAACCATGGATCCCACCAGATACAGAAACATCTGCTGAAAAGCCCTGCTGTGACTTCTGTGCTGCAACGCAGCAATCAGATGTTTGGACTTCACCTGACGTGAGACGAACTGCACCAGCTGCACAGCAAGCTGCAGGATGGGGCGTTGGGCTGTGGAAGATGGTGCATGGCTCTGTACAAGACTTAACAGGCTCTTTATATTTTTTCTTTTTTAAAACCAAACAATGGAATTGCAGTATGCCCATTAAGTTTCCACTGACTGGGAGACCTCCGCTGGCACTGGGTCAGAGTCTAGCTTTCCAAAAGGTACAAGAAAATGTACAAAACCAGAACTGCGTAACAAAGCCAGTCCATCCAGCCATTTTAACCTGTACCATGTGAGCACAAGCACTCAAGACCTCTACTTAAGAAAGGTGAATTTATCATTTGCTTGAGTAGTTTTCTAAACTGGGGCCTATGCTGTTCCCCAGAAATCTGAGACATCCAAAAAAGAAAAAGTCTCTCTCATTTCATTTGATTTTATGCTGCTACGAAGTCTCTTCAACTGCAAATGAACTGAAGAAGCACGTGTACTGCTGTACCAATGAAAAGGAGCCACCGTCTCTTTTTTAATGGCGTATCAAATATATTGCACCAATATTTTGCCTTGTGTAGACACCCAGATTTACAAGGCTTTTTTTAGTTACATTAATAGTAATAGTGTTAAAATCTTTATAAGTAAGGAGCATTATATTTAATTATCCTACTGTAATTACACTGATTAAATACAGCATAAGAGACCATAAAGACAGATAAAACATTATAGCTAAAAAACTTTTCAAAAATGACCATAAAATGATTATTAAGCCTGAGGTGAGAAAATTAATATCACAAGCATGATTTTACAGGGTTTTCCTACACCGCTTCCATTTCTTACAGTATCATCTGCAGCGGCAGCAGAATTTCCTCACAGCAGTCATGAAAATGAGAACTAACTATAAAAAATGTTGCTACTTGAAAGGGAGGTCAGTTTAGCCCTCCACACCAAGGGAGAGTATTTGTGTGCTTGATGCTTCAGGCAAATGCCAATAAAACATATTAAAACACCTCTGAGCACACAGGCTTACACTTGGGTAATATTTGTTTCCCTCTTGTTTCTTTTTTCTTTATCTTCTTTTACAAATACTCTGCACGACTTCACAGCAATGAAGCAAGAACCGGCACAATATAACAGCAGCATCTATTTTCTGAGCAATGATCTAACAAGAGAGATCCAAGGATTTTCATACTGGGTGACCAATACTATTATAAAGATTAAAGAATCCCAAGAAAAATTCTGACCAAGAGCTAATATTAAGGCAAAAAGCTAATATTGGAAATCTGCAATGTCTTCAAAAACAGAAAAGATTGGATTATAAGGTCATGGCTGAGCACAAGGGAGGAAAAAAATCACAGATCTTTCTGACCTATAGATGGGATAAATCATTTCAAGGAATAATTTTCCTGATTCTTTGAATTATATGTTTAATTAAATTTATTACACGTAATTACCAAAATGTATCATAATTATCTGACACATTTCAAGAAATATGGTCTCATTTTACTTAATTATATGATTAATTAACTACGGTACATAATTGCTAAACTTCAACGAGATTACATTTCTCTTTTTCTTCCAAAATTCAGAAGTCATCCTAAAATACTCCTGAGTGTGACTGCATCATGCATATTCTTTTTCATGCCAATATGTTTTATTTACTATTTTGTTCTCAATTCTTAAAAATAGCTACAAATATTTCTTTTTTTCTGTAATGGGTGGGTTTGGTGCAGACACTCCTGATGGTCTTAATAGTCATCGTGCTCCCTGGCACGTCTGCTCTTGCATTCACCGGCCCTTGGTGCTGGTGCAGCCCTCCCACCTGCATTTCAGGTGCAAGGCAGAACAGCCACAGCGTGTCACTCTCCAGTAAACGTGGGTTGGCAGAAAGCATCCCGTGGGGCCATTAGAGTAGGGATAGACTGAACACAACTTGCAATCACTCAAATCCATCCTTGAGGCCAAATCAGTCACCAGCTGGGTCACAAAACTGGCGTATCAACATCTCAGCTGTGCGTCCCCAGTTCTGCTGCTATGTGTTACGTGAACCTGTGTGCAAAAGTTCAGACGTACAAAGAGAGCTCAGCATTGCAGCATGGAGAAAAATTCCTGGGTCTTATTAATCCATGACAATGTAGGTGAAAATGAGTAACAACACACACTGTATCACAGTCCCCCGTAGATACAAATGTATGTTCGGGGAGTTGTATATACCAAGCAAGCCTAACGAATCAAGTCACCCCAATCAAGAACAACCTAGAAGGACTTCTTATAATTCAAGAACCAGTTGAAAATATTCCAAGTATAGATCATTTAGAACGTTAAGAAGAGTCTTAACTTGTGATATTTTAATACAAATTGATTGCCTATATTTCTGATGTATTAGGAGAATTATTCTACAAAATCATTTCATCTCAACTGAAAATGCATAAACACATCCAGTCCTCAATCAACAACATGTATTCCTGCATTCTGCAGAAAATAACAAGTCGTTTATTAGAGCGAGCCTTCCCACTTTTCACTAGGTTTCTGCCACTATTTAATACCTGGCACACAATCTCCGGATTTCAGTTGCATGCTAGACACTCCTAATTCAACTAGTGCTGCCAAGAATCAAAGCAAAGACTGTCTAATGCAGCAGGATCTTATTATAAAAAAAAAAAATCAATCTTTTTTATTTTAATCCCCATTTTCCCCTAAGTAACAAACTCCCGATTCCTTTACACACTGATTAGGTGCCTGTGCTGCAGGCCACACGACGTAGCTGATCAGTGACACGACAAGCAGTGGGCACCAGGAGCTGAGCTGTAGTGCCTGGCTGGCATGGCTGTGAAGCAGAACAGAAAGCAGGGGCTACCCACCTCAGTGCTGTGCCAAGCCAGTCACACGTACGGCTATCTACTTACATCTCTGTGCACAAAACTGACCGTCAGAATCTTACTTTAAGAATGCATAAAAAAAAAATCAGGGTAGAGTCTCAAAGTAAGGATGCAAATTTCTGAACTTACGATTTTTTTTGTTAGGTTTTGAACAAATCCTGTGGAGGAAAAATATATTTTCAAGATAAATGATGGAAACTGATTTAATTGTCAGGTTTACACCAGTCATGGCTAAATTTAAAAAATAAAATAATCAAACTCAAAGATCATGTATGAAAACAGAGAGCTTTTTCTATGTCATATTAGTCATAGTTCTTTGCTTATCCTAAATCTGGATAAGCCTCTGGCAGCCACGGATCATTCCCTCCTATAGCTAGAGCTCTCTGCCCTGATACGAGTTGCCTCTCCTACTCCTCCACCCTTGGAAGCAGCAGATTCAGCAGGGCCATCACACAGCCTTCTGGACACTGCTTCAGACTGCAGCAGCCATCATTTCTTCCAAAGCTCAGAGAACGCAAAGGTGATTTAGAATTACGTCTGCCTTGCCAAATGTGTGTGCTGTGGGTCTTGAACACAGACTTGAAACCTCTTGAGAAGGTGGAACAAATAACAGTCCACATTGGCCACTACAGTTTAACTGGCTCCTGAATGCAGAATTCTTTCCCATTGCAGCATATGTGAATTAGCAGCAAATATCCCTAGCCTCTCCTTATTCTGCCTCTGAAGTGAAAGCCAAACTACTTATTAGGGGCCTTTTTTTATCTGTACTAACTGAAGTCTAATGGTTATACTGTCTTTGGGAATGTGGGAGATCTTAGGCACGTATGATGATACTGATGATGTTAATATACTAAGAGCATCAGCCTGGGAAAAAGGAGGACCCAATAACAGAGAAGGGGAAGCCTGCATTCATCTATTGCTCTACACATTTTACAACTTAAGTTCTGTCATCTACTCTCTCGAGAGTTATACTGCTTACAAGGCTGGACTGCAGAGTCTGCAGTCAGGATTATCATGGTGTTACTCCTATTTTAAAGGCTTTTCATAGTGCCTGCTCTTTTCTTAGTACGTAACAATACTGCTGGATTTATTTTGATTCTATTTCAAGTCATCCAAAAATTGGGACCTGTCATTTTTATTTTGTTTGAGTATCTAGACACATGCAGATGCATGTCCTACCAGGTGGTGTTTTCTGCTCAACATACTTCAAGGCATTATACATTTGAGAACATGCACACAAAAGAGGGAATAACGCAGGGACTAGAGCAGAGCTTATACACACACAACCGTTCGCATACTCAGTATCGTCACCTCCTGGAGTCAGTAAGTCAACCTGAGTGTTTCTAAGTGCTGCTCATCAGACTTCCCAACCTCACACACATGGACCGCAACATCTACCAGACCGCAACAGTCTGCTCTTGTCCTCCACCCTCTAAAACTAGAGGATCAGTTCTTGTACCTTTTTATGTTTACCAAGGTAAGGGGTTGTCTGTAAATTTCTCATGCAGGGTCCTTGATCCAAAAGAACAATCCTTCTCTCTTCTATTGCTGCACAACTTCGGGCATCTGAGTCTAACGCTCTTTTCCTGAAATAGTGACTTGACATAAATATTTTTAAGCATGTTGAGATTAATGTCTGTTTCATTACAGTTAGATTACAATGGAATTCCTAAAGAAGCATTTCTGACACAAAACAAACCCTTGTGATTAATGCTAATCAAACATTCCATATAATGGTAAAGTGCCATAATGATTTTAGTATTATTGTAAAGTGTTACTAAACAGACAATTGCTCTGAAAACACAGTGAGGCCTTGCAGAATAACCTACATTTAAACACACTTTTTATAACACTTAACATATTGCACTATATGAATCAGAGTAAATAAGCCCAATGGGAATGTTTACTGAGGCACAAAGAATGAAGATCTGCAGAAAAAACTAGTTTATCATAAACAATACAAATATTTACTCTATTATTTAATGTGTGCCCAGCATGTCTATCCTTAATAGAGCATTAGCTGACATCAGGCATATGCCATATGCGCAAATAATTAATTCAAATTATGTTTTCTTCCAGAGTGTTGTCTCAGAAATGAGCTGAATAACGTAAGATATATGTAACGGCAAATACCGAGATGATGTGCACTGTAAAGTTCTGTCTGCATGGCATTTCAGAACCCAATTTGTTTACAAAAACAAAGTTATGCCTAGGCACAAAACGATCCATTAAAAACGTTTTAAGCACTTAACAAATCTTGAAAAAGGCATATGTTTCTATAACGTCATTCTTTGAACCTTCATTCACGTCTCCCCTAAGAGCCCCACGTCACTTCTGTATAGATTGAGCTGTCACTCTCCACGGGCTCTTCTTTGGGCTCTCCATTTCTCATCAGCTTTTCTGCTGATCATGGAGAAAGAACTGCAAGCTGGAAAAGGAATTTCCCCATCCCAAAATTAGCTTGGAGAAATGCCATATACAGCTGCAGAACACCAGCTCGCCTTGCTGGACCACAGCAGGCAAGCCAAGAAAGACTCTAGAAGGATCCAAGGGAGACAACGCAGACAGCCTTGTTATGCATTTGCACAACCCCTCACGTTATGAACCCCCCTGGTGTTTCTTATCACCCTCATACCACAATTCATTTACTAGTCATATTTCCCAAAGCTCATTAATCTCCAAGCCACTCGGGCTCCCCACAAAACTGTGCAGCGCCACTGAAACTGCACACTAACTTATTTATGCATACAACTCACGAAGCCATGTCGGCTCTGCTGAAGGAGCGATGCCCACAGCGCTCCCATCTCGGCAGGCACTTGGAGAGGTACGCTCCAGCCCCCAGTCACATACCTGGCTACAATTTGAGCCATGAAAAATGTGAAGACAGCACCTTATGGACAGCCGCTATCTATTTTGGTACCGAAGGACACACAAGGCCTTTCCTTCAACTCCTGCGAGGTGCCCAGAAGCATCCTTAGATGCCTCACACCTTTACAAATCCGGCCTTTAATATCTGTCTGTTTCCAGAGACGTGCTGGGCTTGCTGGCAACAACTCAGGGTTCATCAATTCATTGGGGCTCCCTGCGGTTCCCCACGGCCCAGCCTGGCACCAAGCAGCCTGGGATTTATAGCCCGCTTCTTGCTGCAAGAAGTCAATAGACGGATGGCACCAGCAGGGCAGGCAGCTCTTCCCGCCCGACTGCAACAGCACTGCAAAGAGCACGCCTCACCCTTGCTTTGACATCAGGATACAAATGCAAAGGGAAAATGAAGTTGAGTTAATTCCAAATAATTCAGCTAGGCAAGGACTAATGAATGCGCTAGTAGGAATGGTGTTAAAAGGTCTACAAACATCTGAAAAGCATCTATAATGGTGTTTGAGCATGCCTCAAAATAAATTAAACAGATGCAGAAGGAACTGGGTAGAAATTCAGTCCTTTACATATATGTATGGCTTACATTTTTAAGGTTGTGGCCTAAGCATCACAAGCTAAACCAAAAGGAACATCTTGTAATTTATGACACTGCATATTAAGTGATGAACGTGGCATCGTGCTCAAATGGAAGCCTCAGACCACACCACCCCTCCTCAGCTCTAGGCCAAGATACGGGACAGAAATTTCTACACACAAAACACATCCATATAAAATTCTGAAGGAGTACCTAGTTCTCAGTTTTACCCTGCTCTGCCCCATGAAGACACAGTTATCCACTTACTGTTTCAAACCAAGAGCAGTCCAGAAAATTTCTTGCAGACTGATCTTTACTTCACTCACCACAGTAAAGCAGCAGTGACACACACCGAACTGTCCGGAGGTGTTTTCACACGCACGGCAGCTCGTGAAGCCACAAGCTCTTTCTCCGTTGTTTTTTCCAATTAGTTCAAGCTTCAAACCACTACAAACTGCGCTTTTGTGACCAAGCAAGGAACGCGAGGTAAGAACCCACGAGCGTAGGAATCACGTTGCAAAGCCCATCGGAGCGTGAAACTCCTCCTGGCAGGCCAGACACGATCTAGCCAGCTCCACGACTACAGCAGTGAGGAGCTTAAGCCCAACCACACAGATTTCCAAGGTAAAGCCTTTCTCAAAGGCTATACATCTTTAAGGTGGCCAGACAGTCATTACACCGGGCCACACAGGTAGGTAGTTCTAACATACTTAATATACTTAAAAGCAAAATATCTCAATGCTCTTTTATTTAAATGTTTATATATTTAAGTAAGTTAATTGTAGTTTTTCACATATCAAACCTCTTTCACATGCTATCAAGCAAAAAATAGGGAAGAAATGTATACCACAGCTTTCCTTACCCTAAGCACAAGAGCTTATCATAGACAACAGAAAAGAAAAAGTCATGCTGAAACTATGAAAAATACCTTGACAGTGTCCTTTTAAAGTCGTAACTTATTATCGGAAATCAGCATTCACAAGCATAAATTTGTTTCTGTATAATTCACTGCCTAGTGACATTTGATTCCTTCCTAACGAATCTGTATTTAAGAAGAAAGTCATAAAATTGAAACAATGGCAATGACTGAGTAATTCATGACTTCATTCTGTATTAGCAATTAATAAATCCACCTCACAATACCCAGAAACCAGTCACCTGCCACTTTTTATTTATTTCATTTCATTTTCTGTATCTTGCATATCCTCTGAGGCAATCACACATAGTGCCTTTACCTTCCTGCAGAAAACTAATAATTCCTCATTGTACTTCAGCGTTTCAGGCATCATCTTTACTGCATTATTAAATGCACATGAAATAAATACGTCTCATACCGTGGTGGAGAACGCAGTACTTAACAAAGGCTCCTCAACTGCTTCACAAAGAGCTATCAAGTTTCTAGTTCTCAACATGTTCATTTATATTTCATCATCTAGGATGGAATTTAATTTGCTTTGGAGAAGCTTAGCCTTACAGAAACTCCAAAAAACCTTCACCGCAACCCTCTGTATTCCTGGGAGGAGATGCCATGCGCAGGGACCCTGACAACTTTCTCTTTTGCCGCTTCACAAGCAACCCACCTGAGGTAGCAAGAGCCCTGCTGGAAGGCAAAAACATTCCACAATAAACAAGTCACGTTTGGACCTTTTCTCCCTTCACAGCACGGAAAAGGCCCTGCTGACCAAACCGGACAGCATGATGGAGGAGGAAGGAGTTTCTTGAAGCAGGCAGGTGCTAAGCCATTTAGAGCTTTGCAAGGTAAAAGACAACACACAGTACTCTGCAGTTTGCTGTCTTCATTTCAGACACAAAGATAAATCAGTCTTCAGTGATCGAGGCATTGTCCCAGTAGAAGCCACACTTCAGAAGCCTTGCGAGCCATACACTCTTTTACCTTCGTTTCTCCTCAGGTTCAAAGGGACGAAGATGATACTGGGCCAGTTCGCATCTCCCAGCATTTAAGGAAAAGAAAAATCTGTCCACAAGCCATCTCTCCTTCTGTGACTGCTCCTATGAAAGGAGCAATAGCTCTGGACCCAAAACTGGGTTATTCCTATTTCCTCCTAACTCTGCACAGTCTAAGCTAATGCATCCTATATTTCATCATTTCTTTCCTTTCCACGCGTCCTTTAATTTTAATAGAAATTGTGGTGCATGGAAGGGAGCTTTACTAGTGAGTATATAGACTCTGGAACAGTAAAAGCTCAATGTTCAAGCAGAAATAAAGAGCACTCATATAAAGCAGCCAACTCGGGCATCTTGCTGTGCCCTAGTATCCACTTGAACATTCTAATAGGAAGAAATCTCACAATTCTCCTCTTTCAATAGTTATTATATCTGTCACTTCAGCAAAGACTAGATTATATATTCTAGCAGGTAACGAATGCCCCATTACAGTATTACAATCTGCCTGACCTTTTTAGGCAAGAGTATCACCAGTAGCACAACGACCAAATATTCTAGAGGTATTTTCTGGGACTCACCAAAAGTTTCTGGTTGCTGGCAAAAAGCTGTCCCCTGTAGTACACTACCGTAATTGCCAAAAAAAAAAAAGTCAACTTGAGTCAGTAATTCAGCGTGCACAGAGATGTCAGATTTCAGCTTAACACCAGTGCCCTTTCTATAACAATCTCTCAGCTTTCTCCAGTGTACTCTCCAAGACAGTCTGGCATTGTCCAACTTCAATGCACTGCTACTGCGATACAGGAGCGAGGCAGGAGCCATTTCATGTTTAAAGAAGCGTTTATCCCAATTCATACCCACTGCAGAGCGTCTCTTGAGAGATGTACAAAAGCTTCAACTGTGTTGATGAAGTTTTGATGAAACCTTCTTGAAAGAGATCAATAATTTACTGTGCTACAGAATTTCATTCAATTCCTTTTGATAAGATACTAGAGGAAAGGTTTGATTCTGTCTGCCCCACTTTCTGTTTTTAAAGTTTCTTACCAGTGCTATTTTCTTATCTTTTTCTATGGCCTTTGTTGCATCACTTCTAGCAGATACCTCTCAAGGCAGGTAAGGCACACTGCTTTTAATCGGGTAATTCAACTGAGAGAAAGGTTTTGTTAATACCATCCATACGTCAGCATTATGTACTCAGCATTATGTCCTCTCCCCCCTACTGTTTCTTACGTTCATCACGGGAAAGATGAGAAGTGAAGAGTTTCCTGGCAATACTTTTACATGTGCTATCTTCCAAAAATTCACCTTAAGCATTATAAGGCTTTTTTAAAAAAAAAAAAAAAAAAAAAAAATGTGCAGCATTACCTCGAGTATTTCTCCTTTATTTGTCTGGTAACATACAAAAGTAGGAAATCCACAATTTCACTGAAAGTGACCTCAGTCTCAGCCTAGGATCTGCAAAAAGCTGCATCTTTGTTCATGTCTTCAGGTAAGTTAATCTTAACTACGGGTTCTGCAGACAGTGTAATTGCTAGAGTTACATCACGTAGCCCAAAATCAGACCGTCTGAAATTTAGGCTCTGCATCTGGTAATGGCACAGAAGTGAATGACAACTTTCAGACTTGTCCTTCTGAATTCTGACATACTGCTGTTAAATAGGCATCAACACAAGGTTGACAGAAGCTCACCGTAACCTCAGAAAACCACAGGCAAATTCAGAAGTCTGGGGCTGATTTGTCGGTTTGTTTTTTACATCTCTCCTTACTCTTTTCTACTTTCACTTCAAATTCCACGCTGGTCTTCCAGCATTAAAGTTTTCATTCTTACAGGTTAGATTTCTGCTGAGACAATTACTTTATAAACAGCCCTTCACAATAATTTTTCGTGATACTCCTCTGCAGGAGGAGGATAACTTTTAATGTCTGTATGAATATGATTCTGTATATCTGTAGCACTGAATTTATAGCACGCACGTGGAAAATCTTGTAAACTGCCCTTCTCTTGATAGACTGTGCAGTAAACTGTATAGTATTTTAATTAATTTCTTAATTACAAACCTGAAGTGTGGTAGTTGAAATCTCACATGCATGCACAGCAAATACTGTTGCTTTAGCCTGAATAACACAAGGCAGATGAAGGCAGAACTGCTCAAAATAAGTAGAACCAGCTGGAAAGATAGATACTGGCTCTCGCCTGCTTTTACTCACTTCCTATTTTTTCCTTCTCTGATAATTAACAGATTACTTTTTCTATGCCCTACATTTTAAGATTATAGGAATCTCAGAAGCCTGTAACACTACAGCAGGGGAATTAGCACCAAAACATGGACTTTCAGTTCACTGAGTGACTTAGCCGTTGTATCTCTTGATAATGATGCGGAAATGATTTGTGTATTTGTTTTCACTAATTGATCCAGGTAACTGCTGGCACAGGGCAGATACGTGCAAAGCCAGACATCCAGGTTCCACCAGCACCTCATCATGCAGAACTTCCATCCCTGTAACGTGACCACAGAGTAAATGCATTTTTCTCTCAGATTTTACTCATCCAAATATGAATTCCCATTGCTGATCTTTACTCTTCTAACCTAGCACCGTATTGACTTAACAACGTAATAGCCACCTTACAGTGACTGACCCACTCATAAGAAAGGCAAGTAAGACCAGTCTATCACTTCAGGCCAAGTGTCTATCTAATCCTATTTTCAACAGTGGCTAGATGTGGATGCCCAAGGAATAACATATGACCTTTCCTCCCCTCCTCTGGGGGCTTCCAACCATTTTCAGTTCAGGGCATTTCCTGAATTGGATGGAGTTGCTTTAGTTATTAAATCCCAAAGGATCTCATAAGTTCTCAGCCAATTCACTCATTGAACACAGTCTTTGCATTGCTCACTTTATCTTCTTGGCTTTACATTACAGTGTTCATGTTTTCTCCCAAAATATTTTCATGCATTAAAATCCATACAAGTCCATATATGCCATTAAATTAATATTTTCTCTTTCAAATGTCTGTCTTATACAAATCACAGCCAGAGTAAATATTCACAGAATGGCTGAGGTGGGCAGGGACCTCTGGAGGCCACCTGGTCCAAGCCCCCTAACTGAGCAGGGCCACCTAGAGCAGGCTGCCCAGGACCAGGTCCAGGCAGCTTTTGAGCATCTCCAAGAAGAGGGACTCCACAACCTAAGCCAGTGCTCAGTCACCCTCACAGAATGAAGTGCTTCATGATGTTGAGATAAACCTTCACGTGTTTCAGTTTGTGCACACTGCCTCTTGTCCTGACGCTGTTCACCACAAAGAGCAGTATTTCTTCAGCCTGTCTGGGTCTCTCTGGTTGACAGCACGACCCTCTGGTATATCCACCACTCCTCCCAGTTTTGTGTCATCAGCAAAAAGCATTTTTGTGTCATTCATCAAATAAGTTGCTATGCTTAATACTTTTTTTTTTTTTTAACACCTCAAAGAACAACATGCCATTAAAGAAAACAGAAAAAAAAGCTACAAGTAAATATATGTAACAACCTCTTACTCTCTTAAGATGATTCCTACCTGTTTAGATACCTAACAGTCCTTTCATTGTAGTCATCTATCTGTAGATGGCACTTGAGAGTAAGTGCTATTTCATCCAGCTGGGAGGCTACTGAAACTTATGTGAATATCAAATCCATAAAAAAGCCTATATTACTCAGGAATTCCCACATGAACCACTGCACAATTGTAGGCATATCCTATAGCATTCAATAGAACCAATATTACAGTATCTTTCTTAATAAAGACACAGCAGACATATCCATGCTCAACCTCTGAACTGATCCTTTAAGTCACAAACTCTTCATTTATTGTCTCAGTCACAATTTCCACCTACCAGTATATGAAAATCTCCCCCAGAGGTAACGCATATACCGAAGCCTAGTGCCTGAACAATAAAATATATGTAAGGGCAGATGAGATTCTCACACTGTTTGGGAACCTCCCAGTCACTTCTAAGACCATTTCAAGCTTTGCTTGAAGGCAAGGCAGAAAGTACAGTTTGGAGGACGTTCTCTCAGGGTACTTAGAGCTCTTCTGTGACCCCTCATTTGCCTAACAGCTTGAGCCTTGCCACATCTCAACAGATGTATTTTAGGAGGATGGGAGAACAGTGGTTATGGCTGACTTACGGACATTCATGCAGGTCAGTACACCAACAGTGGCTGTAAGAAATGCATTTACATGTTTCTCAAGTACACGAAAAGAGTAGGAGGAGGCCAGCTAAACCCAGGATCATCCTGGGGCTAAGCAAGGTCCCAGTCCCTCTCTGCAGGGAACAGAACTGACTGAGCCTGAAGAGCACATGCCATATCTTCTCAGACACTATTACAGACTTTAATATCTAACAGTTAGACGTGCCAACACCTGTAACACTGAGGACTCCTGGCAGGGATTCCAGCTGCAGAGAGCCACTCCTGCTACCACTGTTGGCAGTGCAGAGGTGAGACTACCTTGGGGCAGCAGCAGGGAGCTGCCCCTGCTACGTGCATCACTTGCTTGCCCAGCTGGACACCGTGATACTGGCCACATGGCCAGCCTCCATCCCCATGTGCTTCCCAGCCTCACTGGACACACACACCATGTCCTTCCAGCAAGACCCACTGCCTCACCTCAGAAAAGGTCTGTGACTAGCTACATGCTGTGTTTGCAAAGGGCTAAAATTAGGTGAGCTTGTGCCACTCCTCCTACTCCATTAAAGCCTTCTGTCCATTTTCTTCTGCTCTTCCATAAAATACGCCCCTGCTGCTAACACCTTGCAACCAAAGCAAAGCAGAAGCACCCAGATTTCACAGGGAGGAGTTAAACCAGAGCCAGCTTTTTGCACAGCCATGCACCGGAGAGGTGGCAGCAGGGATGCAGAGGCACCTCGCGCAGCAGCACCGCGCCTATTCTGCTGCATTCAGAACAGCTGGAAGGGCCTGCCAGAGTTTTGCTAAGTTAGTGGTTTGGTTTTTTTGTTTTGTTTTAATTCTTATTTTTTAAGTACCTTTAGTAGCCAGATTGTCTCTCAAACTCTAATGATGCCTTGCATCTAACGCTAAGCGTAGCATTACTGGTTAGTACAACAGTTGTATATGCCAGATATGTTGAATTAAAAAAAAAAAAAAAAACTGTAATAATGGTGCAGTCTCCTGAGAATACATTTATTTCTGCAGTATAAAATAAAATTAAATTCTTCAATCTCAAAAACTATTAAAAGGTTGTATTTAAAATGCATGAAGCATTAAAAAGACATCAAAATTAAAATAATCTCATAAATCTCTTCATTTAAAAGACTTATTAGAATACAGATAGAGGCAGAAAACAGCTGCCCTGCAGACTAAAGCAGTAAATTATGACTATTTTAACTTTTTTTCATTTTCATCATTGAAATTTTCCTCACAGAATTATTGCAGCAGTATAAAAAGACCAACTGCCCCTATATTTAACATGTGAATAGTAAATTATTTTTCAGTGGACTTCACAACAGATAAGCTGTATATTCTTTCAAATGTCAGCAGACTATGGGATCGTTTCCAGACAAAGGAGGTGGGGAGTGCTTTCAGAAATCAGTATTGCATGCAAAACTATAGAATTAATCAGCAATTCATTCTCTTCAACACAGCAGCGGTGGGACGCTGCCACGGTTGTCACTCCAGCGCTCCCAACACCTCCCTCACACTCTGGGCTATTATTTGTAACAGGAGCCCGAAGTGAGGTGTTCAAATCTCAGCACGCTGACTTGGAAAGCGCTGGGCATGTAACAGCTCTGGAAAGTTCACTTATTTAGGAATTGTAACGTGGTCTTAAGAACCTACATTTAGTCAAGACTTAAGTCTTCACTTAAAAGCAAAGATACTTGCTCTTATTGGTAGCACTGAGAGTGTTACAAGATAAACAGGGGAAAAAAATCAGCCAAATGAGACAGGAAAATAACATGACTGCTTCATGTTATTAACCAATAATATTCACCTTTTTAAAAATGACAGGTGATTTTTTTCAACAAACACACTCCCTCCACCCTGAGACCACCATTTGTCAGTCTCAAAGATATCAGAGCATTCCTTGGAGTGTAATTAAGCAATGATGCCGATTACTCTTCAAAGTAGCTCAGCACAGGGAAAAAGCAAAGAAAAAACCTGAGGGAAGGCGATTTCACACCATTTATCCCTCACCTCGTCCATATCCAGCAGTATGATCCTTGCACAGCCAGGCTGTTGATATCCAAGCAGATTACAGCAGGAAACGCTAAGGATGCGCGAAACTGAAGAAATGAACAACAATAAAAAAGCTACCAAGGGGGAAGGGAGGGGAAGAAGTTAAATCAAGAGGATAAAGAGTGCTCCCACGTAGCCATTTGCTGGTTTTGCTTCATTGCAAATTATATCTTATGATATTATAAACCACTTTTCCTGACAGCAATGTGCATTACTGTGCACTTTAACTTCCTTCCTGCTTACAAGAGATAAGATTAGTAAATGTTTGCTTTATTAACAACAAGTTGAAATTCTATTAAACCAACTTAATTGATGGTACTGTTGCATGGACTCTGCTTCTTGTTTATATTTTTTGAAACTTACACCTGCAACAGAAGTTGATTCCTTTCCAAAAAAACACATCCGCTGTTCTAATTCCATATACTTTCTTCCAACACTGACGCCTGTTCAGATTGTGCAAAGCTCCTTATCTAAAACTCCAACAATGATAACAGAAGTGCTCAAGTATAAAAACTCCAGTTACTTTATTCATTTTTCTCACTACTAGATTACCATTATGCTTGGTCACTGAGTTTTGTCTTTTGGGTTTCAGATGAAGCAAGAAGTCAACCGGAAGGCACAGTTGTAAACCCAATGGGTTAGTGCATCATCAATAAAAAAACACTTCTGTCCTTCTTTTACTTTAGCCTTAGGTTAGCTTCCTCGTGAGTGGCTCTGGATGATGCTGTAACCTTCTTTGCAAAATGCTTATGCAGAAGAACATTGTGTGTTGTACAGCTGCTTCAGTAAACTGCTGATAATTGCAAGCTTAAAAGTAAGGCACTAAGAACACACCAACTCTCTGCTGAAAACCCAAAAAACTCTCTATAGGGAACAGAAAAACTTAATTTCACTGTCAATGTAACCTGTAAAGGACGATGGTGCTGCTCATCTGACGGGGCTCTTGTTCCGGTTTGTTGATTCCCTCACCCTACACCTGAGCCAACCTAATCATTGGTATTTACAGCAAATAACACACAATTTAAGAGTTAATCTATTTTTCTTTAAACTGCAAAGCAAGTCAATTATACAAATCTCTAAGTGTAATTCCAATTTAATATAAATATACCAGATAAATTGCAAGCCAGGTCTTATTTAGAAAACAATACCTTGACAAGCAACATTATTATACCCTTAATTTATTATGTCTTCCATTGATCAGTCTCTTCTTATCTGATTGTTACAAGAACGTAACGATTGGTACACAGTTGTCAAGATCGTCATGTACACAAGATAGTAAAAGCCCAAATGAAATTCACTCTTTTCTTTACAAAATCCATCAAAAGCTATTTTTAATTACAGCTAATGATCAGCTAATACAGTCTGCAGAAAAGCAGTAAATAATTATGCTTGCTTAAAGCTTCTTCTAAAAAAAAAAATTATTATGTCAAAGTTGTTTGTTTTTTGTATTTTTTTTTAATGTCTGCTCAAATCACATCAAAATTGCAGTCATACAACTGTAGGCTCTAGTATGTTAGATGGCACAATGGGGGGAGCTGGCTGGTCCATAGGAAATGTATTCCAAGTACACAATATTATTTTACATTTCAATCATACAGTAGTCTGCCTGGTACAGTTTCTGAGTGATACATGAGTTTGTATTTTGTGCTTCAAATGTTGGAACAAAAAAAAAAATACACCATAGTGTTATTTCTTATGACTTACGAGTTGAAGCAACAGAAATCACTCCACATAGCAAATCGTAAGTTTTAAGGATTTACAGAGCTGCATCCTCTGAAACCTAGGGTACCCTCATTCACATCAACAAAATATACCGCTCAAGAATCTGCTGCTTCATCTTCCTACGTACTACAAGGCTCCCCAGAAACTGAACTTCAGTGTTAGCAAAATGCCTCTATCCCTTTTTGCTATAAAGGGGAAAACCAAAACCAGCTACCGAGGTCCAATCTATAGCATATACTAAAAATGAAATATACTTTCTTTGTGGGCCTGTGCAATCACCCTTTCTTCCACTTGTATACTCAGCTCCCATGAATGCAAAGGATATCAGAGTAGAAATAGAGAAATGGTCATGGTGGAAAGGACTGAGCAAGAGAGCTACTTGGCATAAAGAATTTTTAAACTAATATCTGAAACATAATTGTACTGTTTTATATACTACTAGATGTATACACACACAAAAATGTTCTCTCTCTCTCTCTCTCCACAGAGGCATATACACCAAACCACAGGCACACACCCACATATACACCCAGCAAAGTGCAATATGTAAGTGACTGAGGGATGGCAGTCCCCACTGCCTCACTTATGCAGCAGGAAGACAAAAAGCTGTCTGCAAAAGGGAAAGCGAAGACGATTGCTAACATTACACATCCTTTCTGTACGGCACAACTGTGCAAACATTTCAGGTCTGCTCGCTGTTAAACCCTGAAGATGCTGAGAGCATTCCAATTAATTTTGGACTTCATTTAGTAACTTGGAAACTAGGTGAGCAATCATCTCAATGTCCTGCAGAGTGCTTCACACAGCTCCGTATTACATAGAGTAAGGACTCGCCCCTAAGTACAAGATGCAAGAAAGGCTCGAGCTACATGGATCGGTAGCTGCCAGTGATCAGGGCCAGGACCTGCACACCTAGGCTGGAAGGCTTCACTCAGACTCATGAGGGAAGCCACAGGAGCAGGGCACGAGGCCCCATCCAGCGCCATGCTGCTTCTGCGGCCTGAGATCCACAGGGCTCCGCACAGGGCCAGCCGCTCTCTTTTCGGACAGGACACCTCAGTTTGCCACATTAGATGCTTTCTACAGTCTTCTTCACCACAAAGGTGTTCTTTGAAAGAAGTTCTTCCACTGCTCTGCTTGAAACTACGGCATACGAACAGCATTTATATTAGCATACTGTACCCACATACCAGCTTGGCTGCTGCTAGCAGGATGTTTTTACCTCCGGTTTTCTGCCTAATGGGACCTTACAGTGCCTGTTGGCTTGACTTTTCTAATTTTTCTATTTTTAGAAGGAATCATGCTAGAAAAAAGAAAAAAAAAAGAAACACTGAAGGGCCAATCTGGGAAGACAGGAAGATCCCAGATGGTGTTAGTTGTCATAGCTTCACTTCAGTGTCATGACAACTCACAGCAGCTGAGGGCCTGCTCCACTCCATTTGATCATGCTGAATATTATGTTACGTTTGAATGCCTATTTACTGGGCTCACGTATGTTCCCCAGTTTCAGCTTTGAAGGTTTGATTCAGCTCAACACATCTGCAAGGCTGAAATTCCTGGTTATCCAAACTCCTGATTACCCTCTGGTTTAGGACACTCCCATGGGACCTTCGGATAACCATGTTTTCCCTGTATAACACAGCACTCCTATAACCACATTATAATACAGTTTTGTCTCACCTATAAAGGTCAGGGCCGTAATACAATTTAGCAGTGAGGGCAAAATATGATTTACTTCCATCCACAGGCAAGACCAAATCATGTTATAACGCTGAGGGTAGGGGAAAAACTATCAGGTTACAGCACAATCCTCCAAAGTCATTTTGCCTGTTACAACCATAAACTCTGCGTTAGCAGCTGATAGCACAGGGAGCACAGTACTTAAGCAGGCTATCACAGTTCCTGGGAAAAATATACCTCTACGTGCTGTTAAGGGAAACCATAATTTCTACTGCTGATAGTGCAGAGGGTGGCCAAGACCTCTACAAGCCTCATCTTCTGAAATCAATGAAGCCCGAAGAGGCATGGAGGTCACTAATTAATTGTTTCTGTGTAATAGTTCATGATCTCCTAACTACCACCATAAATATTCATGTCTCTCCTGGCCAGTCTAACCCAAACCCCTGAGTCCTCCTACAGAGCACGTGCCAGAAGACCACGGAGCACCTCCCTGAAGCACTCAGCACTTCAGCTGCTGTTAACTGGCATAAGGTCCCACTAGGCCAGGCCAGGTAAATTGAAGCTCCAGATGCCTCCAGTCAACGTGAAGATACAATTCAGGCAAGGCAAAGCAAATCCATTCCTGTGCAGCCTCTGCTCTGTCGCACCAAGCAACCGCCAGTTGTGACAAGTGTCTGACAACATACACCTACCATTCCACTTCCAAGAGTTTTCAAAGGAGTAAGGCAGTAAATACAGAATCTGAAACTATCCTAAGTTACTGAATGTTTTTCTTCAAGTGGATTTGAACTACCATCTTACCTTCATGGCCAGTGTGTTTGTTAGGCTACATTCCTGCCGTTACATTTGCTAAAAAAAAAAAAAAAAAAAAAAAAAAGAGAGACAGACCTTAGCTCTGCAGTCCATCTGGGATCTCAGCTTAGCTGCCTAAACAGGCATCTGACAGCACATACACAAGGCTGGATCTGACAGTATCTATGGGATGCCTGCACCCTTATGGACTAGCAGGTAGAGGCTGCCCTAGGCTGTGTCAAATGGCATTAGCCACCTTAGTTCAGGCAACTGAATGACAACTTGGTGTTTCCTTTAACTATTTAGCAGCTGTTTTAGAATTCTGCAAATCATACTAGAGATCTTAGGAGAGAAGGAGACGAATTTCACAAATACTTCTCAACGGTTCTTCATTGACCTAGGAACAAGGCTGAAGAAAAGATAAACAGAAAAATTTCAAGCCCATGTTTCAAAATGGGTGGAAAATTTCTTTCTCTGCCTTAAGACTTGGCTACAATATTTCCCTGACCTTTGAAAAAGCAGCTTACATATAGATTCTAAGATACCCAGCACTGCACTTACCCACACTGAAGTACAGAAGTGAGAAGTGCATTTAAAGGATCATCCCAAAACCAAATGAACATCCCCTTGGCTGTTGAACCTCAGAATCTGTTAAAATTAGTGCTCTAGAACATAACGATGTAGAGAACAGTCTGACCATGCAGACAACCACTTACAATTCAAGAGACTAATAGTCTTCTGCCATCTTTCTTCAACCCAAAGCAAGTCATTTAACTTACCTGTGTCTCAGTTTCCTCATCAGTAAAGGATAATGCCTACTCAGATTTGCACAGCACTTTGAACAAAGATTGGCTACATCACACTTTTAAACCATAGGGAACCATCCTGGCAAGCTTTGTCCAAGTATAGGGAGGACACAAGTAAGCAGATATGAATGGAGCTAGGGATTGGTCCCTCAAGGTGTGCAAAACCAGCTCTGGAAGAGCTTTCTGTTTTCTCTTCCTTTTTTTTTTCTTTTTTTTTTTTTTTTTAGGCTTGCTTGTTCCCTAGCAATAATTATTTGTAGTTGTGTAATGTTCATTCTAAAATACACAAAACAACAAAGAGCCAGAAAAATCTTAACAAAATGTACTTAAGATGTAATTCTACCAAAGTTCTTCCTACACACAAAAAAGTAACTGACAGTGAATGTTTGGTAACTTTGACATGAAAAAAAGGGGAGAGATAAAATGCTTTTATGCAAATTTGATTTCCCTATAATAATCTAGAGCTATTCTGCTAGAAGGAATTATCTCTGCAGGCTGGCAGCTGCAGTAGGCAGTGAATTAAAAATGGCTCTGTATATGGGAAAATCTGTTCTATAATCAGTGCTATTCTTAGAGAGGACATCAATCTCACCAGCTCCCACGATGCTCTCTTTGTGTGAATGACACACCAGTATGATGTAGAAACTCGCATTACATCACTGACACTGATTTCCTGAGCACCAGGAATATACCATTAACACGCAGGGAAAATTGTTTCAGGGATGACTGTACAATTTTATTTTTTCCCTTTTAGAATCTACAGCAATGAACAACCTTATGAAAAAGATGTTCAACAATGATTCATCCAACTGGACTTTAAATGAACCGCACATTCTCACTGCGAGGTTCCAGTTTCTACTTGCTGTTTTCATACAATAAGCTCAATTCCCAGGTCACAAAACACTGAGAAAGGATATACGGCATGGGTTTTCTTTGAACATTAAAAAGGCACATGCTACAGAAAAGTATTTTAAGAAGTAAGCGACCACTGCAGTTCTACACACAAAATGTCACTGGGTTTCTAATGATGCAGCTGTGTGACAAAAAAAAGCTTTTATATCACATCGATTATATTGCAGACAACTTGCATGCTTATAATGTAGGACTCAGTCTCATTGTCGTATCAAATGGAGTTATATGGTAAATAAATATTACCTCCTATACACAAAGTAATGATTCCTAGCTAGATCTGACTCTGGTATTTCCTCAGTAATCTTTGTCCTCATGCTTCACACGTATAGTAATCCTTCTTCTGCTGTGTCATATGCACTGTAAACTGTCTCGGCTTGAGTGATAGATTTGAAAATTAAACAACCTAGGGGGCTCACTGTTTTTAAAAATCATTTTATATATCATTTTAAAATAACTTTATGTAACCTGACACGAATGTTAAGCCACTGGATCTATTAAATTAAGATTTACTCTCCTATGTTACAGTTTGCCCTGACAAACTGACTTGCATAAATGCACAAACTGCAGTGAAAAAGCAAACTACAAAATAAATCGGAAAAAAATGACAACCTCTCCCATTCACTAGAGTTCTTCACATAGTCCTATCTTTGGCACAAGGCACAATGTCTTCCAAAACAGAAGATGCCTTTTCTTTAAAAGATGAAATGTCACCAAAAACTAAAGTAAGATAGCACACCTTAACCAGAGTAGCAAGATTTGGTATTTCTCACCAGCACTAAAAGATGCTTTAAAAAAATCATGCCCCTCCTCCCTAGAAGAGTTGGCCTCTTACATCATCAGCCTGTGTTTGCATCACTCCACTGTTAAATGGATGTCCTGGAGTTATTCCATGGCTTTCTTTCAGCAGTCTGTCATTACGACAGCCCAGGCTCTCTCCTCATACAGGCACGTGTACCTCCACCTCTGCCTCTCAGATGCCAAGTAGGGTTGGGATTTCCTGTTGTGTAGAGATAATACTGAATGCATTACACTTCTCTGGGAACTCCAAGCCTGGTGACTCTACGGGGTTAATCTAAAAGACAGCTGCATCCATTTTGCTCATTTCTCTCCGTGGATAAACTGCAAATTGCATTTGAAAATAAAATAAGTTATTTCTAACCTTTCAGCTGGCAGCCAATATCTTGGTAAAAAAGGACATAATTTATGACACTGATGATGTGTGGCTGCCTTCCAGAGGCTGTAAACCAGTTTCCATCCTGCTTTAATGCTAATTTAACAATCAAAGAGTTTCACTATTTAAATAACGTTAAAGAAAATGCAAGCATTTGAATAAAGTTGGTCCCTGGATTGTTATCTCACATCTCACTGGTTCCTAGCCACTCCTGCCACCTCTAAGAAGCAGCAGCATTTTGTTCCCCATGCTTAGAATACAACACTCTTCTTTCCTTCTGGCCCTTTGGGGGGGGGAGGGGAGGGGGGGAGAAGCCTTTGTGCAGCAGGAGAAATGCCATGTGTTAGCTCACCTCACTGTCCCTGGCTGCAAGAGGAAACAATGCTGGGAGAGACCCGTGAGGCCACATTTGTTGGTTCCACTGAGATACACTTTATGGACCTCAGCCACAGGAAGGTATCAGTAACACAGCTCAGAGTGGGCATCCTCTATCACACAGGACAGCAGCTGGATTTAGCAGTGAAACAGTGGCACAGGTAGCTTCAACTATAGACATATGACCGAAAAAGTTTCTCTATACTTCTGCTAAAAGCTCTAGACAATTTTCAGTTCTTGTCATTGCAGCGTTAAGTTCTCACACTGAATGTGTTCTTCCCCTATCACCGAGTGTTAGTGGCATGGAGAACAGCCCACTCCATCCCACAGCAGGCCACAATTCAGCGATCAATGAATAAGGTCTCTCTCTCTCTCTCTCTATATATATATATATTTTATAAACATAGTAAGACCTTTGATTCAAAGGCTAAACTTAGAGAGGGTCTATTGGCCAGATTTAATTGGATGCAACTTCATACTTTTATTTCTAAAAATGCCTATGGGGAACACGGCCCCCCTCTAGTTTGTAACAGAATCCCTGTAGCAATCCATTAACTGTGAAATGGAGACCTGCTGAGCTGCATAACCTGTACTTTTAATTAACAAAGTTTTGTCACCTCCATCCTTATTGCTTAAAGATGCACTTCTACTACCCACAAACAACGTTACGCTACCACAGTTACACATCCTGTGACAACCTGGTCCTGTTTGTGATGTTAAAATATTTTAACCTGCCTTTTGCTCCTCAGAGCAGCCTACCTAGCAAAGCAATTTCAGTTTTCTTCAACTTTTAGGTCTTAACGAAACCATAACTTGCTAAGTTAAAATCAGTTACCTCTACCTCTGACAAGCCTGCAACGGGTTGTATGGGTAATCTGTCTGCTTAATAATTTTACTGACTGGGAAGAAGTGTTAAAAAAGAACAAGCCCAGGTTTCATTTGCTACATTCAACATCACAAAGATTTTCTTGTAAACTAAGTAGCTTTTGCACATAATTCACTGGGACAAGAAGAAACCACATTTTACTTAGAGTATTACTCTTCTGAAGACAAACACACCATAAAAACATGGCTGAAAGTCATTGATCTAATATGGCTAAAACTTGCAGCTTTTCCATCCTGCCAGGGTACAATCTGAGATTTTCTGCTCAGAAGCACACCAAAAGTACAGAGGTCACACACCAACACGTATGTCTAAGATTATCTGGAGGTGGATTTGTGAGACTGATTCAATGCCTTAGGTCTCACTTAATAGAAAAATACTAAAAAAAGAAATCAACTACTAACTCCTGCACAAAGTCCATACCTTCTAAACTACTCATAGGGTATCTTTTAGAAAGACATTTTTTCATGATTTGAACATGTCAGCTGACACAGGAGTCATGATAAAATAATTGCATATAAGAAAAACTGCATACGCAGTTCCAGTTTTCAAGTTTCAGCTACTATTCACTAGATCTTAAGAGCTACAGCTCTGTTTCCAGACTGAACAACTTCCTCCTGGTAGAAACCCTCTCTTGATGGAGGGCATGACAGACCTGGAGAAAGCACCTTCTAACTACACAGAGGGAGAAGCCTTCACACCAAGACAGATTTTATAGGTTATTGAGGCTATGTTTAAGCTTTTAATTTAACATGTGCAGCTCCAATGGCCAAGGTCCATATTCAATTTTTTTACTGGTACTTCTTTCTAAATAAATTATTGTCCAAATAAAGGTGTAAAAGCACATTGTCAGAGCATGGCCTATGTTTCCGCATTATTTCTTACCTTTGGCTGCTCGTTTCAGCTTAAACAATGCTGAGATCTCTATTTAGTTACTAAGAAAGAAAAAAAAGAGATCTTTAAAAAGTGACTCAAGAGACAAATTATGGCAGATACTACCTAACCAACCTTCATCTGCAAAGTTCTGGTAGCGTTTTCATCCAGTTCCTCCAGTTACTGGCTAAAAATAAAATCATCCCGTTGCTGATATGGAAAATGGAGATTAGAAAACTGCTGTCTTTCCTCTGTGTTAAGGTTTCAGTGGTTCAAAAATAGCAGACCAGAGTTGGCTCACACCAATCCAGCTAAAAATGGCTTGCTGATGCCTCTCCCAACTATACACTTGATGCTTAAATAACACGAGAAAACGCTTAGTAATCCAGCTGCTGTTTGTCTCAAAGGTCACGACTACATGATCCAAAGTAGCACAACACAGACGAAATTTGCAAACCTTTGCCACCTCCAGCTACTTTGCACTCCCAGCCCAAAAATTGCACAGGCAGGCACTTCACCACGGAGGAACAGTGACACCTGGTGCTCCGCACAGCAGCTGCGCCCACCGCAAACGTGGGCGCCACATAAAGGCCTGTCCCCCGGTAAGCCATTTTTGACATCCTGAATGGCTCACTTCTGAGAAAGAAGGAAAGAAAGAAGCCATTACCCCACGTAACCATCTGCAGAAGTCACTACTGGCACCGTGAAGCCAGCCTGCATCTGGAAGCTGCGTTGTGAATCTGAATCACCCATGTTCCAAAAACGGAGTGAGGATCTGGATAAAATACCTTTAAAAACATAAAGGTTACAAAAGGGCCCTTGCTATTTTATATTCGTATGAAGTGCTCAACCTGTACTTCACGTTGGAAATGTCACCAGTCTTAGTGACTAAGTTTCACACTTGGACTTGATGGAAGACGGACGACTGCACCACCGCATATGCCTGGTTCTCCAAAATTACAAGATGACGACGATAACTTGCTGAAAACCACAAATCTTTTGCATTAAAATGAAATCTATTAAATAACATACCTTTGAATAGAATCTGTACCATAATTACTCTTTTTTAATAAAAAGTTGATACAACGCACATTCTTTTTAATTGAACTTGAACATGCATTAACATCTGTAATGAAAACCTGCCATTTTGAGAAGTTTTAAATTCTGCTTTTTTTTTTTTTTCCAGAGCACTGAAGCTTTCATACAACTGAATAAAAAGGACTAACAGTGTCAGGTTCTTTGCTAATTAATTTTGTGTCCTACTGCAGATGTATAAAATTCTATCTGCATTATCTTGACAGGCATGTCAACTCTTCTTAAAAAACTTCTGTTCATTAGTTTTAAAGTTTTATTGCAATTTTGCATACTTTTTTTTTAGTATGCAAGCTGCACAGCGCAAGTTGTATTTTGTGAAATCAAGCAGAGAACCTGAGAAATGTTAAAGTTAGTTGTCACTACTAGGAAATAATATTGTCAGCATAAAAGAAGCATACATGGTAAGATGGTTGGGTTAGATTTTGTACAGTATCTTTACTGCATCAGATCTACAATGATCTATTGCACAGTTGTTATCTTTGCAGCTTTACAATTCATTTTATATTCTAGCAAATGTCTCAAAGAGGTATCAACTTTTAAAATATTGCAAAAAAATTGCAAGTGGCAGGGGTTCAGAAAAAGAAAATAAAAAAACTTATCATTTGTAAGTGATTAAGCAAGCATTACTGCTGTCCTAACCACGGTACTAGGTATCATACTAAGTGTCATTGTAATCTAATCAAAATTGGTCAGCAGAACTGAAGTGTATCTATAGCTTCGTCATTATTGTAAGGTTAAAATATAACTCCTGAAAGCCTCGAGCTCTTCTACATTGCATTTTTCCTTTAAAATTGAACAATCTTCCCCTCTTTTTTGCCTCCTTAATAGCAGCAGAAACATCTTTTTCTTTCTTTTCTTTGTTGTCTACTTCAGCTAATATACTAGCAATTAGCAGAGAAGAGAAGTAACATCTTACAACTGCCGAACTAAAAGTCTAACTGCTTTAGTTGGACTCCTTTTTAGTCCAAGATACACCAGCTGATAGAGCTCTGACAGAATTCATCACGGAAGAGAAGCAGCCTTTGTTGTACTAAATTTGTATGTGAGAGTAATGTGTCTGAGACTGATCTGAATGACCAGCTGATTTCTGTTCTCAGGTATGCCAGAGGGTAAGATCCAGGCAATTACCTCAGACTACTTCCCCTAACAGGCTCTCAGTGGTGTTTTCCCTATGAAACGAATCACCTAGGCACACGCTTAGCAACAAAGGTTCAAGCTGCTCAGATCATTTAATTAGAGCCATCCCACTCAAGCCCATGCTGTACTGCCTTGCCAGAGGAATCTAAAGGATTTCGGGATGAAGACCAGGGAGAAGACATAAAATAAGGCATGTCTGGATGTCTCTGGGATTCCTCAGTGGTACCAACACTATTTCCACATAAGCAAACAAAACAAAAGCAAGGGCCATATGTGACAAACCCGATGCTAGAAAAGCAGATGATTTGGTCTGCCAGCAAGCAAAGAGTACTTCACCCACTGAACCTACTCTGAAGCCAGAAAAGTACATCTGAAAATACAAATCAGAACACAGTGCCCATTTTAGCACCCAAGCCCATCTGAGTATTTCTCAAACCCAAGGGAGATATGCCATAAAAACATAATTTGAGTATCATCTCTCATCATTCAATACAATTTTTCAACTCTTTCAAAATTACATTGAAAAATCTATATAATGTGTGCTTAGATTAATGAACTGTTTGAATCTGGATCAATACGCACTCAAAGATTTGAACTGTTGACACCTGCTGGATACAGCCATAAGAATGCTTCATTCAGCTTATAGCCAATCAGTACTTTGTAACTACAGGGGTTCCACTTAATAAACAAGCAATCTAATATATGACCTCTGTAGATTAATTTCCTGAGAGCAAGTAAATAATCTGGATTCAAAATTTCCATGATTATACATATAATTACAGTATCACTTACCAATTAACACGTTGATTTAAACCTTCTTGGGATTATGTACTTAAGTATAAAATAGGTAATTCAACCATCACTCAAATACTCAGCATCTCTTTAAGATAGCAAAATCGTCAGCTACAGAGCACTACACATCTAGTTTCTCTTGTGGAAGAAAAATGCATTATGATAATAGAGATTATGAGAGATATATCATAATTATGTGTACTGTGGCTAGCTGTGGCTATTATGCAATGGCTGGACCACACCGATAAACATCATGAAATTGCTCTCCTTTTGTAGCGGGAGCAAAGCATTTCATATGCTGCAGTTCAACTAAATCTCTCATTGTCCTTTATTTAATAATAAAAATGAGTACATGTGTTTGGACTGTTATTTTTTTGTTTATTTCCCACATAGAAAACAGCCCGGCTGTAGTTACCGGTTGTTTAATAGGTATATAAACAAACAAAGACTTATGACATTGTAATCACATTTTTAACAAGGGCAATAATTAATGTAGATTTATATTATATAGTAGTTCTTGATAAAATTGCCAGTTATAAATGTTAATACAGCTTTTTATACAGCAGCACAATGAAAATCACTAAACAACTCCCTTCCAGATCTTACGAAGTTAAAATATTAATTCAGGGTGGCAAATGAAACTGAGGATGAGTATCCAAGCGGCTATGCTTGCAAGGTATATTTCCTGTCACATTTTGTTTTTAATATTAAGACCTTTTTATCCACTATTGAGCTGAGTATCTGTCATTTCATGCCTATACCTTCAGGGGAAGAATTCACATCTGGAAGCAAATCATTATGTTCTTCCATTTTTCCCTTATCTCTTATTTTGTGAGTAATCCTTTCACATTGCCATAGAAAATTAGAATATATAGTGAACAGCCAAATTTCAACACATGATACTGCTTGCAGTTTTAACACTGTAGAACAGAGATGAGTAACTTCTAGAAACAGATTTTGAAAATATGATAAACTGAATCTACAATACTTCAGCAGAAAAGTTATGTAAGCACAAGAAATGAAAATCAGCTTTATAAAGCTTTATTTTCAGAGCTGTTGATACTATGCACTTTCCATATGACTATCACTGAGTCTCATAAATACAATTATTTTTAAAAAGCAAATTATTCTGTCCCTTTTCTATCTTACGATATCTGAAACATGCAGCACTAGTGTAAGATGCAATGTAATGCAAAATGTCCTATTATGCTTGAATTTTCCAGCAATATACAATTAAACAGCGCAGCGGATATAGATGCATTCTTCTAAAACATATACAACAAAGCCATAGAATTGTCCTGTGTCAAACACTGCCGTGCTGTAAGCCAGCTTTGACAGGACACTGTCAGCAGCTATTCAGTAAAGTGGGAAATCAAGAGCACACAAAAAAAAAAAAAAAAACAATCCATAGTGGCAGTAATACAGAGTTCCCTCAGGCATTAACCATCAGATAATGACCATTAGTGACCCTAAAACTATGTATTATAGCTTAAGTATGGTATGATGCTTACAGTAGTTCCATAGCTAGGAAGTGAGCAATGCAATCTTAACATAAACATTGACCTTGTTACAAAGCCAGCGTGCACACCTGGTTTTTCCTTCTCCAACGTTATTCCACTATACATCTTTATAGTGATCAAAAAAACTACATACCTTGACTTGTAGCACTGCCCTGGAAAAGAACACATCAAGCCCAGTAAACCAAAACAATTTTAAGTCAACACACGTTGTACAGATGTTGGCACACACCTCCTGTACCCTCAAGAGAGGCACTAGCCCCTCACATTGTAGGCACCCTTTAGTGTGTTTCTCTGTTCAGCCGCTCCGCAGAACCCCACCGTGCTCACCCCAGCTCTGCCACTAGCCATAGCTGCACCCCCTCGGAAAGGCGGCAGCTGCTCCAGCTCAGTAAGGACCGGATCCATTTCTACTGGAATTGTGAGAATGGGAGTCTTTCGCCCGACTGTAAAGAATAACAGATCCACACTGTAGTGCCTGTAAAGGGATGAACTCTGATCGCAGGTGAATCTCCTGGTTGCTATCACAGGAGCCAAAAGAGCTGAAGAAACAATAAATGGAAAAAATACACTAATTTGGATGCTGCTCTGAAACCTAAGAGATTCAGATTCAATTCCGATTTGTGCCAGACTCAGTGCAATGTCTACAACATAGTGCCACCCTGTGCAGAAACAGCCAGGCTAAATCTGAACGTAAAGCTCTGTAAATCCACCTGGTGCAGTTGTTGATGCAGCAGAGGTGCTTCCACAAGCCTGCCCCAGCTCAGACACAACAGCAAGCATTTCAATGCCATGCAGACATCTTTGGCTCATGGCATTGCTCCAGTCTGTCCACACCAACACTTCAGAAATCATAAGCAACTCAGGAGGAGCTCAACTACCATGATTTTAAAATAACTACTGAAGCTGAAGAGGCACCAAATGGGAATTAAGGCAAGCTCAATGTAAATTCCTATAAATTGTTCAGATCACAGGTTCGCAGGGTTGATTTAAGCAGCAAAGCCCAGTTTTGCCAATTTAGCATCAGGAGAATGAACTTCACAACCCCCTTCCCTCCCGTATCACCACCCAACCTGTAACTTATGAAGATGCATCCCTATGCAGACAATTCAGCACACATTTCTAGATCTTCCCCATAAACTCTCCAACTCAGCATGAAGGTTTGCAAAGAAAGACCAAAGGTTCAGCTCTCTTAGCTTCAGATAAATATGCAAAATAATTATCTATTGTGATAGCTGGTCTTCTTAGGCACCCTGCTGCAAGTTTCATAAAAACTAAAAGATTTCCCTTTAAGGAAAGCTTTAGAGCTTGCAATACAGCTGTGCCTCAGTAACAGCGTAAAGATGGGGGAAAACAGAAGAGAATTGGGACTTGGATGGATTTTTGCCGTCAGACCAATACAAAAAGTTTCTGTAAGATCCTGTATCAGTCAGACCTGTAACACCTTTATATCCTGTGATACAAATTAAGGGACAGCAAATCAGCCATGAAAGAGAGAAATCCTTTAAAAACATCAAAAGATCTTTTAAATAAAGAGGGGTGAGCGTTGCCCATGCAGCCAACATCTCTTAGTCATGAGCAAGACAACAACAGAAGATGCAAAGTGCCTGAGGACACTCCCCACCAACTGGAGTTAGGGGCTCTCCGTCTCCAGGCATCTTTTGTCTTGTCAACAGCATCTTCAGTGCTAAGGAAGAAGTTCACTGTCAGAAACACACACCTGACGTTTTTGCTTACAGCTGCAATACCAAGATGTAAAGGTCCTTATTTATCATTGTTTTGCATCTTCAGAGAAGGATTTCTTCAACACCTTTGTGCTTTAGAACAGCCCATGTATTTCTGGGGCTACCAAACCAGCACAGTGTTTGTGAGAAGCTCTCTTTTCGGTTTGAAACCTAAAACACCGTGTTGTGGAAGAGGCCAAGCATTAAGGCAACAGGGAAGAAAGCTCCAGGTTACTGAAGTTGTAGCCTATCACTCCATTCTTCTCCTCTCTCACACAACAGATGCTCTTGTCATCAGGTGCCAGGCAGCATTACCTCCGCGTGCCACTAACAGCATGCAAGTGTACCAGTAGCAGTCCAATATCCAGTCCTATCAACCACTGTCTCCTCACTGTGAGACTCCAACAGGAATTTTAATGCTCCCCTCTAAGGCTTCTGTACGTGCTGAGTAGAGCAGGAACAACCTAGTTTGAACATGAAGTAAGAATCAAACGAAGTTCATATGGTTCTTCAGACAGATAACGTCTCAAGGTGAGTAACTACTATGCAGTAACTACTGAGTGATCTGGCCACCAATAACTTCCCTGGTTTAAGCTACACAGTCTTAATCCATATTTAGAGCCTCCAGTTGCTGAATGCCACAAACCTGCGATTCCTCAGGTTGTTTTCTTCTCAAGATGCCAAGAAGAACAGGACAAAGCCTTAGATGTATGCTGTTCAGCTGTGCACTGCTCCCAAAGGATACTCCTCCCAGCTATGCTCCCTGCTTACCTAACACAGCCTGGTAATTCTGCACACCTCACTGACTTCTGCTCTGTGAATGCTCAATGTTTTCTTGCTTGTGGGAGCAACTACCTGAAATTCCCCGCATTTTTTGCTGAATTCTCTCAGCAGGTGAAGAGAACAACCTTCAATGAGCCCTCTCCACTTTGATTTACAAAGTGTGGTTGCACAACTTCAGAATTTCATTCCCATTAGCCCACCAGTATGGCTTTATAAATGGCCCCAGAAGGTTGCCTGCTCTGTGAGTACTTTAACAGAGTGCTCCCGGAGCGCTCCGAGTGTTGATCACAACCAACTTGACAAATAACTGGCCACATGGGCAAAACAGCTTCTCTCCCAATTGGCTACATTCGTAGAAATGAAAGTATTGGCTGGATGCTGAACACTTGCAAGTACAACCATTTAATTTAGGTGCTCAAATGGAAGCTGAATCCTTTTAAAACCTGGCCAAATATATTATTGAAAGGAAGAAATAAATTGAAGCTGTGTAAAGTTCATCCTTCCTTCTGGAAGGAAAGAAGCCTAGTTTCTGCATGCCTATGAATTTATGAGGAAAGACCCCTTCTCACCAACTACAATTACAGGTCATGAACGTTTCTGAAGCTTCTAAATACCTCTTCACAGGAATTACTGAATTACCTATTCAAACATAATCAAAGAGAATGGCACATTCTACGAAGTACATGTACAAATATACAATCTACTTCTGCACTAAAATTTCTCTAACGTTTCTCTTGTCTGTTTCTGGGGCTTTTTACATCTATCAGTCCTTCCTCAAAATACAGCAATGCTTGGGTTTTCCTTCTTTTTTCCACCAACTATAACAAATCAGTTCACAAGGGTGAGCATAATAATAGTTTCAAAGCGAGAAAATTACAACAGAGAAAAAGCAGAATAGGTCAGTGGGGAAAAATGCAAGCAAAATCCAGCTACTGGACCACACAACCCTCTTTTCTGGAAACAAAGCAATTTAAAAGGCTTTCAGTATCGCACCCAACAGCCTGTCCAAAATTCCTGCATACATAAAACTTCCCCTTCCGTTGCACCTTCACTCCAACATAGAGCATCAGTTGAGTCAAGTCACAACTCACATGTACCTTACCATTTTGTTCTTTTATTATTACAAGAAATTATCTTTCTTTTTTTTTCCCTTGTTCTGGATTATTCTCATGACTCTCTAGGGAACAATCAAATACTTTCCTATTTAATTTTTTTGGAACAAGATACCAAGTTTCAGTATGATTGGGAAACCAACACTATTCTCTTTATAAACCAGAAGCAATTTCACCAAAAAGACTTTACACCTCTTCAAAACCTGAGCAGGTCAGTGGGGCACTTCAGATGTATCCAAAGTAAGAGAGAATTCATCAAACAAACATGTTGCCTAAAATAAGGAAGCTAAAAAGGAGAACAATTCAGGTAGCAAACAACATTCTCATGCTTATGACAGAGTTGGCAGCCAATTTGTTCCCTAAAGACATATATTAATGCTTTCTGTGTATCTGCAAAAAGTACATTCACAACAACAGCCATCCTCTCTCTTCCTTTTCCCCACAATCATCTTAAACCTTCTGATTAAATAAACTATAGCTACCATCTATTGTTGAGCACACGTCCGACTTCCTCAGATGACCCAATTCCTATTGCCAGTACTCAAGAAGCTGCTAATTCTTCTAGTCTGGCAAAGCCCCAGTTCCCAAACAGCTTACTACTGATTTTTGTAATGCCTCTATTGACAAACTGACACAGAAGCAAGTTAGCTTGCATAATGACTACTCAACCCACCCAGTCAGCCACCTATCCTCCAGCACAGCCTTGATGCACAGCATGGACAGCCACGTGCCAATACACAGGAATGCCAGAAATGCTGAGTACATCTCCACTCCAAATGTTATGGTAACCTGATGGCATTGCTTATGATTCCAGGGACAGACATAATTAAAACTGCTTCCTACATATATATAAAAGTTTAATTTAATGAGAAAGCTCATCCGAGATTTCTACGTGTGTCTTGGAATGGGTTTGCTTTTTATGTTGTATTAACAGTTTGGCAATAACCTGAATATTAGTCATCTCCCAGTGGGGAGAGACAGGGCTGTTGATTGCTACTCCGCTACCATGGAATGCATTTCCATAGGATTGTTTTTCACAGTAGTCTCTCGTTAAAAAATTACGCTGCATGCCAGTCATTGATACCAGCATGAGTCGTTCCATCCACAGGGGACAGACAGCTCAAAGGACGATTGAGGTCTTTGACCTCCACGTCAGTAGTTCAACAGAAGGACAAGCAGCTAAAAATCAGTATAAGTAGATCTGATCTGTATCTTTCAGTCCTGTTTTTCTGTAAAATGTCATCAGAATTAGAGAGAGAATGGACCAATATACCTCCTGACTTCTGAAAAAGAAAATCAAAGGATTTAATTATGGCTATTTCTCACAGCAGTTCCCCCAAAGCAAGGATAACTTAAAGACAACATGGAAAAAACAGTGCTACTTATCTAACAGCTGCTAAACAGACACAGATTTTACAGGTAATCCCACGTAGCTCTTCATAGATACAAAATTAGGGGAGTAAATATATACATATATATGGCAAAAATCCTCTCACACACATGGTAATTACGAAAGTGTAAACTAATGTGGCCACTACTTCTGCCGGAAGGATAAACAACTAGAAAACAGCTTGGTGCTAGAATTTCAGACTTGGCATTCAAATAAGGTCTGCATACAAAACATGTTTGCCATTAAATCACAAAACAAACCATTTTGCAGTCAGTGTCTGAAAATCACCCAATATTTGGTGTGTTTAATAAAGCCACAGCTCTGTAACCAAAGACGAAAATTCTGTTTCACAACTGGGTTTTGATAAATCTTATTTTTTAATCTCCATTGAATTTGCAGCTTTTGAATGCCCCTTACTGGCAACAATCTAATGACCTCTCTTTTTACAGAAAGATCAACACTGCTTTTGTAGAAGGAAATTGTGCCTCTCAGATGCATTAGAGTTCTTTGAAAAAAAAGTCACTGAGCATGCAGGCATGAGAGATCATTGTGATAAAGTCTACTTGAATTCAAGAAAAAGTCTTCATTGACACTGCCATGGGTGAAGACTGGAAGTGACCTAAAAAACAAAAAGCAGAAGAAAAATAAGAAGTTAATTTTTCCCAACAAAGGATGCAGTGAAGTCTTGCAGGGTCCTACTCTAGATCCATAGCTGTTGCTATGGATATCGCATGTTGTATGTCCAATGCATTACCAAATGTTCCAGGAAAAAGCTGAGGTGAGCCTTATTTTGACATGAATATTCTAGGTTTGTTGCTATCACCAAGTTACTCAAGTAAGTAAAAACAAAAAATCTGGCATGAGTTTCAGATGACTAACAATATGATGACTACGTGGCAAATGAAATCCACTCTTAATACACCAGGTAACGCATAATTACTTAAAACAATTCTACGTGACGTATGGATTGATGGGAACTGAAATGGCAGAAATTTTGGCATTATACTAGAAACCTTTCTCAAATCTAAGCTTAGTGATAAGTACTAGTCAAATATGGAAATTAAGTTTTAGAAAAAAATAAAAAATGGAAAAACTTTATGCCACAACCTAAATCAGTTTCATCTGCATCTTGGATACTGTGCACAGGTATGGCTGCCTCTTCTCAGAAAAGACAGCAGAACTGGAAAGCTTGATGAAAAACATGGACCAGCTGCCATGTAAGGAGTGCCTGAAAAGATAAGGAATCCTCAGCCTAGCAAGGTAGCTGGACAGTTTATGATAAATGTCATAGATGTCTATAAAATCACAAGTGAAGAAAGTAAAGAATGATTTTCCAGTGTTTACCCCAAAAGAAACAGAAGTCATCAAATGAAATTAGTGGGTGGAAGACTCAGAAGCAGTTTTATTTTTTCCTACAACATGTAGTCAAGCTGGGTCATCCACTCCAGAAGTGGAGGTCTATGCCAGAAGTGTTCATGGGTTTAAAATATCAATTGGACAAATACATGGGGAGCACAAAGGTAGTGGGATACACACAGCATGTGGAACTATTTAATTTAAAAACCTGCAGCTAAGGAAGTCCCAGGTAGCTGGAAATCAGAATATACAGGTGAAGGTTTTCAGCTAAAACACTATCCTGGGCCACAAGAAGCTTTATAAGTCTTTACGATTTTCCTTATGCTCCTCACTGAAGGGGTAAGTTTTACAGAAATTGATAATTTCTTCTAAGTTCTTGCAATTCAGATAGAACAGGTATGGTATTAACAGGTGGTTGGGTGCTATCTACTTAACCCTCTGATCAACATCATAGCTACATTCCACTGAACAGGAAGAGCTGCTGGAAGAAAAAGTAGAGAAGAGATATGACAGAAGCCATTTTATTCTTTACTCCCTGACAGTATTATGTCAGCATAAAATGACATAGCTGCTTTTCCTAGTTTTTTTTTTTTCCTTCCTTTTCTCACTCTACCCATTTACAGTGAAAACACTGCAAATAAGATTAAAATAGTTTTCTACAGCAATAGTATGTTACCAGCAGTTAGGAACAGAACTTAAGTTACTGTCAGATTTAGTGCAGGTGCCTTTATTCTTTAGATTACAGTATTACAGCTCTCCCCCTTAAAAACCTTACAGCAAGATTTTGAAATGGCATCACAGGTTGCAAAAACAGAGCAGGTTTCTCATAAATTTCTACTACCCAGGCACTACAGTAAGAGCATTTTTGTCATCTACCTCATGTCTTTGCCAATGTAACGCAGAATCATCATTAGTCTTTCCAGCATGCAGCAAATCAAGTTCCAGTGAACTGTCCCTTCCAGTTTCAGGTGTGTGCAGATAAGCAGTTCTCCCTTCCAGCTCTCCTAAGGGGCACACTTACCTTTCTACTGAACAACTACAGTCAGTGCAGATTTTAAGAACTTCTGCCAGAAGATGCACAGTATCAGTGCCACTTTACAGAACGCTGTTTCATCACCAGATATCAGGGTAATGCAGAGTGTGGTGCATAGGAATTAGCTATTAAAAGACTCAGCCTTAGACTACACATATGCTGATGACGCCTGACTTTGGTGTTTTCCTTGAATATGAACTCAACGTGCAAAGGTGCTTTGTATCACCATAAGTTTAGATATTATTGTGGCATGTAAGACAGCCTTCTGTTCCTCACAAGCCAGAGAAGTAAATTCTCAGAGCACCTGTTGAGAGAAGAAATATTACACTAACCAAAGGAAGATGGAAAAATTAAAAAAAAAAAAAGTTACATACTAAAAAGAATCTAGCTAATTCAAGCATCAAAGCTGACTGTAAAGGAACAGACTCAGCTGAAAGCCACCACAACTGGCTCACAAAAGATGATTTGTGCTGAAATCTGTTGGATGTCAAGGGAATAAATTGGGGCAGTATCTGCATGTAGGAACCTGGCTCACAGGCCATGTGACAAAGGCCACAGCTGGTAGCAGCATACAAGGCCATATAAACCTTCAGTATGACTCAGCACAGCTGCTTGTCTGATACATTTTTGTGATCAAATACTCCAAAAACTCACACTATTCCTTCTGTGAACTGCAAGCAGCAATGGACATCACATCCCACCCGGCTCTGTTCTGTGCACCTTCATCTCATCTTCCACAGCATCCTGCATGGGTAACATGCAAGAAACCTTCCAAACAGGTTCCTGCATTTCCTAGAATGGAGTAGTTTAAGTGACAAAGAGAAGCTTTTCCTAGTGTGTCAGACTCTGCATAAAAATTTGGAAGTCATCAGAAGTGATTCGGGAATCTAAAAAGTTTTTCCAATAGTAGCTTCTGTTCTCAGAAGCTTAACTCTCATGAGAAATACAGTAAGGCTGGGGGGTCCCAAAACTCAGACATTTTTGAGCATATGGCCATTTCTCTTCTCCAGATACTGCTTATCTCTTTACTGTTTTCATTTATTTTTCATCCGTCTGTTCTCCTGCTCCTGCTGTCCTCTTGTTTAACTAAACTCTCTTTTTATCCCTGTGAGGAGGGCTCATCTCTTCATTAATTTACCCTTTTCTCTCCAACACCTGGAAGCCTGCACATACATGAAAAAGGAAATAGGACCTTCTGGATTCAAAGGCCTCTTCCTCAACTGTAGCAATGTTCTAGGCACTACTGTTGTGTCGGGGCTAGAGGAGCAAAGGAGGAAGGTTCATGCCATGGTAGTTCACACTCCCATCTCACAAGTTACACACTATCCTAATCTCACTGCCCTGACGACACTGAGGCACATGCTGCCTCCACCTGAAAGACTCGTGCTACGCACAGGACCCATCTCACAGACAGAAAGCCAGCTGTAATTCCAGAGTTATCTTTACCCTTTTGCTACAGCAGGAGAGGGTGGATTTAGGTTACAGTGAAACTTGGAGGCAGAGGCTGCAAAGGGATGCACAGGTCTGGCAGTATGGTTGCTGTGCTGGTTGCACCCCACTTGCTTTAGATCTCCACAGATGCCCCAGGCTGGCTCCATTTCTGTGCTATTTCAAGAACTGCCACACTTTGCTCTCACTACACTTCAAATTTAAAGGGCAGCAGGACACTATAAAGCACAAGGCTATTATCCCCGGGTCGTGGCAGAGCCCAGCAATCTCCAAACAATCATGGGTTCAGATAATAGAGAGGCCTATTTCTGCAGGCTATAAAAGTAGGAAGGAGGGGTCCCCTGAGCCAGCACACAACTCACAGCCAGTTGGCCAGCTCCCCCAGTCACTGACAGACAGATTCTTTCCCTGAGGCCAGCTGGCTCAGAAGGAGGCAACAACAGTGATGCCCTAAGGCTTCAGCACGGACAATCATGTGTGAGAGAGATGGAAAAGACGTCGCAGGTCACCAAGTTCATTCATCTGCCAATGCAGGAAAAGATTTATGTGCTGAGAGCATGACCAGTGCACCAACACTTGAAGACTTGAGTTTTCACATCAAACCTTAGTGACTAGCTCTGACATTTGGATAACTGAGGTGTTTGGGTTAGACTGCTTCAGATCACCGAGCTTTGACTAATCAGTACACAGAAATGGCCATCACCTCCCAGCACAGCAATGAGGCACTGCCGAGGCATTTTGCTTAGCTTAGAAAGAACGTACTGTGCAAAGCAGAAGATCCTTAAGCAGCTTAATTGGAGAGCTCTCTTCTCAACAGAATAGAAAGCAAACAAAAGACAGAACATAGTGAAAAGCATTCGGGATAGCACACTGCTAACACCACTACAAAGACTCGATGTGTATGCAGATATAATGCTACTGCCAAACACTTGTTCGTTTAGCTTATAGAATAACTACTTTTTTTTTTCCACCTCTAATGCCTAGGAATAGATTGAGTTGTTTTGACTACCGCATCTTCATCTCTCCTTCAAAACAGACATAAACTTCAGCATTTCCTGGACTGTTCTGCCAGCTACTGCTCTGCTGGGTCAGTCATCTTCTCCATCAAATAATACTGTTCGTAACACTACAGAGGTGCCTCGATTACCTATACTGAGATAATCACTTCTGCCACCATATTCTCCTTAGACATTCAAAGAGACATCTGACTTCAGGATTAGGGCACATTGTTAGAGTGCACAGTTATGCTCCCACGTTATACATGCCATGCCTGTTATGTGGCATTTCATACTGACAGATTACAATTCTGATCCCTTATGTACAGGCAAATTCTGCTTTTCTAAGCCTAAGAGGCCATGCTGTTCTTCCTCTTAAAGTTGTGCTTTATTGCCTGTTCTTCTGCCTGAGAGTTACTGCCCTGCTCCTGTGAAGAACTGCCATTGACACATGTACATTACTGCCATAAGGGGCACTCCTCTGCACTTGTATCCCATGTGCTAAAAGAACAGCCTCTTCTCAGACGTACCTGGGGAAAAAAAAGAGATGTCAGATTCACAAAAAAACGGCGAGTACTAGAATCAGTGATTTTTCTAATAGCAGCAAAGGAGCAGAGTCTGGAAACAGAGGCAGAGGTAATGTCAGGATCAGCACAAGCAAAATTCAAACACCCAAACACTTTGCTTCTCAAAGAAGAAACATCAGCTGGTTACAGAGAAGCATTACTAACCAACTGGGTTATAAAATAAACCAGCTTGCAATTCTCCTCTCAACTATCTCTAGATTCTGTTTTTCAGCACAAAGATTGATGCATCTGCAGACGGATGCACAGGTAATGTGAGTCCTTACAACTTCTTAAGCACAGATTCATTGAGGGGTCAAAAGTGGTCTGTGCAAACTAGCGCATTTAAAACCACAACAACAGCGAAATCTGCACAAAACAGCACAGAACTGTACTGGCAGCATGCCTCCGCCTTCAGGAATACCACCCAGGCAATGCCACTCCTTCAGCTGCTCCTGCAAAAGGACACCTTGCACCCAGCAGCTCCAGTGCTAATGGACTTAAAAGTCAAAAAAGTCCAAAAAAAGATCAGGAAAGATTACACTACCTATGCAGTATTCACTGCTATTGCATACTGCACTCAGATCTCAGGGAGGCTGTAGAGCAAGTCCCAGACACATACCACTGTCAGTTGTGCCCCTCCTGCAGTGGACGCTGTTTGTTCCTAGGTTCCACATGAAGGGCTAGTTCACAGGTGTTGTGCCTTATCCCAGACAAGGAGGGGGAATCCTTAATGATACAGAGAGGAATCACTACACATGTAAATCCAGGCACATGAAATCAGCAAAGCTTGTACATTTCTGTCTCTGCCAGAGCAGCGCTTTCAAACTTCATGATCTTCTAGTCACATTTTCCAAAAATTCCTAAGCACCACAAACTGGGTTCTCCCACTTCACCCAAAATACAAAACAAACTTCTTTGTGTCAGCCCAAACCATTCTGTGGTTCTATGATTCTCACTTCCAAGCCTCTCTTTAACGTATAGGACAAAAAAATTAAAAAGCTGTGCTTTGTAAAAGCTATAGTTCCTTCATCTACAGAAACAAGCTGTGCTCAAAAACTGCTTAGCTTACATTATTTCTAAACCACCCACAAGCTCCATGGAATTTGATACAGCAGATATGCATAATGCTTGCCGCACTTGAGACTGCAATAGGAGATGTGTCTGCTGAATCAGCCTTCACAAGCCAGACTAATCGTAAGCTTTGGGTAGCACAGAACTGTTCTCATGAGAGCACAACGAATTAAGTGTGTACAAGGAAGTCTGGTTCACTAATGTATCCCACGTATAAGGGTTGGCAAATTCACCAGAAGATAATCCAAGCAAGGACAGGGGAAGAACTTTAGGTAGGCAGGAAAGACAAATCAACTGACACCAGAATAATCTTCTCAGCTGGGCAAGGTGCAGGGAGCAGCTGCTCCATCAACCACCCCACTGAACTCATTTCCCAGCAGTGGTTAGAGAAGCAGTTCTGCGAGTCAAAATTTTATAGGCATCAGCAGCCGAAGAAATCTGGCTGTTCCTCTTTCAAGAGGAAAAAAAAAAAAAAAAAAAAAAAAGGCACACAGCTACACTACTGAACTCAAACATTTGAAGACCTGGGTACCAGAGTACCCACTGTGGTGAATACTGTTGCCAACTTACAACAAGCCACCTAACCTGCCTATACACAAGTCTATGCTCCAAAGGACTTGGTGTGGTAGGGAACATTACAAAGTCAGAAAACCAGACTGTAACCATGAATAGAGCCCTCCCTGTAACTTCAGAGAACATTTCTGCCACCGCTCCCAGCACGCAGCAGGTAGTTACAATCAGCTGTTACCTCTAATATGCCAGTTATACTGTGTCTTAAGGCAAACATCCTCACCTGCTGTGGCAGCTCCTGGTTCAACTACCCACTCTGACCAGGCCATTTGCTGTTACACTAATAAAGATGAGATTTGTGTCCCCTTCAGTCATCTAGGAGTAACGTATTTGAACAAGTGCAATAAAATTCAACCACTGGTTGAGGGTCAACCATCCTGTGGACACGTCTCTTTCCTTAGGCTACTGAAGGAGCCCAAACCACTTTGGACAGACTACTGGTTAGCACTGCCTGCGATGCAATCCACCTCGAGTATATACTTCCCCAAATCCACCTGCCTAAAAAGCTCAACAGGAACACAAAGCTTTTCGTCTTACAGAGTATGTTTTACATGCAAACCAAACCCAGTACAGCACTTGTATAATGTTTTGGGGAGAACAGGGGACAGCTGCACATGCGCCATTAACGTGACATAAGGCTCCAGCAAAAGAAGTCAGAAAGTCTCCTAAACAAAGTATTGATTCAATTGGTTTTGATGGAAATAATTCTATATTGTGTAGAAGACACAAACATCTTCTCATATAGACCAAATGAAAACAACACTCCATTTTTTTTCTCCTCTAAACAAAAGCCAAGATTCAGAAACAACAGTGGATGTGAAAAAACAAATGGTGCTTTTGTACCTTTTTTTTGTTTCCTTCTCTTTCTTGTATGAAGGATCAAATAGTTTTCTTCTGATTAAATCTTATTTATATATATATATGATAAATATTTCATATACATCAAATTTAGCACCAAGGCTGGCATTTCTGAGATGCCTGAAATAAAAAGCTAGGTTTCATTTCACCATATTTTGTCTATTTTCATTAGCACTTTGCTGAACCGTTAGAGATTTGCAACTCTCCCATGGTGGCTTAACACCAACGGGCAGCTGGGCACCACCAGGCCACTCTCTCACTCCTCATCTTCAGAAGAAAATACTACAGGGCGGGGGGAGGTTGTATGTTTTTCATACAATGAAAATAAAACCTCAAGGGCTGAGACAGGACAGGGAGATCGCTCACCTATTGCTGTCACAGGCAAAACTGACTTGGTGTAAATTAGATTAATGGAATTTATATCTTATTACTAGCACCCAGACCAGTGAGAAACTAAGAGCAAACTGAAAACACCATCCCCCCACCCACCCTCTTCTACCTCCTCCCCCTGAGCAGCGCAGGGGAACAGCACCCATGTCCGCTGGCGGTGAATGCATAAGGTACACATACAGCCAGAATGATGGTCAGGTCAAGATGGCAGGTGAAGGCCTGCTTTCACAGCCCACAGACATACACGTACCCAAGGAGTTCACTTCCCTCTGTCAGGTTTCACCTGCTGGAGATCTGGGGCATCCTATCACTTTACTGTGAAGGAAAAACAAAATCAGAACATACATTTTTTCCTTTGTGTTTTTGTTTGTTTTTTAACTAGTTTAGTATCATACCTCACCTCTGTATGATTGACAGCAACCATACAGGCTTTGTATGCATCACACAGAAACCAGATGCAACTGTCACACATCCCATGTCTGGCATGGTACACAGCTGCACTGCTCCAGGAACAGATTTCTAATGATTTTTCCTTCCTCCAGGGAAAAGGAACATGCATCAGTATGAGGGCCAACCATTAAGATTTCTCCTTTGTGTTTTCAGGTGCAAATATTGTTGGGTCTGTTCTTCCAAGTATCCCTATTTGCTCATCAAGATGGTAGCACACAGAGGGGCTTCTTTGTCCTGCTTCTCCACCCTATCACACAGGGAGTCCAGGAAATCGTGGTCTTCTCTCTCTGCTTACAAAGAGCAAGTTACAAGATTACTTTCATTTTTTCCCCTTACAGATACACTGAATAGATGGTTTCTCATCACAGCCCTGCATGTTTATTCTAGTAAATTATTCAACTTATTCTGTGTGGGGCAAATTAATTTCTACAGCAATTCAGCTGCTGCTCCATCTACAGCATACACACTTGCTGGAACAGATGAATTCTGCCATGCAACATCATCTCTGGTTTTCTTCAGCATTTGCACAGAACTTTTATTTAGATAAAATTATTTTTCTCCCTTTGACGCCCCCATTCCCTGATACAACTGATGTTTCTTGGACATAATATACTGCATATTCTTGGGAGTAAAAAAAAACTCCAAAAAGTTAATAAATTTTGTGAATCTAAATTGATTTGCATTTTCCAGATCTTCTCCACTTCTGATTTACTCATACCTAATTTTCATGGATATTCATTGCCATAATTTCCAAACACATGGGTTGCAATACATCAAACCCTAAAAGAAAAAGGGATTCAAAAAGAACTATTCTAAAAGAAGGGAATGGGAAATTAAACCTAATCTGTGATGGTCTGTCAACATCATTTGGTCACGTAAGATCTACTTTTCTGTACATGTAACCAACTGCTTAACTGCCTGCACTGACCTGCTGAGTGGTAACCAACACGACATCACCCAAATATTACAAAACTATCTGCTGCCAAACACAAGGCAGTATTTCCACCCTTTAAAGTAAACTCGGTTCTTTGTGTAACACTACATTGCAAGGTTCAAAATGCAGAGAGTTTACCTGATTCAAACATGAACAAAGCCAAGATCTTTGTACCTAACCAGGAAAAAAAAAAAAAAAAAAAAGAGCTGCACACTAGCAGCTTTTCTGTATGCTATTAGATCAGGGTTGCAGCATATTTGTTTACAAAGGTTTGGACTGGAATAAAAGGCACTGACTTCCTTACCTCCTTGTTTGTATAAAAAATTATAGAAAAGACAATGATTTTATGTTTTGCTACATAGTTTATAACCCAAGCTGATCTTCTGGTGTCTGATTTAATAAAGACTGCTTTCTTGGGAGCCAGACAGAATTCTTTGAATGCACAACTGTATGCGTGTGTAAGGCATCTTTTGTAAAGTGAGACACGTTGGTTTAGAAGAGCATGGAAGTCTAAGTTCAGGCTGCAAAGGGATATGCTACACTAAAATCACGCTGTTTGTGAAATGCTCTGACTCATCGCTCTGAAGCTAAAATACGTTGTATAACCACAAACAAATCATTACTGCAGTCAGCGAAGTAATACTTCTCTGGGAGCACAGAGACCTCAAGCAGTTTTTTCACCTTCCATTCTATCACGTATCTCCATCTCTGCTTACTTTACTGAGGCACTCTTTACATCAGCACAAGTCTTAGTCATTCTATTGGTACAAGTAGGCTCTGACTTGGCCGCATGGCTCTCTCACAACTCTCAGGTGTCTCTTCTAAAAAAGGCTTGTACAGCTATGACACATTCCCCAAAGAGCCCATTTATATCAATGGAAAACAACTGCTGAAGGAGGCACTTGGCCCCTGGGAGACCAGGTCTCTGCCCTACCTGTTTTCACAACAGGAAAGTACATTAGTGCACAGAGATTAGAGACAAGTGTTTTGTTGTCTCCTTGCACCTCCCCACCTGCCTGCGCTCACCTACCATATCTGCCACTGTATGTGCAGGGTAAGAGTATCTGTCTGATAGAGCTTTTGTTTGGCGCTTGTACATAGCCTGTTATAACAGCAACCCCACACAGGACGGGGGCTGCTACTGCAACAATGAAGTGCGGAGCAATGCTGAACAGAGCTGTGTGAGTTACATTCCTGGCTTGCCGTGACTCATGCAAAACCTGATATTCTCTTACTTTCAACCAGTCACAAACTGTTCTCCCAGTCAGGCAAAAGTGACAGCAGCTCCGCCACACAGCGTTTCATCCATTCCATTTCTGTATTACTGAACTTCTTTCAGTCCTTGAGTGTTCCTGAGAAGACCTGCCATACCATGTAATTTGCCCTTCCCATGCTCACAGGATCACTTTCTCTCTCCCTTTATTGCTCAGTTCGAGGACTACAACAATTCCTTTTACTTCTTCTGATGCAGCACTTGAGACATTTTTTCCTGTAGGTAGGACAATGTGCAAGTAATATGATGAACACTGGTCCTCACCCAGACCCTGATCCCCAGCCTGACTTTGCAGCTTGACCATGGACTTGCCTGGCAATGGGAATCGGGGATGTGTTATCAGCTGCTGGGGCTGGTGGAAAAGACATTTTCTGCATTCTCCTACTAGAGGGGTGACAATCACTGATGGAAAGCCAACCCTAATTTATCATTTATCCATCTCTACCTTAAGCCCTTTGTCTGTGTCCCTTCCCTCCTTCCTCACATCCTTTCACACATCGCTGTAGTGCCTAATACAGACCTGTCCTGTACAGGCCCCTATTTTGCTATAGGTTACGTATCTGAACCTATTTGCAATGTGACAACGCAGGCATTGTATAAGATATATTTCAGTATTTTCCAAAAACTAGTGTAATTCACTGGTTTCCACGTTTTTAATACACTTCTCTCCACAGGGACAGCATGACTCACTCTCCCAGTGGGAAAATCACTCCTGCTGTTGGACACTAGCAGCAGTTCTGGCATCTAACACTAACAGCATTATCAATTTATGACTTTAGAAGCACTACCAGCATCTAGCAGTAGTATCTCTACGGTTACAGATGGCCCATTTGTCTGCTTCTTCCACAAGGCCCTCCATGTCTTTCTTACATCCGTACTTGTGTTTCATGAGGGCACTTAGCTTCTCCCAGTTTGCACAGCTTTCAAAAGCCTCTCTTCAGCCACAGTTTCCACAGTAAATAAGCTAAACTACCACAGAAACCTATGAAATTGTCTCCTTTTCCCTCATGCCCCTATTCTACAATGGCAGTTACCTCTTGTATGAGTAAGGGGCTTAGCTGAGTCAGCTGGGGTAACCTGCTCTCCTCCTGGTTCCTCACTGTGCTAGCACATCACGCACAGTCACACCACAAAGCCCCCTGGGCACCGACTCCTCTGTTCCAAACCATGAGACACCAAGGGAGGATAAAAAAAGAAAGGCTATGAAAAACTGAGAGGCTCCAGATCCCAGAACAACTGCATCAGCAACAGCACCACTGAGAAACACTCTGCTCTCATCTGTGCCACAAAACAAGGGATGGGGCACGATGATCAGACCGGCACCTCTGCTCCAGCCTCAGCAGCCTGAAGCCGTGGCTGCCAGCCTCCTCCCACATCAGCGATCAAATCCTCAGGTGGAGGAGGAAGATAAGATGGAGACGGAAGCCTCCCCAGCCTTTTGGGTGAGAGGCAAGGGGACACTTCACAAGTAGTTTGGCACAGCCATCAGGCTGAGCCAGAGAAATTCTATTTCAAAAGATACTTCAACCAGTAAGGGAAAGACTTGGATTTAGAGTCTGAAAACCTTTAAAAAAAAAAAGCTCCACTACACCACCCCAAGGAACGTACAGAGGGCTGGGCCCTCAGCAGAAGGTAGCCATCTCTATCTGCATCAACTATACTCTGGCCTAACCACCAATCCAAAGCTCATCAAAACCTAGATCCTAGTTTTGATAGCTTAAAACTTGCTATTTTTTAGTTTTTGTCTCTCTCTAATAAGCATTACCTTTATTTGAAAACATATTACTGAAACATTGTAATTACTGATACTTTTACTCTGAAATATTTATAAATATTGTTTTTAAGGAAAGCAATAATTAGGAAAGCATTTAATGGAGAAGCAATAAAACCATCCACTCACAAAGAAGTACACATGCTCTATAGGCTGGTCAACAGATTTAACTCAACTATGTTTTATGGCGGCTTTTACTTCAATTTTTAGGTATATATGTGGAAATTACTGATGAAAGAATAGCATTTATGTTGCACTGAAGTATAAGTCATGCTGTGATAGAAGTATTTCTTTATACATCAGAGAACTAGAATAATTGGTATTACACAGGCAATGTTAGATTTACAATTTCCTTATTTATTAATTTGCTTTAAAAAAAAAGTAAGACCTTGACATAAAAGATAGAATATTAGTAAGCAGAACACCTATCAAAACAAGGGCCTACATCTCACTAATATACTTAAAAACCTTCACATTTACTGAGCAAAGTGGGTTTGAAAACATTTTAAATATTTTGGGATTAGTTTTAATTTCTGCAGGTTAATGGAACCAACCTTCAGGCATATTAAAGAAGCTTACACTTCCTGAAAGTACCACATCTCTACCCACTGCAAGTCAGGCCCTTTAACAAATGTCACAGCAGGGCAGAAGCATAAAGGCACCAAAACAGAAACATTTTGAAAATGCTGTCTGCCACTTTAAAGGTGCAGGAGTGGGGGGAAAAAAAAATAAATAAATAAAAAATCCCTTCTAGGAAGCAATGGCCAATGAATTAAGTAGTCTAGACATTATCTGAGAGTTTCTCCACTTTTCTATAAACATATACATGGAAAATGCTGATGAAAATAATGCTTCATATTTCTAATATTTTTTTTCATTCAAAAGAAATGGGGTTAGATATTCTCAGCTGATTTAAATAAAGAGATATGATGCAATATGTAAGAGTGCTTGCGGCTGGAGTCAAAGACAACTTTGCTGCTCTGGAGATGCATACTTTTGGTTTTCCCAGCAAAGCCTTCTGTGCCACCTTTCATATGTGTGTCACTGAAGTTCTTTCTTAAATATTCCTAAAGTAAAGAGATAACGAAAAATGGAAGAAAAAGGGAAGTGTTACCCTACAAACCCTGGAGTGTCCTTTAATTTTTAAGGCAGCAATATATGCTGGTTCTGAGGTTCATGATAAAAACACTGTCCTGCTTTCATATCTGCAGTCTATTTGCTGACAGAGAAACATGTCTATTTTTTAAATAATGAAAATTTCTTACATATGTTCCTGCCATTGAAAAATCACTCCTTGCAGGAGCTATAAGTAAAACCTACCTACATTTCAAGTGTTAGATGTAATAAGAGAGAAAAAGGGACATAAAAGCACCAGCTGTCTAGAAATAACAAATGGAAAGATTTTAAGTCTTTTAAACTCAAACACAGTTACTTATGCTGATCCAATACATTCACTCTGTAAACAAGATATAAAATTGAAAAATATGGAAGCATGAGATTTCTGGAATTAAAAAGGAACTGTAATATAAGCACCATGAGGGAACTTTTGTCTGCCAAGTTACCTCACAAAACACCACCTCTCAGCACAATGGCCAATATACAGAATCACAGATTAAGAAGGTACACAAATTAAGAAGGTACAAACAAGTATTTGGTAGGGCAATGTTTGAGAAAGTGGGATAAGGACCCATTTTCATGTTTGGACCATTTCAACCATAAATGTGGGTACCCCATTTGCAAAGTGTTTTTTTGTAACAGATCAGGAGGGCTCATGCAGATGAAAACATGCAATCCTCCCAAAAAGAGTGTGACAGAACTGAACTGAGTCAATGATTTGCCAAGGGCAGAGAACATACCAACTTCTATGATTTACTAAGTCTCACAACATTAGTAGCGCCTGCCACAACCCAGAAGCCAGATACAGAATTATGTGACTTGTCTTTTCTTATTTCAATTTCTAACGTTCTTGATCACAGAGAAAAATGAAAAAGCAAAAGCAAAGCTTCAAAACCCTGAAAGGACGTAAAAAGGTCTTCAAAAATCATTAGAGGCATTATGATTTTAAGCAAGCTGATTTTAAAGCTCTGGCACAGAACCATTAAAAGCCAACCACCGCAATGGTTTATCCACTTTCTGAATGAATCATGGCTGTTTATGAAGAGACTGAAAGCTGTTTTGAATAACAGAAAAAAGAGCCAACATTGAGGGAGACACAAAAGACCACCAATGAATCATTTGAAGGCATCCCCAATGCACATAATTACCATCCCATTAAGCAACAGTCATTGCAATTAAGTATTGTTTGGCTTAAATCAGTTACCTGGAATGTCTTCAGATCAGGCCTGTTCCAATTAAGTGGCACTTACTTATTACCTTAATCATGCAGTATCAGTTGAAAGCAGCATAGTACAGCTTCACCTTGAAAGCAATCAGCCTAACATTTGGCAACCAAAAGCAATACCCCTTGAGTTCCCAAATGAAAGAAAACTAATACATAAAGTATAGAGTATCATTACATTGTCTTCTCTCATTTACTTTTGTTCCTGCAGTTCTACTCACATAATTCTTAAAGCTGCTACCAGTTGAAGAAGATCTGTTTAAAAACAGAAGAGTGATTAAGCACATACTAAATGCTGCACACTGTGCTACTCCGTAACAGGAAGATGCTGGGGAGAACATTAAATACAGGATCAGCAGGACAATTCTTAAACTTTGATTACAGTTTTGTTTGTAAGATTTGAAATATCTGCACTTTCTCTCCTCCCATACAACTGGCTATGCATGTAAGTTATAATCAAGTTTTGCCACACTATCTTTGAGTTAGATTACTTAGTATGGATATACCTTTTCTCTTTTAGAGTATTAAGTATTTTTTGCTCATTCAAAACCATTAACTTTCACTTCAAAAACAGTCACCTCTTATCTTTAAGAATTTAAAGAAGACATATATAAACTTATTTAAGAAAATGTTACACAGATGGCATTTTCACTGCTTGGCAGCAAAGTATCTTGAGTTTCCAGACACATAAATACATCTAAATTAACATAAAACTAGGCATTTCAATGCGTACTTTTGTTTTGGTTTTATGCTAGATTGAAATATATATATATATATATATATATATATATATATATATATTTAACTTCAGGCAATATGAGTACTAAGCTTTTTAACCTGAACTTGTTATCATCTTTAAGGTTTGTTTTGACAGAGATTTCTTACATCTCCTCCCAAGAATAAATCTTGGAATTCCCTTCATTTCATGTTCAGTTGTTACTTATATTAGTAACTTTAAAATGCGCATATGCTATGTGCAAAAGGGCAATGCTGAATAGAGATATCCAACACAACCTTCCTTCCATCTGAATAGTACACAAAATGAAGAAAAACTGACTAGCTTGCCTACTGCAGTAACTAATCCACAAGAAGACTGTAGGGCCATGTATCTCCATTGCTTTGTCATCTGAGCTAGTTCATTTAAAACCGTCTCAAATATTCCTACACAGCACAACACATTTCCAGAGAGCTTTCCTAAAGTCTTACGGAAAGGCACCTTGCTTCTCACACACGTGCCTTCAGAAAACAAGGCTCAGCACCTCTGACAAATGTTACCCGAAGCCCTCTGGACTCAGCTCTAAATACAGTCATCACTTCCAAATCAAAACTCTCAGTGGTTGCTGACAGTTTACAGGGAAACCTTTCAGGCTGTGTTTTATCTCACACAAGTCTGGCACAGACACCAGGATAGGCCTGTTCCAGTCTTCAGCTTGTACCATCTCCAAGCAAAAAACACATCACCAAATTTTGTTTTCTAGGGGAACATATAGGGATTAAGGCTCAAGAGCCTGAATGAAGTTCAGAGCTCTGCACTGTGGGTATACATAACAGAACTACCATGCTTGCTAGGATTATTTAAAAAAAAAAAAAAAAAAATCCATCAGGTCTTCAAAGCTCCACCTGTGGTTAACAAACATCCTAAGAGCACATTATTGAGAAGAGAGACATTAGTTACAGTTATCAATTTTTGTGACTATCGGTAATTCCCTGCGTAACTCAGCCCAGCAGTGTCACCACATAGCTTTCCCTTCAATACGGTTGCAAGCTGTCCTCACATGTCAACTACTGGAGACAATGCACATCAAGAGACTGATTCTCAAGACTGGATTGCTCAAAAACAGATCATAAAGAGCCCCAAAATTCAATAAATGCTAAATAATTAGCCACAGAGAGTCAGCCCCATTTAAGATGTCTGAAGAAGAGCCTTCAAAAGCCTGGATGATCAAAATCATTACTTCCTTGGGAGAAAGGAAGGAGATGGGTGGGGGAATAAGCACATTCTCTATACAAACTTACAGAAAAATGTAATCATTTACTTAGAGTTCTTCAATGAAGAAAATTCCAGATCTATTGAAAAAGAAATCCAGACCTATTTCACCTCCGATGTTTCTTAGAAAAAAACAAAACAATGAGAAAAAAAAAAAAAAAAACACTTAACTCTCACCTACTTAGTACCTCTCCCTGTTTAGTGCTTTCACAAATGTAGGATGAATTTGGTTTGTCCCTTGGGCTCCAGCTGAGCCAGGCTACCAGCCCTACTAACCTCTCTCCAGTGGGTTGCCATCCCTTCTTGACGGTGTCCCAGCACGACAGCATAGCCATGGTCCTTCCAAGCAAACACAAGCTCTTTCCAAATGAAGTCAGGTTTGCCTATGGTTCTTAGGAGTCGTAAGAGCAGATTTTTTTCAATGCTTAAGTTATTTTAGGCCATTTTGAGAGAACAAGGTTATGGAGCAATTACATGTGCAACGAAGCTGGCAAATTTGAATGGAGAGTTTTCTGTCCGGAGGGACACAACAAGCCATGCCAACAGAGCGGGGCAGTAAAGGTGAGCACAGTGCCTGGTCGCTCCCTCAGTGCACCTGGCCGCAGGCCCACACCACAGAGAAACCAGCACAGGATCACCAATGCTGAAACACACGGATTTGCCGTTTCTTAGCTGGCTTTCTCTTGAGCCTGTGCTGCTGCCCTGGTGCCCCAGGTGGTCTGTGTGGCTACAGAGAGCCAGAGGCAAGAGGGGAGCAAGGTGGCACTGGCCTGAGGGCAGGAGGGGACAGAGTGGGGGCCGCCAGGGCCACCTCTCTCAGAAGCAGTCCTGGCCAACGGAGTCTGAGGCAGATGAAGCGTGTGCACGACAGGTAACACATAGAGCTCATTTTCACATATATAGGAGTAATTCAGCCCTGGCTCAGACTGACTTCTGCAATACTGAATCTGGATTTAGTGTCTCTCATTTATTTCTCCTTTTTGCACTAAACTAAGGAGCCAAGACTATCCTAAAGGTTTATTTTTTTGTTGTTGTTTTTCCCCAGTCTAGACCAATTCTGAATATGTTTCTAGTTATTCAAGCATTATCTAGAAAAAGACGGAAGTACTTTAACGCTATCCAGGGTACACACACAAGAAGCTGGCAAACTAACACATTATGTGTCATCGTGTGTAAAGTCTTGCCCCCAACACAATGCTTTTATAACTGTATTTTTGGTATAGGCACTAAATGTGTAAGCATGTGAAAAGTCAAGTATAGCCTCTATAGATCCGAAGTTATAAAAATGCTCATTTAGACACTATGAATACAAAAATATAACTTTCCTGGGAGGAGCAGGAACTAAGTAATGTGCTGTTACGTAGACGTGTAACTTAACTAGAGGACTGGCATCTCTTCACTAAAAATATCCAGTAATTTTAACTCAAATATTTGATGAGACTACTTGTTCAGTAATTATGCATCTGTAGGAGACTTTCTGCAAGGCAGCTGATTTATTACAGCATGACTTTCAGACTTAAGTATTGAGAAGATACTGTATAAGAGCACATTTAAGTATATTAAAAGGGGGGTAGGAGAGAGATTATAAAACACTTGTCAATGAAGAATTAGCTTAGGGTTGAAAAGTTTCTCCTGGGTTTCAGCAAGGACTCATGCTAGGCTTCACACCACTCAACGTTTCATCAGGGATATAAAGACACTGATGATAAAATTAGTAGACAGAAATATGACTGGCAAAGAGTCATAAAGATGAAAAATGGCTGGTTTAACAAAATATGTTTGAATAAAGCAAAGTACTAAGGTGCAGACTAACAAACAGCTGATGTACTCAATGTCCTAACCGGTAGACCATATCCTACATAACCACAACCCAGTAAAGATGGTAAGGTTTGCAGACCACAACAGACTCAATGTGAGCTCTCATTGAGATATTGCAGTGAAAAAATAATTAATTTGAACATTGAATGTACTGAAGAAGCAGAAAAGTGAATTCTTCTCTTTAGTACTGAAAGCATTTCTGAAATACCATGTCATATTTCCAGCATCTAACTTTCCTAAAGGGAAATCAAAAAACTGGAAGGAAAATAGAAAAGTTGCACATATATACTTGAGGTCTGCAAATAACATCCTCCACTATGAGTCTTAAAGAGGTCACTCTGATTAGCTTAACAAAAAGAAAACTCAGTGGTGTCTTGAGTAAAACTAATTTTCAGATTAAAAAAAAAAAAAAGACACTGAAGGGCTTTCCAAGCTACCAGATCAAATCATAAAGAGAATCTCTTCAAGAAAATGAATTCCAAACAAATCTAATGAAAAACAGAGCTTTCTAAAGAAAGCAAATGATGAGGATGATTAACCAGTACAATAAGTATCAAAGGCTCTACCAAGTATCTTGATGCCTTTCTTCAGATAAATACTTCATGTCTGGAAAATAAGCTGGTCAAATACAAGTCAAACACTAACCACAGCTTTCAATTCAATACAGGGATGACTGGATAATAAGTAATGGCTGAATCATCTGGTCTAACTCTGTGGGTAAACCTGCAGCTTTACAAGATTGTATTATTCTCAACACCGAATCTCCTCACTCTCTCTCTACACATGCAAATACAAAACATGCAAATTACAAATAGTATCAGTTCTTAAGATGATTCTTGAAAAGACATCTTTAATTTGCTGTATATTTTACCACTGAGGACAAGACTACTGAAGAATTTATCACCTTAGCTACCTCGGTTATATCATTTCATTCAGACAGTGTTATCTCCTTGTCTCCCACACAAGAGTCATGCTGTCATCAAAGTCTCTCACTAAACAATTATTTCCTTTTATGATTTCTTCTGGTTGGTCAAAGATAAGGGCTTACAGTGAGCTTGATTACTGTTGCAAACAAATAAGAGTAATACTAGAACAGACTTAACTAAGCCGAAGTAATCAGTACTATTAATAACCTTCCAATTCCTAATCAAATACAGATGACTGTTGCTGCCACTTTGTTTTACACATTCTAACCTATAAAAGAAATATTTTTTGTAAAATATTTCTCAACATGCTGGTCATTTTATTCTTATTTGTTCTCTTAATTGCTTGTGTTATACAAAAAAAAAAAAAAACTCCTATTAAAAAGGATCCTTTAAAGAAGTTCTCCTTGGTGATAAAATGTAATTATCTACCATAGTATGAAATTTTGCCTTTTTTTTTTCTTTAATAACATTCCTGGAGACAGTAAAAATAACATTTATTGATATCTGTTAAAAACAAATACCCTCACTTGAGACATGCAACCATTGGGGCAAAACCAGTCCATACAGTTAATATCTGGAAAAATGACTCCCAGAAATAAGAATATAACATGGTACGGTCATAGGAACTAGTACTGCAGGTAGTACTGCCACATTAATTCATCATTCCAGGCAACTGCTAATCCTAAGGCAGTCATTCTGCTCAAGCAGGAAGCAATGCCCCGTACAAAAAAAAAAAAAAAAAAGAATCAGACCACTGCCCCGCTTCCTGTGCTTTTAAAATGAGAGAATTTTTCCATCTCCTCTTTCTCTGCAAGAATATAAATAAGATAAACAGCACACTCCTCTGAACACGTAATGCTTTCCACTGAGACCCTCGCAGAGGGAATGCATCCAAAGCATCAAATATGTCCTGCAGTTGACATGATAGTTCAGTGTACCCAAGGCAGAATAAAAGCTCAGTAGTTTCACATATGCACTTTTAAAATCTCCACGAGAATTTTGTATTTATTATTTATAATAGTCTCTCTGTGATCCTTCCAAATACACATTTTTTTCTAGGAAAAAAATCCAAATTACATGTGTTAACATTTGTCTTGTTTGTATTGCTAACTTACTGTTGTAGTAGTCTTAGAGAAGATGAATGCTGCTCAGTGAGTTGATAGTTCATTTAGACATGAAGGAATAGTGACAATTCTAGCGACACTTCTGTACATCTGGGGTTTTACTCTGCAGCCCTACCATATGCACACTGTTGCTCACATTCAAGGATGCTCTAATGAACAGCCTTCTGTTTCGTAAGACACCTATCTGCAACAGGACTAACAAAAATTAAATGAGTTGCTGCTAGTTTCATTTTCATCATCCGCCATTTATTTCATGTAACAATCAAGAATAAAAGCACAGAAATCACAAAACTCTCAATTTCTTCATACTAAACGTTTCCTTTTCCATAACAACTGCGTTTTGCCTACCAGCAGATGTAAAAATAGATGTCAACATTGAAGATACAAATCACCATGCTAAAAACAAAAGGCAAAGGGATGTCTGGAGCATGGCAAGTATTTTTCAGAGGAGTTTTCACCTAGGAGAATTCCTTTCAACAAAGATAAAAGACAAAGAAGAAAAAAATAAAAAATTGAATGAGACATAAAGCATTTGTCCATATAGATTTGGGAAGACTGAGCCAGCCTTACAAAATGCCTGAATAGCAATATTAGTATACAATAGGCACTAAGGTCATCTGGTCACCTTCATTTGCCGGTTTTGTCTGAACTTGAACAGTTATCATTCAAATACAAAGTATTTCCTCCATTTTTAACATGTTTTTCAACATGTCATGGGGCAACTGACATGCTCTTTTTGTCACGGTATGACCAGAATTTTCCTTGTAATTATGTGCATGTTGATAAACTGATAAAGTTCATGCTGATAATAAACTATTCCTATTCCTAAATGCATCCTCTTACCCCAAATAAAATAAATAAATAACTGAAAGGAGCAATTCATAAACTTCCCCTAATTAACTTTACTTCCCAAAAAGGCACACATCTGTTTTCACAGCTGGAAATGATTCAACCATTGGTAACCAGAGAAAAGCTCCAGCGTGTTAAAATACTCTAGCCAAAAACTGGCAGTCCAGCAAAGACAGATACTATGCCAGCACAATCCGAGCAGCTGTTAGGACAACCTTTATTTATACTGAAAGGGCACAAGATATCCTGATGCTATTAGTACTGAACCAGCAAATCTTACTGGAAAGACACCACCGGTTGAAAGTGGACAATGCAAAAAGCACACGCATTTTACCAATCAAGCAGATTATAATTCTGTGAGAACAGTAATGTACAATAATCCACTCTCTACCCACTTTTCTACAATGGATTCTGCAAGACTCAAGCTTCTGACAAGAATTCCTATGTAAATTATTTCTAATACAACTGTTATTATGATTGTCAGAAAAATCAATTAACAATGCTGCCCTAACTCTTTAGAGAAAAAGGACTTAGATAAATAGAAAAAGATTATGCCGGTTCTTTTACAGCATTATTTTTATTCTGAAAGTGACATCAAAGAGCCACAACCCTCTCCCTTTTTTTTTTTTTCTTCCTCCTCTCCTTCTTTTGGCTTTGACATCACACAAAGAAAAAAGTATTCCTTTCACTATTTCTGCATAGCTGGAGCTTCCAAGCTTCTGCACACTGTTATCATTTTCTATGCTTGAATATGAATTATTTTAATCCTGCAGCAATTAACAGTCTTTTGGATGAAAATAAAAAAGGCTGGAAATGCAACCTTACTTTTGTTTTACTAATTTATTTGGTCAGTAGTTCATTTACTCATTGTTGTAAACAACTTAAATATTTAAGTTTGTGCGTGTCCTACTTACAACCTTTTTTTTAAAATCATTGCATGTTTTCAGCCATATTTTTTTTTATTTTCAAACCTTGCTTAGGGTCCAGAAGGAGTTTCCTGTCCTTAAGCATCTTTCATGCATGGCTTTCTGTCAGTGCACGAAATGTTGCGTTTTAATGCACTACCTATTCCTTCCATCACAAGACTTTTTTCTTTATTTGCAAATCCATTTAACATAGAAAGAGACTGAACTGGCAATAAACAAGACTGTAAACATTGCTAGGTTTCCTTGATCTCCTCATTGCTTTCTTGCTCCCGCTGCCATAATTACCATCAATACTTCTAATGTACTGCGAGTATGGTAAGTGCTTAACAAACAAGAAGGAAGCAAAGTTCTCTGACCTTAAGATAGAGCTGTCTAAGGCCCCAGTCCAACACACCACACACGTTTTAAGCAGTTCTCCTGACTTCAAGAATGTAGAGTTGAGCAATTAAGTGGTCTGCTGGATCAAGGCCTAAGCAAACTACAAGCATATAGAGAGGTAGCAGACATAATGAGAAGCTTCATGAATAAGAAGTCAAAGTTCAGCAGATACACCAAGTCACGTCGTACGATTTGACTGTTAAGGAAAATAAGAAAAGTAAAATAGAAAGAAGAAAACAAGTGCTTGAAGTGAGTTATCTTGTTGGAGTGCGATTTTACAATCCAAGTACACCTCTGAGACTGCAAACTGCTCAGTCCAGGAACCCCAGGATGACTGGATACATTTTATGGAGCCATGCACACATTCCTGAAGAGCCGCTGGTACTTGGTTTTAGAAATGATTGCTACAACAAATGTCTATTTCTAAGCTTCAAAAAGCCTCACTGCAAATACACAGCTTCATAACACTCACCTCCTTCCCCAGCCCCAGACAGTGTGTTCAGAAAGTTAAAAAAAAAAAAAAAAAAAATACTGTGTAAACAAGAAAGTAAATTTTCACAACCAATAGCTACCTCAAAAATAACAATATGAGAAATATCCATCCTTAGCCATCAGCTCCACGGTCTCAAGAGAAGGACACTGAACACAGCACCCTGAATTGCAAGTTATGCTAGTCCCATTTTATCGCTATTTTTTCCCCTAGAACTACTTCACCTGTAATGTTTTAGAGTTGTTTTTTTTTTTTTTTTTTTTTTAATTATTAAAAGAGGCTGATCTACAGACAGACTGAAGCACATCAGCAGACACCAACCTAAAGAAATGAGAGCCAGACAACTGCAAGGAAATGAAGCAGTCAGGGTGATTACTGTTTTTTGCTCAGCTTGTTCCATAGCTTTCCAAGCCCAAATTAAGTTTATCCATTTTTAATAATTAGGTAACGATGGCTTTCAAGAGACCAGGCAGAAGAAAGCTTATGTAATCTTCCTCTGCTAGCTCACGACTTCTCTACGTCAAAGGGTGAAGTGTGGGGATAGCAAAAAAATGCCGTTGAGGAGAAACAACCCAGACAAGCACCAAATCTAGCATCATTTGTAAACACAGTGGTTGTAACAGAGTAAACAGGGAAAAGCTAAATTATGCAAAGGCTTTGAAAGGATCAACAAGAAGTCTAAATTCTAAAGCCCTAAATGAGGCAAAGTATGGATTGTGAATTGTATTTTTAAGTAGATGTAAGATGTGGAGCGGAATGAGGAAATCAATTCAGTATGTTCAACCAGGGCTCATATTGCATCCACCATGGACAGGTGCAGTGGGATAGCAGTGAAGACTATGAGAAAAAGGCTGGCAAATTCAGGTACTGAGGTCATGTGGGTGACGGCTTTAAGTGGTCAGAGCTTCGGAGGACCAGAATACAACACACATGCAAAACAGTATGCAGAATACTGGTGCCCTTGAAAGGAGCGGGCTGAAAATGCTGCATGGATTATGTCCTTAGGCAAGATGAAGCAGGTCTACAAGGAGCAAAGAAAGAATGGATGGGATCCTGAACTGCTCACATTCGTTCTGGCTGTGGAGTGATACTTTTCCAAGCACAATAACTTTATAAAACAAAAACATGTCATAGCAACTGACAGAAAACTTTGTTTCATGTAATTCATACTGGTAAACTCATTATAGTGAAGTACAATCACCTTCCCCTCCAGCAGACATTTGCTGCATCCACTCATTCAAGCAATTACAGTACTGTCTCCTCCCCCTCTCTATCCTCCCAACAACCAGGACCTGTATGGGCAGTTGTGAAGTGGCAAAAAGCCTCACAGCACCTTCAGCAGGCTTTGGATGCAGCCTACTACACATACTCTTCCCTTCTCTCTTCTGTAACTTCAGTCTTGACCTTCCAATCCCAGGGTACTGTGAGACTCTCTAACCATCATCAGCATCAGTGTAACTTGTGGCTCAGTGCTCCCCTTCTGGAACATACGTACAGGTGATATATGTGGTCAAAGCTTGACACATGGGCCATGGAGGCTATCTGTAGTTTAAAAAATGCAGATATTATTATGTGGCATGTATTTTGAGGGGGGACAGTAAAATCCTCTATAAACAATTGCTAACTTGTCAATGGAATTCAATAAATGTTGTTTTTTTAAAAAAAGTAATTATTTGTTACAATAACCAGCTTCCATTGCCATTTTGTATGTGAAGGTTTGTAAACTATTTCCATTTGAGAAGTAATTGATTCCATTTTTATCATTTGCTCAAGTTTATGTGGATGTTCACAACCAAAGAGATGATAACATCTATTTGCAGCAAATTATACATTATAATTCCTCATTCAAAAGCTGTAATGGAAAACAAAATGCTAATTTATGCTGTAAACGGAAGTACAGAATCATAATCACTCATTGTTAACATTAGGAACTAAATTGCTCTTGCAAATAATAAAATGGGTTAAAAATGTGGAGGGCTTTTGAGATTCAGAGTACCAGTGCCTCTTACCCGCGTGTGTTATATTACAAGCGATCAAATGAACCTTTTCTCTTCATGCCAACCCAAACTACCCCTTTTTGAGGGAAGGAATAATGGCCTGGTGATTGCCACCGAAGGACACATGCCAGGTGACTGTGCTAGCCCTGAGCTTCTGACTGGCTTCCTGACCAGTGGTGGGCCTTCAGGCAGGCTCCACTAACAGAGCTACGCCAGCGAGCAGCTCAGAACCGCAGCACTGGAAGAGCAGAACAGCTGCTGCTGAGCATCCGACACCAACATCACACACCTGGGGGCGAGGTTTGTTCACCCAGGTTCTGGTCTCGTCCCGTGAGCTGAATGTCAATTTGTAGTTCCAATACAGAAGAGGAGCTCCTGCAGAACATCTCCCGGCTCTGTTCTATCCAAAAGGAATTCAGCGTGTGTCCCACAGGACCAACCCACGATACAAACCCAAGCACAGCAGGGGCAGGATGCGGGGGGACTCGCAGCACACTCCTGCTCCCACGCAAAGGGCTATTGCAGGCACCCCTCTTGCCATCCTAGGTCCCAACCCATTCACACTGAACCAAGAGTACTCCATTTTTCCTTCCAAATTAAGACCACCATGTCTCAAGTGCTGTGTCCAGAGCAAGGACCGCTCTGCTATTAATCTCTCTTCACCTTAATTTTACCTTTGGAGTAGACACAAGAATTGCCATTTGCAGAGAACACGGTGCCTAAGACAAAAGATATTGTAAAATATTGGCTTTCCTTCCTTTTTAGCAATTTTACAGTCCTATAGGTTTCAGACGTACAAGAAGATTTGCTCACACAGCAAACAGACACATCAGAGGAAATAAAAGAGCACCAGCACATTAGGACTGTGCACCTGCTCTTCCACATTTCATTAAGCCTCTACACCTAAACGTACGTCAGGTTCTCTCCTATGCGCATCCGTCGCGCTGGTATCCCTCAGTGATACCTTCTGGTCATAGAGAGACAAACTGGATCGCAAGCATCCACACTGCCTCAGGGAAAAAAAAAAAAAAAAAAAAAAAACACGCATTAGAAAACCCATTAACTTTTGGTAAAGTCAGGTCAGATGATTATAATCTAAATGATAAATGTCGGGTAATATGTTCAAAACCATGCATACATTTTTAAATAAGCTGCCATTTGTAAACAAGCCTCTCCTAGCTTGCATTATATAGCTCAAATCCCTGCAAAATAGTTTGTTTGCCAGCTTGTTTTCAGATTAATTGTATTAAAAAATGCAATTATGTTATCAAACAAATAAAAGGAAGAAAGAAAATTGTCTTTTAGGTGACCAAAAGAAAGTTCCACTGCTTCACGTAGTAAATCATTTTACTGTTGCCCTTTTATATTTAATACCCTTCTGCAGTGCACATTTATCTCTACACTAGCAAAGTGTACTCATTGATTTCCTATGGTCTCTCTGGAAGAAGGTTCTGCTTCCCTGATGATGAGTACAAAGGGTGGATGACCCCATTCTCATTCCAATGCAAACCCTGCACTTTTACATTTCTGCTTAGACCACATGAACATTTGACCAGCTAAGAACTCCCTGCCCTGTTCCTACAGAATACACTGCTAGGACTACTGACATTTCCTCCTAAACGCAACTGTATTCTTTTAAAATCCTGCCTTTCATGTAAAGCTCTAAAATGCAGTTCATCACAGACATACCTGTCCCTTAAAATTTGCACCTGAGCTTTTCATCTAAACTCAGGTACAAAAATACCATCTTGCCCATTTTCTGCTTTAAACTTTGGTTACTTTGCCCTACTGTACCACTTACTTATCTGTTTTGCTCTGGGGCAAGAGGAAATTACTTGCACCCAGTTTAAACTGTGCTTTTTTTTTGCCAGATGAGACTGCCAACAGCATACACTGGTTTTCTCACCCAGACTGCAGATGGGTTTATTAAACAACAACCAGAATAACACTGGAAGTAGGCAAAAAATGTGTCTTGAAATCTACTCTCTCAAATGCTGTGCAATGGTGATGACAAACCTTGGAAATAAATGGTACCATTCACTGCTGATGACTGAAGCTTTTTGAATTTACTGTATTGAATGTCTGATCAAGGCATTACTCTCTGAAAGAAACAGAATTGAGTTTAAAAACTTTTTTTTTAAAAAAAAAAGTCTGTAATCTCTTTTATTATAGATATTTGAATTATTTAAGCCTAGCTTCTTTCTCAGCATCTTATTTATCTTCTACCTAGGATGCCAAGGTCCCTCCAGTTTCACTTTCATTTTTACCGTGTCCCATTTTCCCCAGTTTTGTGCACCAGCCTTGGATACAAAAAGTCAGGAAAAAATTAAAATCCAGGATTCACTTCTTTTTTATTTAGTAAGTCTTTTCTGTTAACACTAAACCAGGACCGCTGCTTTTCCTTAACTAATTTAGTTTTGACAATATCCTTTTAATTTGCAGAAATGCTAAAGGTTTTACTAAAATATAAGTGAATTTGGATGATGGTTTTATTCCACTGGTATTCAAACAATGTAAAATAATTGACTGATTCTTTTTCTGTTTATGAAGGTCTACAAAAATCATAACATGCATTGCCCAATCTTGTGCAGTATCAGCTTTCATTCAACATATGTACACATACTATACGCTACACAGGCGCAGTGCACTAGCACAAACTCATTTAGCATCTTTTCAAACCTGCATGTACCCTCAGCTCTGCTATTCAAACAACAACAACAAAAAAATTGTTTCAACAGTTCCTAGATAAGAAAAAAAGTCTCACTGGCTATGGACCAAAATTGACATGAAGCCACTGGACCTACTCTAGTTAAAAGATGAAAATGCATACAAGCAGTGAGCTACATCCAATCAAGAACCCCCACAATACTGGATGAATGATCGGGCTGCGCTGGGGTACTTTTGTCCCTGAACATGGAAAGACAAATAGAGGAGCCATAAAGCTTGCTCTTAGCTTAATCTTTCATTGACTTGTCTACATCCACAACATATATCCTGTAAAAGTGCACTGTGTAAAGTATGGCCACGTTGGAAACGCAGCACGAAGAGATGGTGCCAGGTAACAAGCCCTCCGTGAGCGCTGAGGGAAAGATCTCTGACATACTGGCAGTAATCAGGCAGCATAGTCTCATTTTGCTTCTACACTGCAGGGATTTTCTTGAGGTTGAATTAAAATAAGCATCCAGATTTATGCCTTAGTCATAGGATTTCATTCCTCAAAAATTACATTTTAAATGATTCCCAGGCACTTCCAACCATATAGATTCAGTAATACAACAACGCAGACGGTTCTGGACTGGAGAGCGAAAAATAATTAATACAAATATGCTGTCAGCTCAGCAAGGAAAGATAGGTTATGCCCAAGAATATACCTGCTGCTCTTCCCAGGCCAAACATCCCCCTCTGCAGTACTTAGAAATAGCTGCTCTTCACCACTACCAATTCAGAGACTGATTTTCAGTAAGCCAGGAGGCAGACTCGGGAAGTTTCTGAAGACTGAATATTCGCTAAACAACGAACGAAAAGCAGCATCCTTACTGACAGCCTAAAATGCAGATCACAGAATGAATCAATGAGAAATCTGTCGGATATTCCTTCGCCTCGAGTTTACACACGTTGGCAAGACAGCACAGATAAGCCTATGCGATAGCATTTCACAGCTCCCAGGATTTACATCTACAAGTTTGTCTATGCTAGAATTTCTCATAATAGTTAAGTCCCTGTACTAAATTAGCCATGAAAGAGATACCAAACTTCTGGAGAATTGTTAATATTTTTGGAGTTTTCTTTAGAAATGAAAAGAAGTCATCTTTATGCCTATTACGGAGACTTGCTTTCTGGAAGACTATCTCAGAAATGGATTCAAAAGACATTTCAGAAAGTTTCCAGATATATTTCATCTGATGCAAGCTTCTCTGTGATGCACTTCTGAATTCAATATGCAATGGGAAAAGTTCCTTCCAAGAGCATGACCAACAAATCACCCGCATAGCCTTGTGCTTAAAAATGAACTGCAATAATGCATCAAAAATATAAGCTGAAACTCATCGCTCAGCCTTACTGACTTGTAAAGCTAACATCCCATCTCTGCTTTCAAAGCTGTCAGGTATCAAGTTATGCTTCCAAAAGAAACAACTGTTCTCTTTATCCTGACTGGTTCCATTATTAAGTCTTACTTTGATTACTTATACTTTCATTAAAACGTGTCTTGAGATGCCAGGAAGAGATTCTTTTAGTAAGCCATGGCTGAACCGCTATTATACAAAGGATCCTTTTACCTTGTACTAGATGTTGAGAGTGCATCATATTGATCTAGGAATAAATAACTATTTTTCCAGTAGTCAACCTATCTTCTCATCTCAGCACTTTGTTCTAAAGTTTTCCTGTTTGCTGTTTTGTTTTAAAAGGAGTACACAAAACAGATCCTACTTCGGCAACGTTGCTATATTTAGCCAGCAAAATGGTCTGCAAGCTTTTTTTCTTTTTGGATGCAGTTCAGGTAAAAAAACAAACAAACATGAACATGGCTGACTGTCAAATTTAAGCCAAGCCTGCCTTCTTAAGCGTTAAAACTTGTAAGAAAATGTATTTGCAGCAAAATCCCATATTCATTTTGATTTCATATTCAGACTAGCATCTCCCGCTAATCCTCAGCTGGTGAATGTGACTGATGTAAATGCTAACGTAATATGTAAAAGATGAAAATAGAAAGGAGCCTTGAGCACCAGAAAGAATACGTATCTCAGAGATTCCTCTCATCTTCACCCTGGAAAGTCTTGCAAGCTCATCTGTTCCTGCTGTAATGCTATATAATGATTACACCTTCTCCTTCTCAACTCCTTTCCTAATCATGCATATTTAATTCAACTTTGTGTATATATCCTACAGTTTGTACAGCCCTTCTATAAATAGACCTCCCGCATCCTAAATTACCTCCCCTGTTTCCCCTTAGATACAGTTCAAGGCTGGTATTCAGAATAAATAACTCTGGATGTGCCGGCAACCCTCCCCGTTCCCCCTGCCATGCCGAGAGGGACGAGCGGCAGGCAGCCTGTGGTGCGACGGCGCCGCTCCCTCACGGAACCGATTCGCTTCGGAACGAGAGAAACTTTAGAGAGAACGAAACTGCTTGGAGCCCCATTTTATTGTCCGCCTTCCTCCTCTGCTGGCCTCACAGGGCTCCTCGCACGGCTGCCGGCCGCCAGCCGGGGTGCTGCCGGGCAGCGGGGCGCAGCGAGAGGCGCCTCAGCACCACAGGGGCATCGCCAGCCCCCCGGGCGGACCCCCACAGCCGCCACCCCGCTCCCCTCAGCCCGCCAGCCCTGTCAGGCGCGGGCCGTTAGGGAGCCCCGCTGACCGTTACGGAGCCCCAACGGCCGCGGGGCCGGCTCGCGGCGCCGCCGGGCGCCCGCTCCCCTCACGACGCCCCCCGGCCGCGGCTCCTCAGCGCCGTGAGGGCAGCGGGGCGGGCAGCTCCGCCGGCTGCCCCCGAGGCTGGCCCCGTAACTGCGCCCGGAGCGGCGCTTGCCGAGGGGGGAAAGCCCCCGCCGGCTGCGGTGCAGCCCCCCGCCGCCCAACTTTCCCCGTCACGGCAGCGCCGGAGCCCCGCTGTCTGTGTGTCTGGCTGTCCGTCCCCCCGTCTGTCCCCGTAGTTTCTAACCGCGGACTTGCACCCGGCGAGCAGCGGGGGCAGCAGACTACACCGGTTATTTAATTAAAGGCGTTTCGGAGCCTCCCGGAATAGCTCCTCCGCCTCTCGGGCGTGATGCCCGCTCTCCCTCCGCTCGCCCCCAGCCTCTCGCTCCGGCCCGGCGGAGTTGGGGGACGGCAGGCAGGGACCCGACGGCTGCCCCCGGCCCCAAAAGGCGGCCGTGCCGAGGGAGCCCTGCCCGCTCCCCTCAGGGGGTGAGGGCGGAGAGATGGGGGCTGAAAAGGAAGGGAAAAAAGACCCAAAAAAAGAGGGAAAAATAAAAAATAAAGGTCTCTTTTCTGCCGTTCCGCTCCCCGAGCCGAGCCGCTCGCGGCCCCTTCCCGCGGCCGCACGGGCGCCCCGCTGCCCCCGTGCCCTCACCTGGTTGTAGGAGGCTTCCCAGGAGGAGGTGTAGTTGCAGAAGAAGGACGAGAAGAAGGCGTCTTCCGACAGCCCGCAGCCGGCCATCCTCCGGGCGCGCAGCCTCTCCGGGAAGGCAACGCAGCGGCAGCCTTCGCAAACTCTTGCCGCCTGCTCGGCGCCGGGTGCCGTGCCGTGCCAGCAGTACCGAGTCGTGCCGAGCCGTGCAGTGCCGTGCCGTGCAGTGCCGAGCCGTGCCCTGCCGGCGGCTCGCACGGTGCTCGGGGAGGCGGCGAGGGCAGCGGGCGCGGTGTGCGGGCGCCCAGCGCCGGAGTCACGTGCGCGCGCTCGCCGCCGCCGCTGCTGCCGCTGCTGCTCCGCCGCCGGGGCCGGGCCGCGCTGCAGCCCCCGGCGCCCGCCCCGTCGCCGTCCCCATCCCGCCCCCCCTCCC
>NC_048896.1:77676031-77734970 GCF_011077185.1 Oxyura jamaicensis | reverse complement strand
GCGGGAAACTTCGCCCTCGAGCCGCCGCGTGCCCGGCCCCGCCCCCGCCCCCGCCTCGGCCCCGCCGCCATTGGGGGGCGGCCGCGCCGGGCCGTGAGGGGCGGCGGGCGTGAGGGGGTGCGGCCTGCGCTCTGTCCTACTGTATGTGCTTTTATTTGGCTTTATGTGTCGTTTTCGCTATTTTATATATCTTTTTCTTCATTTTTATACATCTTTTTGTTTTTATACATCTTTATTTATATATTTTATACATATTTTTCATGGTTTTCTTTATATCTTTATTTTTACATATCTTTATCTTTTTATACATCTTTATATGTTTTTCTTCATATATCTTTATTTTTATGTATCTTTTTATTCCTTTACATATCTTCTTTAAATATCTTTCTTTACGTATCTCTTTCTTTCTTGTTAAATAACTTTTTTCTGTATCTGTTTCCTTTCCAGCCATCACTCCGCAGAAGGCCAGTGTGTTTCTGGGCAGCATCCAGCCCCGCTGTCCCGGAGCCCCCACTGGAAAAGGGCCCAGGCTGCTTTCTGACAGCTAGGACTCCGGACAAAGGCCCCTGGAGTTCCTCCCTCCTCCTCGCCAGGCATCAAGCCACCAGTTGGTAATACCCATGGAATCCTCGGACCAGTCCTAATTGCTGAGGAAATCTGATTTCCCCAAGTGGAATACCACGAGACACAGTTCAATGTCATAGAATCTCACCACTCTGATGTGAGACTACTTTGAATGACAGCGAGCCAAGAATAGCTAAATTCATCACCCGATGAATTCATCATCCAATGAATTTAAGAACCCTCATGGCAGGCAGCTCTGTTCAATAGTAGGTCACCAAGGCTTTCCTCCATGAAACTGCATCAAAAGCTCTAAATTCTTTCAAAATCTATTAAAGAGGTATTTTATTTTTTTAACCTGCAAAGTCTGTCTGGTATGGGAATAAGGTGGATCAGGGTGAAACTTTCAAACTGAGCCTGGTGCTGTCCTCCCACTGACAGCACATCCTCATTCCCCTGAGGCTGGTGCAGAGGCAACACTAAGGACAGAGATTGCTCTTCAGGCCCATAATTGATGCGGTGTCACCAAGTGCCAAGTCTGGGGAGGGACCCTTCAAAGATTAAGCATGCCATACCACTGCAGGCAAAAGCCAGAGCATCCTGAACACACATTTCTGTATGTGCAGTCATCTCCTGAGAAATTCGCTGAGAAGGAAGTGTTCCAGAGGTCTTCGGTTTGAGAAATGTATGGAGAATTTGAGATAGAACAGACGTTCCTCCTCAATTTACATGTCCCATGTAAACAGACAGATTTAGATCAGAACAGTCCCAAGAAGGTCAGGATTCAACCTGGTTACTGCCTCTAAACTAAGGTCCTACAGCACAAAGTGATATTCTATGGCCGTACGTTTTGTTTATGCAGTTGTGTCCCTCCAATAATCAGCACAGCATTTAAACTGAGTGCTGTGGTCTTCACTATTTTTAAAGCTGGTAATCACAAATACTTCAAAATGATTTATAGGTACCATATTTTACCCACCATTCTCACTTTCTTATTATTATTTTTACAAATTTTTGGCATTGGAAGATACATGTACGTTGTTTTTTTTTTATTCCTGACCTTACTAGATTTCATTAGTTGAAAATCTTCTCACAGGGCAAATGCCTAATAATACCGGATATTCTAAAATAAAGTTAGCAGCTGTCCTGTATCTTATTTGCAGATGAATAAAAGAATATTTCCACTTAGCCTGTTCATAAGCGCAATAAAAGCTTTTTAAAGTCAATTAAGAGAGTCCATAAAAATTGAAGAGGAAAGGCTTTAAAAGTCCACTGATAGGTTTTCTATTAGGCTAATACTTTAAAGCTTCCTTAGCACCTTCCATCAAATGATTTCATTTTGCTTTATGAACACCTCTGGAGCTAGGTATTACATCCTTTTAATGTTTGAGGAGATCAACAGTTTAAGTACCAGACCCTTGGAAAAGTCAAGCAACGTTGTTAGACAATGTTTATAAAAGCATTTAGCCCCAGAGGAGCAAAACCTACTTACAGCAGAGGTAAGTGGAGATTCCAGAATGTTTAGGTTTCTATTTAACTTTGAGATGACTGCTGTCTATAATACAAAAATATAAAGTTGGACATAACTGAGAATACCACCGGCGGATGCAAACACAGCAAGTGTAGTCACTTTGTAGACCTCAGTGGTTTGCGTTTTTTCGTTGTCTTCTCACAGTATTCTAGCTAAAATCAAGGTGACTTTGTTTTTTCTTCACCTTCACAGGGCAAGACAGCCCAGTGCCAAGCTACCTCAGAGACCCAGAGTTCCCAGAACAGCTTCCACACGTTGGAATCATCAACTTCAGCCACAGTGTGCGGATTTTCCAGTATTACCATAACAGATGAAGATTAATCAAAATAAAACTTTTCTGAAGTATTTCAGAATCATGCTCTCAAACTTCAATCACATGCCACCATTCAAAAAGTACAAGGTTCTGCCGAGAGTGACTGAAAGAAAATTGGATAGAGGAATGCCTTAAAATCAAATGCCATTGATTGAAATACAGCAAATGGCTGCTTTCCGTTCAGAGGTGCTGAGATTTATCAAGTGCTGCTATGTCCAAGATGCTTCTTAAGACTGCATACATCACTGTTATATCTGAACACTTTAAAGTAGTGCACTGAACTAGGTGACTAACATCTGCTCATTCTTCCTGTCATCAAAACACAGAATTGTGTTGGTGTTCTTGCTGTACATGACAAGAAGTGGTTGAAGAAACACTTACTGCAATTAAAACAGAAGGTAGTGAGATTCCAGACAATTATGACTGTTCCAGTTTGTTACACGGCCTTATACTTGCCCCTGAGCGCTTACCAAATGACCAAAACACCAAAGACACAAGCCCCTGCTTTCTCACGTTCATCCCCTCAAAGCCCAGTCCAGGCTGTTAAGTGCCTTGGAGGTACAGACTGAGACCTGCAATTTAACTCTTTTTTTTTTTTTTTTATAAGTTTGTGAGATGGTGAAGATTGCATACACACAAAAGAGAGAGAGATAACTGAAGCTAGATAACTGACCATGGAGATAGGATGGCATCTCCAAGAAAAAAAAAAAAAAAAAAAAAAAAACAAAAAGGACAGAAGAAAATACTTTTTCTAAATGCTGCTGCGTGGGACCATCGCAAATGAGTAACAAGGTTCTCTAAAGCCATCAAATGCAACGACCAATAGCAAATATACAACTTCAGAGAAACTATGTTTTTCAAAATGTTTTGATCTCACTATCAGCCTGTTATCTGCCCTGCCTGAGATTAGATTCAGTTGCTTGCTCTTCATCCATAAATTAATCCCATCTAAGCATTGGGTCATCTCGATAGCTGAAGTTACACGAAATAGGCAACTGACTAAAGTAAAGCTGATTATTCAAAAAGAAACAAAAAGGGTAATAATAATAAAAAATCTGCCAGTAGTTCAAAAGCTAGATTACATAAATTTTTGCTCATCTCAAAAATGCAGGAAATTATTTTCCTTGAATTCTGCAAGATCAAGTGTGCCACTGATTAAAACTTTGTCTGCTGAAGTGGAAGAGCAGAACACTGATGAGTTTGATTGTCCTGCAAGCAAGATATTTTCAATGAGACTGTTAACAAAATGAAGCCACTATGATAATTTAATTCCTAGTTCAGGCCTTCCAGCAGCTTTTCGACATGAGTAATCTTCATCAGCTCAATACCCCCAAAATTATAAATAACAACCAAGTGAATACGTGCCATTCAGATGGAGGCAGGCATGAACTTCTGAGGCAGGTCATAACTTGCGATAGTCTTTTACCATCAATTAATGATGTAAATATAGCCCTATCTGATCATAATTTCCCCCAAATAGCATTCCTGCAATTAGTTACTGTATGAAGTATCTAATGCTATGTAGTAACTGGATGAAGTAACTGATGAAAAGGGAAAAAAATCCTAGAATAATCCAGATTAGCAGGAATCAAGATGGTTGGTCTGTCACGAGTCCCTGCCTCTAATGTAAGTATCTTTACATCTCGGAAAAAGCCCATGGATATTCTTCCTGTTCCTGGATACGTTCCAGTCACTAGCAAAATATTGAGTGATATAAATAGAGTAGATTCACCACTATTCCACAGAACCATAGAATAACCTGAGTGGTACCGATGCCATCTAAGAATTAATGTATTGAAAGGAATGATGAGATGTCTTGTCTTCACTCAGATAATGAAGAAGATAAGAGGCTTCGTTGTCCTTTATTCAAAGCCTATTGATAAAGCAGGAGCACCCCAGCATCCCAAAGTGCATTACAGACATTGAGAACAACATTGGGCTGTTTGGCACTGTGCACGGTGTGGTGTGGGGAGGAATGTGGAGGAGGGAAGACGACAGGCTCCCAGTCGCACACTGTACAACGCAGGGAAATTTCATTTAACTGTCTTTTGCACAGTCCCAGGAAAAGCTTTGATCAATCCAGAATTCCATTTTTACACAAGAAATACCACAAAGAGGCAGCAAACCCTCAGAAATAATTGATAGATGTTTCAAAGGGATTTGACAGATCATTAACTTTGGATTTCATTGGTGACATCATTCTGCTTGACCCAATTAATAAAAACAAAGCTCACTAAGAGAAAACCTACCCTAAGCCAGGTAGGCATTTTGTTCCAGGCACTGTATTTCAGCTTGCTAGCACATCCTTTCTGTTGCACAGCACCCAAAATCAAGGGAAAGCGTCATTGTTTTTCCTTAGAGCAGACTAAAGAGAATGCAATGAAAGGCAATTAGAATTTTTCTGCAAATTTTTATTTTATCAAAGTTTAGGAAGCTGGAAGAACAAAGATTTGCTTCCTACTTTGTTGCTAATTTAGGAAGTCGTGTTCTGAGCTTAGACATCCCAGCATTGATAAAGTTGGTTTTTATTATCAGATTTTTTGTTGTTGTTGTTCGAGACTGATAACTATGTGATTGAGTTTACAAAACCTCACTGTACCTAATGAGAGATCTAAACATTCATTTCATATCAAGCCAGTAGGCTACAGACCGCTGGCTTCTTAAGCTTTACTTCCAAAAAACGTCTTCCTTGCAAGAAATTATTGTGTAAGGAACAATGTGATTATGAAGAGGATTATGAAGTAAGCTGTTACCATTTCATATAATTAAATAATTTCCTACTCTCTTTTCTTTCCATAATTCTCCTCCAGAAACAAACAGGATTTCTCTAGGCTGCAGAAAATCCCAGCTCTACCAGCATGTCACCATTTAACCTAGTGGGTGACCACGCCAGAGGACGCAGAGAGCTGACGTTTGAACGGAGCTCGTGGATTTACAAGCAGTGAGTCCAACAAGGAGCTTTAGAGAAAAACCATGTAATACCCTGTCCTGATCTAACATCTGTAATGAAATACATTTTCTAATGTTCTTGTTTTCATTCCTTTTATAGATTTTTCTTTAACAGTAGTTTGCTTATAAGAAGCTGTTTTTGTCCATAAACTTACTGAAAATGAAGATACTGTTTTCAACAACCAGGGTATATATTTTGAGCCATAAGGCTAGAATTTTAAATTCTTGCCAATTTTTATCTGCTCTTAAATGATTCCTAAAGCAGCAGTAATTTAAGTTTACTTCCATTATATTGCATAACCCAATAGTTCATTGGAACAAAGCTGTCAATATCCTTCTGGAGAGCTAGCTGCTCCGAGAAACATCTAGTGAATCTCACTGCTTTTAACCTTCTGCCACTGTACATGTAAGCCTTTCACAAAAGGTTCAGAGTGCATTAATATATATATATATTTTAAAGTACTATCCCTGTCACAATAAAGGGCTTATCAGTTACCTGCTATTCAACATGCAAAATGAAATAACCTCAGATATACCATTCTGACGTTTGAAAGGTTTAGTTTGTAAATCCTTAAAATCAGACATGAATTTTGATTGTAAAAAGTAGCATCTCTATGAAGCTGAGAAGGCTGATATTTTTGAGGATAAAATTGGTTTTTAATACAAGCAGAAGCAGTTTCACCACACGGCTGAATATTTAAAGAGACAAAGCAGTCAGGAAATAGGTCCACCAGCAGCCCTCCACTCCGTGAAGCCTGGCAAGTGCTCGATGCTTTAAGTGTTTATTGTTTATGCTGCTGGAAGCAATGAGGCTGGGAACATTAATGTGTTATGCTTACAAAATAAACACTGAAATCAAATAGAAGGCAAGAGCCTACTCGAGCTAAAAGAGTAAGACCAACCGCAAAATAAAAAAATTAAAAAAAAATGTTTAGAGCCACAGGAAATATTTATTATCAAGAAGAATTTGTGTTATGTTTTATGTTTCTGTACAACATAACTACTGCATAGCTTTCATAGCTGGAAAAAGCTTGAGGAGTCACTCAGAGACAAGATGCACACAAAGGAAAGTGACTTTATCATCTGTCCAACGCTGGTTTTGAGAAACTGCCATATCTTAGTTGAAACTGCAAAATTAGAACACCTCAAATCATCAGAAGTAAGCTCTCACTGCTGCTATAGGAATGTTATTTTACGTCTGTTAGCATACGTAGCTTAATCCCATGATACTGGAAGCTGGCATCTCCTTGATGCCAACCACTTACCTCAAATGCATCAGTGCAAATTAGAGGCCATCCAAACTTGTCATTTGTCAAAGGAAAACTGAAAAGGGGAAAATGCTCTCATATAATGGTTAATCCTGCTTTAAAGCTGCTCACCTCAGGATCAAAAATATCTGAAGTTTGAATTACAAGGGACTAACACCCAGCTTTGTATTAGAACAGTTCCAGGATGCATATCAAACAAGAATGCCACCAGTGTAAGATGTACGAGGAGAAAAATACAGCAGGTTGACCAAGTCGATCATTTTCCCTCTGTGCTTCACATAAATCTTGTCACATACATGGTCCCCAAATTAAACGATTTTAAAAGTTCAACAGAGTACTGATACAAGGTCATACTTCTAATAGTAAAAGATGCTTATTATTAAGCCTCTGGCGGTTTTAAAGCCAAAATAAATGGCTATTCCTAATAAATTACAGTAAGTGAATAAATGTGTGCAGTTAAGAATGTAACTCTCTGCTTCCTAATATCATGGTGTGGTGTGGCTTTTTATTGCTAAATTGTCAGAAAATGAGGGAAATTATAGCAATCTGATTACAAATCAGTAATTATAGCTTGGCTGGATGGTAGGAAAACTACTTGCCCTTTAACTCTTGTTAAAGTATCATCTTAAATGACATACTGAAAGCTAACTTCAGCATTTTTGCTTCAACCTGCAATTCGTATGACAAATATTGAGCAGTTTCCAACAGGCAGTTTTCAATACCTATTGTGTAGCTTGGCAGAGGGAAGACAACACACCACAAACCAAGGCAGCGTTGGTTTCACAAGCCTTCATCCAAAAAGGGAGAAAGCCATCAGAAATTGTGGTATTGCCCTGCCCCTCTCAGCTGACCGGACTGTAACAGCACCCTCCCACACAAATTGGCCGATGCCAGCAGCCTGTTAACTTTGGTAGATGGATCCACGTACAAGTGCATGCATTTGTACAACTGCAAATGGGACCTTTTTGCGTGTATTTTGTGTTTGTATGTGCCTATCTCTCAAAAGATCAGTTTGTTGTGTGGTTGTTTTTTAACATGAAGACATCGTGAAGCGTGAGCTTCCCATTTATTCCCATCTCTGACCAAAAAAAATATATCTAGAAAATCCCTATGAATATAGATGAAGTATAACTGGTCACTTCCATACATCTCTGTAACACTAAGAGACATACCTAAACACAGCGTTACGTACTGAGCCACCAGTAGCTACTTTTGTACCTAGCAAACCTAAACATACTACCTCACATCAGTATTAGCCCTTCACAGCTTTGAGGTATTGTATTAAGATGGAAGACTCTCCTCTTTTCAGAATATATACTTTCACTTAGTACTGTTTTCCTATCTAATCCATTACATCATTTCGGAAGTCCTGCAATATAGTTCAATTTATACAATCCATGCATTTCCAAAAAAAAAAAAAGAAAAAAAAAAGACCACAATTCCCCTGGCAAATCAAATAAAGTCAGTGTAAATAAAGTGTTGCTTTTCCTTTCAGATTGTTCCAAAGCGGATAACCTATTAATCCTAACGGAGCAATTCTTCAGTGCTGTGAAACATGCTGCCACCCTAGCTAGTGCTTTCAGTACTCTGAAGCAAATTACAAGGAATTCATAAGGCAAGAAACACAGCAGAACAGCAAGCAGCTGAAGTTGGTCAGGTGCATCTGGTATTAAAACAGATGTTATTCCGAATCCCTCACTCCATCAGGCAGCAGAAAGAGCCACATCACAGAGCATTTTCACTGTCATCCACCAACACTTCCTAGAACAGACCTGGCCCGTTCCAAGGAAAAGACGGTGAACAGTTTCTGAGTGCTACCGTTAGCTTAAAAGGGAAAAAAAATAGAATTATTTTAATCAACTCTTGGCATTTCACAAAAAATGCATGGAAGCCTTAATTTATATCTAACATTGGCAAACTCGTCTGTTTTGTTATTTCCAACTATTTTCCTGTTTACTGCAATCTGCAGTACAAGCAGACAAAATCAAAGCTATGATGAGTATGACTGTGGTCTCTTTTAATTGTTCAACAAAACACATGGTGACTCTCATATGCTCATAGATGAAGCAATCCCATTAATGGATATCCTTAGCCTCCTCTTGTGCCTCTGGGCAACTCTTTTGGACAGTTTTTCTATCAGAAAAATGGGCGTGAGATTTTTTTTTAAGCTTTCAAAATGCTTATGAAAAAACAGGAGTATGCTCAAAACCAAGTAATTCTGCATGCAGATGTTGCACCCCTAAGAGAACTGTACCTGAGAGTTCCTGATACTTCTTCCCTGGAGGATCTAGGAAGCGTCTGACAAGTCACGCCCTCCCTGCCATTGCTCCTTCACAGGAGGTGCATTACTTCAGTTGTTCCCTTCCCACACACTCTATGGCTCTAATACTAACTGGAGTGAAGTTTGCAGTAACTCAGCGGTGCCCACAGATTTAAGCAGGTCTCTCACTGCCCTAACCCCTTAAATACCCTCAGGTGTCAGGGATCATCTGTGTAGTAAAACCGGGTTGCACACCTGCACCAGGACACACTGAGCCCAGGGCCACGCCTCAGCAGGTGGTTGGAGCTGTCAGCGAAGGAGCAGCTCACCATGTCAGTCCTTCACTAAGAGAAGCGTTTTCCAGGGAATCGTGACAACATACACAAGTGTCATGCAAGCACCACATCCACTAGATTCCTGAGATGCTTCAGCTTCAGCATCTCCTCACACTGCCAGCCCCCAGCAGTCCCCCAAGAGCCAAGCTGCTGCCCATAGCGCGCATTCCCACCACCACGAGGACAGAGAGGACTCAGCCTCTCCTGTCCCTGCTGACAGCTGCACAACCCAACCCAAGAGCCTTCCAATTAGGCCAGTGACACCGCGCACCCTGTGCCTGTAGGTGGCCTGCACAGGTGTCACTGACTTAATTGGAGGATGGCAGGGGGGCACAGCTGTCAGAGGGCACCGATCTGGCCCGCAGCATTTGCATTCCTGGTAGTCAAAATGCACAGGAGAGAGATCCCAGCTTGGCTGTCATTGCCCACGCTGAGTCTGTGGGTATGACAACTATAAAAATAAAAGAACAGAACAGGCCAAAGTCCCTCCACTGTCAAGTTCCACTCACAGCCATAGCCATCTGCTCCCCAGTTCCCCAGTACCCAAGCAACTGCGATTCACGCCAGCTGGTTCTGGGGTCCTCATGGGATTTCATGCTGGGAATTGGCTGTGTTCGTGGGCCTTGCCATGCCTTGGAAAAGTTGCACAGAAGGTGGCTCTACACCATTTAGCTGAAGGCTGTGCATAAATACTAGACATCCTTATGCAGGGAACAGCCACTGTTCAGCATTCTGTTTCCCTCACAAGAAAGAGGACAAGCAAATGATCATGAAACCCCATATACTGAACTCTTATATATGAACCCCATATACTGAAGACTTATCCTAGAGCAGAATTTTGTAAAACAAATTCATAGTATTGATTTTTAAACTATGTTTAAACTTCTAAGGGTTTAAGTAGTTCAGCATACCTGTTTTTTAAATAAGAACTCAAAACTTGAGCTCAACATTTTAGGAAGGCTCCCACCTACCTCCTCCTTCCTACTGAAAATTATTTCATGGAGCAGGAGAGCCCATGAAGGGGAACAGGCCCATCTCACAGCATCTCTGGTGGGGGAGATCCCGCTCTCTCTCACTGCGGAAGTCCCACTGTGTGTTATAAATTCATTTGTTTTCATCTTCCAACAATTCCCTTCACAATACCGTTTTCATTGCTAAAAAAAACTTCAAAAACTTCTCCACTCTCCACCACATAAATTGCATTTCAAGAAAAAGAATCTTACTAAAGTTTCCACATGAAACTTTCCCATCTTAAAAATGCTGTCATGCTGTATTTCACTAAAAATCACTACTAAATGACAGGAGTGAGATTTAATTTGACCTACAGTGTGGCTTATGGTATTATTTGTGTCAATCAAACTGCATCTGAACACTGCCCAGCAGGGCGAGTTGAACTGGCCGCAGACACTTCCCTCTACAGGACATATTCCTATGGTTCTGCCCAGGAAACATCCAGGATTATGTCTGAAGAAAGCATCCTCCAAAGAAGTCTGTGTGCCATTTCATATATATATATATTTTTTAAATTTCCCTACATAACTTGAAGAATGCTAATCCCTTGCAAGTTTCTATGTATTACATTGATGTCACCATAACCCTGCTGCTGAAGCATCTGTGCTTTTTAACGTTAAACTACTGTCATGTCAATACGACACCAGTTTAACAGGAGACTACACAGTTTCTCACATCTTCATCAAAGCAATCAACATACTGACACATACTGTGGCACAAAATTAGTATAAATAGACTTTATTGAAGTCAGTACCTTTGTACTGAAGCCGAAGATTGTGTCTACATAAGCACAAGTTGTAACATTTCACAACTTCTAAAAGGAATGTCAACAATTACAACGATCATGCATACCATGGTCGATAATCACATTTTTAGAAGCATTTTCAACCATTTCTAAAGAAATGCTTATAACATTGTTATATATAGAACTACTTTCAATAAACTGCAAAACATTGATCAGCTTTTCCAGTATGAGCTACAGTGTCAACACAAAAGGGAGGCATAAATGTTTAATTTATGAAATCAGAATGGAATATTTACTGTAAAGAAAAATTAAAAAGCTTTCAAATAAAAGGCCATTATTGAACCAAAGTGAAGAGCACAACTTGAACTTTGAATCCATTCATCTTTTAAAGCTGTCCTCTGAATAACTTCAGTTCAAAGCATAAATTCAGTACTGTGAGTATTCCTTGGACTGAAGTTTGGCAATGATGCGATCCAACTGTCTCTTTGCTTCACACTGTGGAAAATTGCTCATGTCATAATATTGAGGGGCAATTTTCACCAGCCTGCCAAAAGAGGAAAAGTTTGTTACTAATACTCCAACTTCAGGATGCATCCTATACAAACTCTACTACTGAGTGAAACAAAGATTATCCTTTGTTTTTAGCCCGTCTTGCATGTCAGAGGCTAGTGAACGTTTAAGCACATGCACACACGTTTAGATTTCAGTTTAAATTTCATTCTGTGTCCATGTCCACAGCAAAAGAGCACACACTTAAGTCTAATGAGATTTTCCTGTTCAGCCATGTCCCTTCCAGACCACGCTGCTGCTTCAGTACACGCTGTACCAGCCCATGCAGTCAAGACCTGTTAATGCCAACGTCCAGAAGTCACAGAAGCCCACCTCAGTATCAGTTTGTGCAAGACTAACAGTTCATTCTCAGATCTTTTAACCTTAAAATCTCTACCAAGAAAGGGGATGGGATTCTGCTTTGGGTTTTACAGTGCTCATTCAGAAACATTTCTGAGGAAGGATTCACACCTGTATTCTCCATTAAAACACTAAGCAAGATGTCCTATAGGGTGCATTTTCTGACTTACAAATCTTAAACTCTTTCAGTGCAAATTTCAACAATGGCTGAAAAGCCTCCCATATCTGTAGATCTTAAGAGAGGCACCTCTTAACTCTTAACAAGTGGATGCTAGGACATATTCCTAGACCTAGTACCGCTAAGTAGCTCCCCCCAACGGACTTACTAAAGAAACAGTTTTGAAGTCAAAGGTCTCTCTCTCTCTCTCTCCACACTGCACACAGAGCCTGAGCATCTGAGTTTTGCACACAGGTTCTCCAAACAGGAATATGTATCCCCAAAGAAAACCTTTAGTCATCCAAAAATTCACAAGCCCATACTGTCATCATTCCCCAAACTGTTTTAATACTGGATTCATGAGAAGTGAAAGGAATATCCACAAGTTTAAGGAAAAAGCAGCTTTGCAGTAGGTCTTTTCTGCTTACCACTCCGGCTTGATGTCTGTACATGTCCGGATGTAGTTCTTTGTTGTAAGGACAAACTCATTATAAAGCACCCATTCTGGCTTATGATCAAGGACAGTGGAAGGATGCAGCTGCACCACTTGGTTGTCTTTCACTGTTAGGTAATGCCCTGTTCGTTCCAAGTGCGCCACCTAGGTAAAAAGAGAGCCATTCGTTATTACAGGTGAGCTTCAGGGATTTCAAGCTGGCTGGTTTTAGTGTTTCATCCAAAATGTTATCCCAACTTTCAAACCTCGTCTATACTTGGTACATGACTTCACCACTTCAAACACTTTTTTTTTAAAATAGAGTCAAGATGCCAGATGTTTTTGCTCACTGCCCTAAGTGCATACACTAATACCCGATTCAAGCAGCATACAAAAACAGTTATCACCCGAAGAGAATCATTATTACAACAGCAGCAATGAAAATAACAGAAGTGTTGGGAGTATTTATTGGACAGGTTTGTTAACATCAAACAAAGTCAGCTGTGGTCTAGTACAGACAACTCCTTTAAGCACTTAGTTGTGCTAGCTGCTGTACTGTGGGACCAGTAAGCCGCAGTGTTATCCTCTGAAGTTTTTATTAATGCAGTGTTTCAGTTGTAATTTTACTGATGCAAGTATTATTCTGCAAATCCTCTCAACACAGTGAGCCTGAAAAAAAGAGGTATCAGTCCAGACAGAAAGGGAAGCTTAGCATGTCAGAAATGAGTCTTGTTCCAGCATGAGCTTCAGAGATGAAAAACATAGGTTCAGCAACACACTCCTGCTGTGACCTTGGTAAAAAAAAAAAAAAAAATCAATTAACCTCTCTCTGACCAAGCTTTTCACTCTGTGAAGTATAATGCCTACCGCACCAAGATGGTCTGATACCTAGCTCATTAAGATTTGGAAAAGCAGTCAGATACCCTCAGAAGGATGTTCTCTGTAAGAGCAGTTAATCTAACGGCACAGGTAACTAAAATTAACCTTTTGGTACTGGGAATTCCACATGACCCCAGTAGTTACTTCATCACATATAGATACAAAAAAATGTAAAAAGATTAAGCAGGACAACAACTAAAAAGAGATGTCTGAAGTACTACTTTTTAAATCAGATCATTAACTGCCTTCTGTAATATATACTGTGTTCTTCATTGTTTTCTTAATTCCTACATATTTCACTTTTTTGACCTCCTCAAAGGTAGATTCCACTTATTAGGTTAAAATCCAAGGATTTCTAAAACCAATAGCTACCTCAAACTTGACATCAGGACATCACCTTTGTAACAAATTATTTACTTTAAACAGCATGCCTCTCTGGTGTGTCGTAGCATTCCTACCTAGGATGCATTTTAGTAATGGAAAAAATATTCCTCTAAGCTGCAGATCTTTTCCCCCAAGACTTTGGACATTACACTGCTACTTTATTTTCAACTCTGGAGAGCCAACAGAACCTCTTTTAAGTGGGGATTAACAGCACACTGTCCGTAACAACTCAGGCTTCATTTCATGCAATTCAATCCAACATTTGCAAAATTAAATAGCCGTGTAGCTGCGAAACAGAGCAGACTAGTAACTCATCTGTCTCACACCTGGCACACTAATAGCACACATGTTGGTGCTGGATTATGCGTGTTCTGTTGGTGTTTTTTTTCTTTTGAAAAATCAATTTCATTTTTCAGCTCAGAACTAAAGCATATATATACAAAAATATTTGAGTGTTTTAGATGCTTTTCCCCAAAAAAGGACAGCACAATCCATTTTAGGTTTTCCTAGAAACTGTGTACTGTTAAGTGTAAAGGTAAACTGTATTGGTTTAGCACGTCAACCTCACTCAGATGTATTAACATCAGTGAAGTCACAGCATCTAGTTTTTCCAAATGCATACTACCTCTTCCTTTTTTGCATCATTTATATCTATAGAAGAATGTATTTCGTACTTTGTGCAATTCTAAAGCAAAAAGCTTCTGACATAACTAATTAAGCATACCAATAAAAAGAGCTGCAGAACAATATAGTTAGTTCTCAATTTCTAGAGTACAAAAAAGACTAGAGTAACTCCACAATTAGGAAAAAAATCGTAACACTGCTATCAAGGATAAGTCACCTATAAGTGGTTACATACAATTGTGATTTATGGCAAGCCTACTGTATTTATTCTACTATTAAGCATGCTTGTTAGCAGACAAACTGATAAAGAATTTTGGGCACCATAACAAAGCATGCACAGTGAAGCCAACTAGGGCTCCACCAGCGACGATACAACTACCAGCTACTGTGTTTCCCTGCTCACCCCTGGACCAAGCTGTTTGAGCACAGATGACATAATTCTGCTTCTTTTCTGAAGGTGCAAGCAGCTTGCCAGATTACCGTGTTGAAAGAATTGAAAATAGGCTCTGGCAAGCACCAAGGCTGACATAAGGGAGCAAACAAGGACACGTGGGACAGCATACAAACTTAGACACCTTTGCACCCGTGGCTTGCAAGCAATTTCAGTGCCCGTAAAAATACAGCGTAGTCACTCCCTTAGGCCAAAAAGGGAGGTCTCACTCCCACCTCTCCTCCTTCTGCTTGTAGATACATAACCCCATCCCTCCCTGATACAAGGCTCTGTTGCTTGTTCGACCCTTCAAGTCGATGTAACACATTGATCTGAGAGAGAATTCTGTCTTCTATTTTATTTAGTTAAGTTAAATCAAATGACACGGAGTTCTGATGGTAAGGCCAGCACAGGAGACAAGCCTGGGAGCTGGGAGTTGGAAAGGATGGAAAAAAGAGGCAGAGGTGAATTTTATCCTAAATGAATACAGGGAGCAGAGGACAAAGGACCAGTCAACACCATGCTGACACATGATCTTGGCTAGCTAATTACAGGAAATAAGACTGCATCTTTAAAAATAAAAAAAACAAAGTTCATATCTTTAGGACACCTAAAACAAGTTACTCTACTGCAAAGAAGTACATTGACATTTGCTTGGTTTAAGAGCAAGACAAGAAAATTTCCTCTGGATCTCTCCCTCTGGACTTCGAATGGCAGACTGGCTATGAAGATTAAACAATTAACCAAGAAAAGATTCTTGCTAATGGATGCTAAGACATAAAGGTACAGAGGGAACATGACAAACAAGCTCTGAAATCAAGACACTTTTCCAATTCAGTTTCCACAGAAGCCTGTTTTGCTGGTTGGGCAGATGACCCCCAGAGGTCCCATCCAACCTCAATCATTCTGTGATTCAATGATGTTTTTTCAGAGAACATAAAAGCTTCCACAGAAACCAGAGAATCATACTGAGTATGTCTATCAAATAAAGGTCATTTTTCAACAACTAATGGAGCACACTTGAACCCTGAGATTCCTGTGGAACGTATCACATATTAGTATAAAACACCTGAATTAAGCTACCTGAACAAAGCATGAGGCTACAAAGGGAGGTAAGAGTTATTAACACTACTGACTATGCAACATATGGAGCTACATGCAGAGTCAGAGAATGGTTTGGGTTGGAACAGACCTTAAAGATCACCTAATTCCACCCCCTGCCCCAGGCAGGGACACCTCCCACCAGACCAGGTTGCCCAAAGCCCCATCCAGCCTAGCCGCGAGCATCTCCAGGGATGGGGCATCCACAGCTTCTCTGGGCAACCTGCACCAGTGCCTCTCAACCCTCATAGTAAACTATTTCTTCCTTATATCTAACCTCAATCTACCCTCTTTTAGTTTAAAGCCATTACCCCTTGTCATATCACTGCAGTCCCTGACTCCCCAGCTTTCCACAGGCCTCCCTTAAGTACTGGAAGGCTGCTACCAGGTCTCCCTAGAAATATAAGCATGCCCTAAAAGGATCATAAGGACTCAAACCAACCCATGCATCTCTTCCTGTAGCAGGCTCCTCTGCAGACTGAGGAAAATCCACCTGTTGATAATTTAGGGACAATTATAACACTTCTATCAACACAGCCACCATAAACAAAAAAGGTTTTAGTTCAAGTTAACCAAACTGTGACAGCCTTGAAGCTGGTGTTGGAGAAGGACTAGGTCTCCCTTCCACCCATAAACTTTTAAGTGCATTTACGTTACTATCCATCACATCACAGAAGCTAGAGGGTTCAACCAGGTACCTTCTGTTAGATGTGTCAAACACTCTAAAGCCAAATACACTACAAGAACAGAAGTAGGAAACTCCTCCTTTACTAGATTTAAGGCTACTAATTTTGGTAGGCTAGTCTTGATGGTTTAGAAGAATGATTGTTCCTGGTCTTTCTTGAAGAAAAGAATGCTACTATACACTGAAGGAGCAATGGCTGTTGCCACGTCATGCAACAGTGTTTCTGAAGCTATTAAAAAGTTTTATTCTGCATTCCTTAAGAGAGACAAGAATATCATTAAACACACTGGGGACCATTTTCATGCTGTAATTTTATTACCTTTCTATTACTGTAGGAATCTGATTATGTGAAGTCTTCAAAACATATAAAGTAGTGCCAAGAAGGAGATTTTAATTACCAGCCCTGTCATCTGACATCTAACTTCTTGGACAGCACAGGTCCTATCTTGCAGGCCTGCGCTGTCAGACAGCAGCCACAGGTCTTGATTAGTTACAGGTATCCCTACAGTACGGATACAAGCAGAATTTTATGACTGCTTTTAGGACAGCGGGCAATTAAAGCAGAAAATAATGCAGCCAAAACCATTTCAAAACAACGGCTGCTACTGTTTTCCCACTTCAGACTATTTTTAAACTCAGGAGCTTGAGGAATGAAGTTACCCAGCACGTGCTGCCTACAGGCCTTGCTACTCTGCCCGCACAGCCTACCCGCTGTAGGTGCGCACGCTCTGCAGATGCGCAGACTTGGAATTCAATGCATGTTCTGTACCAAGCGGGTAAAGACTGATGCGTGTATTTCGTTACTCAGGTTTTCTGAGCAGAAGCCCTCAAATGCCAGAGCCTGGATAGCCACAAAAGGAAAGCACAATGGGCATACAAACTCCTGTACTTCAGCTACAGATAAATAACATCTCTTTTGAGCATTTATGAACAATTTTCTACTGAAGGTTACTCAAAGCAACACGGAATTCATGAGAGAAAGTTCAGAGACGAGGTCAGGTATCACACTGTCATGGAGGTTAAAGAGCAAAAACTCAAAATAGAATGGTCTCAAATGCATCAAAGGAGAAGGGAAGCAGCTGAAATGGCTTCGACTCCAAATGCCCTCAACAGGTTTGCCTTGAAGATGACAAAGTTATGTACTGTTTACACCAAAATATAGATAATATCTTATTTATATTCCATAATATGATATGGAATAAATTTGCAAAGCAAGTTACATGGAGAAAAAGACCCTAGAGGGAGGGTGAGAGAGAGGGGAAAACTGGAGCAGACCCTTCTTGCCCCTAGCAAGAGGCCACAGATGAAACAACAGCCAAGCGGTGGGCCTACTGGGAAAGTGAAGCCTCTGCCAGGGTATCACAGATGAACCAGATCCCTCTCAGAGCATGAGATTAAGCAGTCTGGCTATTAAGGAATTTAATTCCTACTCAGTTGGATGATTTAGCTTACCACAAAGCTGGTGGTAAGCCAGCTAGCACCGATCACACTGAGGCACTGCACTACTGATTCCATGATGCTAGCACTCAGTGACACCACGTTACGTCGAAGTACGTGACATAACTGACATAACATCAGAACAAAAACTACCTGTGCTAGCAACTACCCCCAGCCACAAAAGTAAAGCTTCCTTTACAGGAAGAATTTCACACTGACTGACAAAAAAATGACAGCGCAGCAATTTCCAAGGGCATAACATCTTAACAGGTCCAACCAAACAACTGTAGTCTACCCAAGCAGAAGCACAACTGCAAAAATCAGATTTGCCTCAGCCAGCTGGGGCCCAACAGGGACAGTCAGGCAGAACTGTTCTTCCTCTGGCAAACATTCACAGAATAAATGTGTAGGTGGGAATGCATGCCACAGTGTCCCCAGTGAAAGATGAGGAGAATGTGCCACAAAAACATGGACTGAGCAGTGACCAGCTTGCTTGTCTGAAGGGTTACATCTATGCTGTCTTCAAAATCATTTTAGTATCTTAATTAAGCTTCAATCTCCTGTTTACATTATAGTGAAATGCACTTGTGGACATTTTCTGAAAGCCAGCAAACGTGTTCATGCTACAGATTAGCTGGCTTCTTAAACCTGGGGACAAAACTGCTTCCGGGGGGTTGAGCGCACACGTTAATCATCAGTAGTGCCCAAGCCCGTGTCCCGGTCAGGATGTGGCACGGCAAATGAGTGCCTGTCCAGCTGCTTACCATACAAAGCTGAACATCACTGACCGTCGGTTGTATTGTCAACCTGTAAGCTCTTGTGCTCAATGAGCAACTCTGATGAAAAATTTTCAATGCCATGGGCACTGCTCAGCCTCTTGAGTATAAGAAGATTGCGTTCTCCAGAAGCGAGAGCACAGAGATGGTGCTCTCTGGGCTCTAGCAAAAACATTGCTGGAATGCATCATAATGCGTAGAAAACACTGTCACAGTGGTCCACAGTCAGGTAGGAACAGGTCTCAGTCCCACTCCCACCATAATATCTGTATTGCTGAGCCCGCAAGAGCCAGAATGGTAACTCCACTAGCTCCAGAGATGAATACTGAATTTACACAGCACATTGGGACTATGCCTTAGAAGTCTGAATTCCAGCTCAAGAGGCAGACTTGGCATGAAATGCAAAACATCCAGGTGGTAACAGTAGAGACTGGCTGCCATCTCCCTGCCGGGGTTGGATGGCAGCTGAGTTTCAAACAATTTGCAAACAACATATTAGCAAGATTCAGCTGGCACCCATGTGCCAGCACCCCAAAAATGAAGTACGAATAGGGAAGAGTACACAAAACTAAAACACTCCCTTCTGTATGGATTATATCCAGTGTTTATATACTAGCAGACTTCCCAGATTGCTATCAGTTTATAAACAATTTAACAACAACTTATTCTGCACTTTAAATAAAGTACTTCAAGATATTTTATGTTGTTACTTCCTTGGCTATTTAGAAGTTAACGGTCAAGTTCTGACTGGTCACACCAGAGACATTATTTTGAAACTAGTAAGACTGTCTACAGCTACTCCAGCAAGACTTGAGTAAGCACTTCACTTCTTGAGTAACAGCCAACCTGTCAAAGACTACGCGATAACACAGCGAGCCATATACAATTTAACTCAATACATCAATCAAGTTTTGGTAAGAGATGCAGCCATACTAACATTAAAACCCACATAAGCACTCAGTCTTTTCCCTACAAAAATGCATACGTACCTGCATGAAATACCCGGTAACTAATGCCTTTCTTATATTGATGTAATAATCTCGGCTGGTGAAGTCTGTGCTTCTGCGAGGCAAATTAAATCTATCCATGATTCGTGACAGCTGTTGGCGTACATTGTCTGCAGACATCAGGGACCTGTAGTTAATGAAGTTGTCATAACACCACTGAACCGACTCATGATCTGCAACATTAAAAAACATGAATTAAAAAAATTAGTATTTTATCCAATTAGGACAAGTAAATAAAACAACAACTAACCAATTGATCAGTCAGATGAACCAGAAAAAAAATGTTTTACAAATAACAGCTCTTGGCCTATTCAGTGGATATCCTGCATTAGATAATTTGCCCAAATAGTTTTGTATTCAGAAAGCATGTAGTCTAAACAAAAGAAAACTACTCCCTCCCAACATAAAACATAGATAATCACCAATGTTTTGGCAAAATACTACAATTAATTTTGCAAATTGCACCTGTCCTGAAACTAGAAAAAATATTTTATATTGCAGGTTTTTGAAGATAAAAGTGAACATAAACATTTCAGTCCTTGTTTTTAACTGTCACATGCAATGAATATAAAAGATGACTGTACATAATTGTATTTGAGAAACCAAACCCTCCTTAAATTAAGACATTGAGTAACTGTTTAAGACCTATATAAACATACTAATCTAATACTGAGCATGATGCATCTCACAACAGTTTACGTAAATGTGACAGGTAAAACAGAGTAGAAGTAACAGAACTCTACGTTCCATGCTCCAAGATGCTGCTTCCACTACTAATAACACTAGTAAGAAATCTGTTAAGACAGCAAGCCTAAGCTATAAGTACAAAAACTGTACATTTAACACTGAGAAACCCAGTTCTCCCTACCTACTCTGCTACTTCAAGTGATGCTCTATATTTCAACAGGACAACAAAAACAGGCATAACAAGATTTAAAATCACTTGTAATGACAAGATTTGCATTTCTGCAAGCCAATTTATGAAGTTCATACAATTAGAGGGTATAAATAGGAGGGTTACATAACTTCAGGAAAGTTTGTTGTTTTCACACTCAATTGTAAATTTATTCTGTAAGATAAAGTATGAATGCTGACCCTCTTGACACACTAGAATCAGAACTAAGTACCATAGCATGTCACTTCCTGTTATGCTTGAACTGTGTGCTTTAAGATGACCCATAACTGTTTTATACTGTTTTAGATAAACAGTATCCGTATTTCATCTTCTGATACAGAATACCAGAAGACTAACTTTATAGTGAAACAAAGATTATTCCATAAATATTTCCATTGCCAAAGACAGCAGAACAATAGGTCTCTAAACCGAAGAGTCAGAGGTCAACTTTTTTTAAAAAAGAGGTGCGACTAGTACTTATTGCAGAAATAAACCGATTTGTGTTCTATTTGTCTAGTTAACAGTTCCTCCTTTTCTTCTAAAAATACTGATACCTAAATTCAGTACATTTGAAAATGTGTGTCTATACACACAAATAAGTATTCACAGAACTGAGTATGTATTTAATATAAGCAAAGTGACTTCATAGGAATCTCAGTTGGTAGAAGAGGAAAGAAATACTGTGCAAATTCTACCAATGAGTTCCAAACAGGGCTATCTACCTTGAAAATTGACACCACTTACTCTTCATTAAGATACATATTCAGGTAGCAGATGAAAGTTTACAAACAAGGACTTCAAAAGGTAAACCTATTCTGCAAGAAGATACCAACACTACCATGTCGGCTCAATTCTAATCAAGACATAACTGACTGGCACTGAGAGAAGGCCTCCAGTTCAGTTCAAGCAGTCTTCAAGTTTTGTCTTAAACTTTCGTGTTAAACCACCAAGTTTACTTTGACAAAATGCACTCAAGTGTAAAATGGATTTCCACACAAACGTTACACAATACAGTTTGGACATATGAACTTATGAACAAAATTTTACACTGATTTTAAAGACTAGCAACTATTTTCCTGCCTATTTTAAGCCTTAAAAAAATATTCTAATTTCCAACAGATTAAAAACAAGATGTGTTAAACTAATTTACTGTATTTGGATCTGTTTTAACTCCCCTAAAAAAAGAAAAGATCAACCGATTTTCTGCTCAACAATTCTTTATGCCATGCAAAATTAAAGTTTAAACCATATTTTAAGTTAGACAAGTCTGTTCAACATTTTTATATACAGCTAATATTAATCGGAGCAGACAAACATGTATTTCCTGTATCCCAAGCAAAGGCCTTGATTGTTCAGCTAAAATTGTCCACATTTTGGTTCCACAGATTTTTGGACAAAGACAAGCAGATGTCTAAGTCATAATTTTTGATTACAAGTTTCTTGGTGCCCTTTTTTTTTTTTTTTTTTTAATTTTGAGTACTTCTGTCTGGACTTCAATTTTGCAGATATCCTTGATTTTGGACTGCCAGATGACAACAGGAATGTTTCAGCACAAAATTCCTGCGTCAGAGCCGCAACAGAAAGGCACATTAAGTATTTACTCAGGGTAAAAGCCTGTTGCTTTTTTCATTTATTTACAGGAAAAGCAACTGGAGCATCCACTGTAATCTGGCTGGTAGTTAAGAGTAATCTTCTGACTTACAACCATGGTAAACCACACTGATTTTTTCTCCCTAAAACACGTGCCACTTTAGTCAGAATGCCCAGTTTCACCTGTTCATTCTTTTTCAGCCTGCTAAAATATACTTGTAGCTATGCTACAGAGGACTATACATTTCCCCTAGATACACAAATAACAAATTTACTGCGTGGCTCTACATTTTCATGATGCATTACCCCTTTGATTCTCAATCCATTCCAAAGTCTTAATCTGGAATATCCAGATGTACTAAAAAATAGGACTAAAAGTGGCTTTCCCTCCAGGAACATATCCTCCCCCAAATCCAAGGTATTTTCCATGCTGCTCTCCCTGAAAAGTTACTAAACAATTATGCAGATTTTTCTATAATTAGTATCACATAACAAACATCCAATATTTCTTAATTCCAGGAAAGCTTCCTTCCTTCTGTCCAAGGTTATCCAACATTGATATAAGAGCCTGGCTTGTCTCCAGACTCAACAGTTCATTACGTGATCTTTTGGCTAGCTTCCTTCTCCCCTCCCAAAGAAATGAGCACATAAATAACTTTTATATACTTAAAAAATAATAAAAAATAAAGATTACAATAGAATGACACAAAAAAGTGCCCAAGCCTATCAATTGTCCTTGTAACTCAGGAATGGAAGCTGCCTACACAAAGAATTACTTGTAATTTTGCTAAAACGGGAGCATACTTACTTTGTTTGAAAGCATGGTAGACATTCAGCAACGTCAAATGATCTCCATCTATGTGGGCAAACCTCATCTTGGCTTCATCTGCTGCTTTCTTTGCTTCCGTGGGGCGAACAAAACACTGTGGGACTAAACAAGGTTGGTATGGGCCCAACACAAACGCCCATATCGATGAGTCACGCATTCACAGATAGAGGAACAAGGCCTAGCTAGGTCAGTTCACAGAGCATAGGGCAGGGCAGGATGGCCTCCAACTGCATCTTGGACTGTTTACTACCTTGATTTGGTACATCAACACCTAACCACATCTGTAAGACAAGAGGGTTTCAAAGCTACAGAGTACCTGATTATTTCATTAGAACTATATGTAGGCATCAAAGTATCTATTCTGAAGGCCATCAAGATTGCCTATGTATACTGGAATGCTCAGCAGATCTTGGTTCAAGACCCAGTGCTGATAGCTCTACCAGGAACTAGTTATTATGCAACAGAGTAATTGCAAGTTCACTTTCTCAGAAAGCTTCTATGGACAGAGTGCAGAAGGTAGTTCTGAAACTATACTGCACTAGAATCATCTAAGCAAGCATTAGCTTTATTACAAGTCTGCTACTAAACAGAACACACCAGTAAGCCAAGTCATCTTCCCCAGATGGTATTGTTATCAGCACTGGTATACAGAAACATATGCGAATGAAGGTATTAAGAAGTCTAAAGGTTGTGATGGTAGCGGTAGTGGTGGAAGGTTAAACCGTCCTTTGGCACTACTTGAAATAAAAATCATTATGTGATGAGCTTGGTCTGTCATTACGTTCTCTCACAAAAGTCTGACTCAGGCTTATTCTGACTTGAATCAAAAACTGGGTTTTAACATTCCCCTTCCAAGTACAGGCTACTAAAGACCACAAACTAAGTTGGCTACAATAATATTTGCTGTCTGACAGTGTTCTTATAGGTTTGTAATTTTTTACGTGAATTTGCAAGACACTGAAAGCAGTTAATAGATCTTCACTTTGCAGAGATCTACAGGAGAAAAATATCAGCTTAGATTTAGATAGCCCATACTGCAGATGCAATTTAACAGCTTAGATTTCAATACAATTAATGCTAAGTAAGCATTAATTCTGTAGCCATTAATTCTGTAGCTATGTTACAAAACCTTTATTTTTTCCCAGCTGCCTGAAACTATAGTAGCCTGCTTATAACTGAACCCCAATCTTACCCAAACTTTGCATCTCATCTGTCCCTAACAGACGAGGGCCTTTTGTGAGGTGTTTTGTTTCTATCTTTAATTCCCATAAAATACCCTCAAACACTACACTTCAGAAGTATGCTTGACTACTAGATGGAATTTCAGAAAAAGTACACACTGCAATAGTGATTCACATGGTAACAAATCAGAAAGACTAATGCAGTAAAGAAAATGGAAATGCAGGTGCAAAATAAATACCCTGTTATTGTGTGACATGTATTTAAAGGCAGAAATAGACTATTTTAGTTTCAGACTAATAAAAACTAAAGTCAGTAGTAGAATAATTTGGAATATCTCACTTTTGACTAATTTACAGCACTTTCTCTATGAAGATGTTATGTATGTGAAATCCCACAGCAAGAGATCACAGTTCTTCTGAAATATCTTTTAAATTAAGTACAGCCTTTTAATTTGCTGATTTCTTCGATACTATTCTCTGCTCTTTTCTGGTATCACGTTTTCATTTTAGTCCAAACTATTAATACATGGATTGCTATCCAGAGCCAGACAGTCTTTGTGTATACTTAATGCACCATAATTGCACCATGTCTACCATGTGTCATACTGATAGTTAAAAAAAGCACTTTGGAAAACAGTTTACAAATACTAGGCATACTTTGTTTTAAGAGCAGAAGTTAATACCCAGAGAGTAACCAACTAAAAAACAATTTGGCTTGAAAAGTTATTTAGAAATACATTAATCGTAGCTAAAACAAGAAAAATATAATGGGTTGGGAAAAAATAGAACAAGGAGTAAGACAAATCACCAGCTGAATACCACAGACAAGAACTTACTGTTCTTTAGTAGGTATTTCTGGGGTGGGTAGAGAGAAGTTAGGGGAAACAGACAGGCACCAACCTACCACCACCGCCGCAATTAAGCCTACTAATTAATTAAAAAAAGTAAGATTCTGCCCTGCCCATCTGCTCTGAGTCTGAACAATCATAACTCTGCAACAAACATTTTAGCTTGTTCTTAAAAACTTTCATATAAATATACTGTAAGACTTAACCAAAACAACAGATTTAAACTTAGCTGAACTGTGATTTTTTTCTAACCATCCAAGTTAAGCATGTAACCAGTAGTACATCTGCACTGTGAAGAGCCTTGTAAAATAACACTCTAAAGACACAACAGTAATTACAAATAAGAACATCCCCACTTCCACAAGGACTAAATCTTGCTGCTTGTCCTAGAGAGACCAGCTGTAAAATGAAGTCAGTTTTACATAAGTTAAGGAATGAAATACAAGGCTTGCTTGACAACATTTTTCCCATTGAGATCTCTCTCAACAAGCAGCTATTACGACACAGTGGTATTCGCATAATGCAGCAAAGTACAGCTGTGCACAAAAGTTAGCTCTTCTAAATAAATATCCTTCCCCAAAACTTGCTTTCTTCACTTTAGAAGTAATGACTACTCTTTCAGTCATTAATTTAAAGTGTGAAAGCTAAAATGTACCACAGCATGTATGAGTTAGCATTTTAAACATAACTTGGGCTATAATCCTTAAGAAAATACCAGGACATGTCAAAGTGCAGAATAATGCGCAACATGAAATATATTTCACTGCCTTAAAAACAATGGTTGAGCTGACATTCTTCATCCTGACTATGAGCCTAAGAACAAAATTTCTGTTCCACTAGACTGAATTTTTTTTCCTGTATCAACTCAAATATATACACTTTAAAGTTAGATTGAAATTGCTTGACCATTTATGCATGTTATTTTCTTAACATTAATAATTTTTAGCTGCAGGTCTACACACAAACCTCTAGTGATTGACTGTATCCCCATCGGCCAGTTTAAAAAACCTGGTTTTATTAAAAATATATTCAGATGGCTTATATTTTTGTTGAGGAAAACTCAAATTCTCCCCAAACTGAAGAACTGCACTTTGTTTAATATCTCTTCCCCTGTTATTACCTGACAACATGGCAGTAATAGATAGGACCTCATTAGAGCAGTTGTAGTCACAACTTGCAATAACCATTTTAGCCAGCTGTGGGTCCAGCGGAAATTCAGCCATCATGGATCCCAATTCAGTCAAGTCTCCATCATCATTTAAAGCAGCCAGATAATTCAAAAGCTCTAAGGCTCTCATCAGAGTTTCAGGAGCTGAAAGAAATATTTAGGTAGACACATTAATCAAACTGCTATTAATAAGCAAAAATGAGAACACAGACTATTTTGTTTTTCGTTTTTCATTCTTCATTCAACCGGCTTCCAAACACGAAATTGTTACCAAATTTGGTTATATACATCCAGATATGAATCAATCACCTATTTAAAAGAGCTATTAACTGAATCAAAGGCTCTGAATATTTGAGGAGTACTGCTTTTCAAAATTCAGACAGCAGTGGTATTGTGAAATATTCAGTAACATAGTAATATTTTCCTCCCAATGCACTGACACCTTCTTCCCTGTTCAATTCAAAATAGATTGGGTACAGTCCTAAAATTTCAACCAGGTGCTTTAGATACCTATGGCCTTTCATAAACCTGAACCTTTAAGAATGTTCTCTTACTCCTACATTCCTTACAGCAAGGGTATATTACAGCCACAAAGAAAAATAACAGAATCAAAACACCTTCCTGCTAAGCTATCATACACACTGCATAGCACGAACAAAGAATGCAGAACTATAAAGCTATGAAATGCTTACATCTGCATTGTAGGTGATAAAAAAATCTACTATCTTGGGCATATTTATCTATGTCTGACCTGTGTTTTTAATTTGCAATATAACAGAGCTATTTTAAAGTATTTACAAACATTTAACACTGTTAGAAGAGAGATCCACATTAACTTTTTAGACTGAGCCAAAAAGATGTATTCAGCTTTAAAAATGCTAGCCAAGTTTATTTACATGCAGTTAACTGATGCACAATTAGAAAGTGTAATCAAGGTGATGAGTAAGAATTCCTTCAGTAATAGGTTTTTCTATTATTTTTTTTTACATAATTTTGTCAAATCCATTAAAAGCTCTTCAAACTGTAATACTAAAATACTTTGGTATGACAGTACTAAAAGAAACAAAACTTTATGAATTACAATAAGAAACACTGGCAAAAATATTTCATGTTATTTATAAAATACTCAGCAAAATTAATAACTGCAGAAGTTAAAATTAACACCTGCAGTATAAAAAGTAGAATATGAAATAGATACCTGGAGGATCCATAAAATCGAAATGCACCAAGTCATCTATACCAAGCTTCTTGAGCTGCAATACTACAGATCCTAAGTTAGACCTCAAAATTTCAGGGTATGTATTGTCCTGTGCAGAGGAAAAAGAAAATTCAAGTTGTCTAGTTTAAAATACTTTGAAGAACAAGCATTCACATTCTGATTTTGCTTGGTAACATAGTAATTGACTACCTGGATCAATCACATGGTCTTATAGATGCACTCTAAAAAGAGGTAACCTTACCTGCATTTCAGTTTTGTAAGCCTTCTCTGTATAAAGCCTGAAGCACTTGCCTGGTCTAGTACGACCAGCACGGCCAGCTCTCTGCTGAGCTGAAGCTTTACTAATCGCAGTCACCAAGAGAGACTCCACTCTGATACGAGGATTGTACACCTATTTGAAAGTGGAATTGGAGCAGGAAAAGAAGAATGAACATCACTCATGGATAAGACTTATCTCAAAAATAAAGATGGCTTTAAACTTGTTTTTAAATGCAGCTTCTGACTAGGAAATTGTAAGTTGTATGCATCTGAGAGGAGAAAAATTGGCTACAAAAGCCTTTGGATCAGTGACAGAAAGCTTCAAATACAACTGCCTAAAAACAGCATTTACATTTTATTCATTTGTTAACATCTTCTCCTGCCAGGCTCCCCAGTCTCCTTAAATGTGTGTGTATTTTTAGATAAGATTTTTGTGGCAGAACTAATGTGTCCAATTTGTTCTATAGAGTGCTAAACACACTCTTGATGCTCAAATAATTCCATGCAAAAACAAGTTGTCTTGATACAATTATAAGGTTGAATAACCATGTTCTAAAGGTCAGAAAAATCTAACATTAAGGCTTGAATGCGATTGTAAAAAAAAAAATCACACTGGTGACAAAGCAAGACTATACTTCAAGGGCACATGTGGACCGTCACAGTACACAATACGCTGGAATTTACTGTAAGACTCCCAGTGCAGTTATATATAAATAACAGCCCTGCCAAGTCATTAGAGCTTAAGGAACAGGAGATACTGTTAAAAAAAAGTAATCAAGTTTCAGTTGAAGACCTTCTGTAGTCCATGTTTTAACCTGCTGATATGAATGGATATAAGCCATATACAAAAACATTAGTCCTTATTAGAGAATCACTTCCAGTAGAATTACTTGTGAAAATAATTCAAATTAATGGTGATTGCAACTTGTGCATGAAGATGCACTGACTGTACTCACATTCTGCTGTCTCTCTCATTTTGCAAAAGTTTAAAAAGCTGATAATGTGCATGAGTGTTAAAGGAAAAGCCCAAGAAACCAAGTTATGAAGACAGTTACCAGTGAAAAAAAATCAATTAAGTTTAAGAGACTTCAATTTTAATCTTTAATTAGTTCTTGCTTCCCATTCAGGCAAGCTACTTCAGTTCCTCTGCACCTCCTTTAATGCTTCAAGAAAGGTGTAGTGACTTAAGATCTTTAGGGCTGCGACAGCACCTGATGAGTACTGACAAAACACAATACTAGCCTAGGTATTATTTCGCTCTTCTAAGTGCTGAAGTTTTCCACATAAACGTGACTTAAAATCAAGAGGTGACTTCTAGCACCAGTTTCATTTACTTTCAAATAGCCTTCATATATTTCTTATTTTTAATTTAGCATTCTCAAGCATGGACACATTACAAAATGAAAAGTGAATTCTATATTCCAGGCCTAACTCTAAAAATCCTCATGTTTCAATTTTTAAGACTGCTGTTTTTCTGTACTATGCTGTTTTGGACTGTTCCAGCTAAATTTACAGATAAAGTACAAACCTACCATAAAGTTTTTAAAAAAACATCAAGATTTCAATTGCAAAACACTCATCGCTGTTTACAAACAGAAGAATTACCCAAGCAAACCAGACTCCAGTATCTTTCCTACTTTAAAGACAGCACAACTGACATAGTATTTACCTTTTGTTTTGCAAAGCCAGGATCAATCACAAACACCACACCATCTATTGTTAATGATGTCTCAGCAATGTTGGTGGATACAACAACCTGTCGAAAAATGACATAGTAAATAACTAATTTGTTGTGAAGATATGCAACTAAAGCCCTGATTGTCTCTGCATCACAATTTTTCAGCAAGTAACTAGCAGAGCTGTGCTCCAGAACTTTTACAGGAAGATCTGAAGTCAACTAGATGAACTTCTATTGGTATCAATGCAGTTTTTGTCCACTATATTTATGTTGTGTCTTCATTAAAAATATGAAAAAAGTTATTTTTAATAAAAAGACACAGAAGAGCAAATATTTTACTTTTAAGATTGCTGTTCAAAATTCTATTCCTTACTCCAGTACAAAATGATAAATTGCATTGAATCTAACATCTGTTAGCTTTTTGAGTTTTGTTTTTTTAAGCTCAAAGATGGCAAACTGGTTAAATAATGCTGTATCAAAGGTTACATAACCATACTTGAGTCAAATCTACACGCAGGTGCCCCTCCCCAGTTAAGCACTGAGTAAAAGCATCATCTGTTTTACATCCCAGATATTAACAACAGTAAAAAGCAGACCTACGCCTCTTATTTTACACACACAGGAGCCCAGTATGTTCTTTTACTTGGTCCAGAATAAAGTGGTTATCAATACAGTCCACCTAAAATCTTCAAAAAATGTTTAATTTCAACTTTAAATTATCATAGCCAGATATCTTTGCACATTTTGAAGGTTAAGCTTTCAAGCTGCTGCAACATCTCTGGAGCTTGTCTCATGCAAAAGTTAAAACAAAGGCATATCTGAGTTCTGAGGCCTGATTCATTGCCATTTAAATGTTTATGTCCAGAGATGCAGTTAGCAGTCTATAGATACTACTAGTTCTCATTCCAACAGTGACCACATTAAATCACATTAGAACGAAACGTAAGCAGCTGCTTTAAAAAAAAAGAGACATACCCAGACCAGTTCAGGACTTCATTAAAACCACTTACCTTTTAGTTCTTAATACTAGTGAAGAACGAACGCCCTGTTGTCAGCTTAATAATTAGAACTTGAGACCCCTAACAATTTCTTCAGAATTACAATGAAGTCAGTGACTGGAATAGATTGATATTCCCAATGATTTCTCTTCTTCCTGGCTGATCACTTTGCCAGTCAGGTAGTACTTAATAGTCATCTCTTCTTAACTAGACTTAGTGTCTAAGCCTGCCCAGATGCCACTATGTAATGAAGGCAATACTTAGGTGGAAAAAAAATTAAAGCAATTTAGAATTAATATGGTGTTCCACCCTGAAATTATATGCTATTTGCAACTCTCAAAAACCCACACCTTTCGCTGACAGGTAATCTGCATAGTAGCCAAAGACAAAAACCACAAAAATCAATGCAATTAAGTGCTGGCAGCACTATATACGGTCACGAAAGTTTCGCAAGACATTAAATATGTAAATTAAACTATCATTCCTATGTTAAAAAGCTAGTCAACCCACATTCAACTTGCTGTTACAGACTGTACTTTAGATAAGGTCTCAGCTTTTTTTGGACCTACTAAAGCATGAAGCATCCATACCCAGAAGCTTCAAATACCTGTTACATAGTTGCATCAAAAGGCTTTGGTCCTGGTTTTAATCACCAATTTCTCTTAGGACACTTCAATACTGACAACTCAATACTGTTAGTGCACTTAGCCCACAAAGGCCCAATTTCACTTGTACTTGAATTTACTTAGCTTGTACTCAGAGTAATACAGAAGGGTAGAGGAAAAAAAACAGAACAGGATTTACCGTGTTATGGCTATGTATACCTCGTTTGTCAATGTCGCGTTGCTTAAAAACAAATGCATACTATATCATAAGAAACCTAAAGAAAAACTTTAAGTTCTTCCACACCTCTAAACCTTAAATTGAAATTACAAAGTTTCTCAGAAATCAGATGAATAAAATTAGCACTAAATTATGTAAAATAATTGTACCCAATTAGCTTTAACTGCAACTTTGCAGTTTTATCTGCAATATCGCAGTTACAGAAATATTTCTGGTAAAAAGGTTTCTAAATATTACATTAATGGTTTGATAAAAAGAGTTTTTAAAGATTAAACAAATTAGTTTGTATATTAAAAGTCTACATCTTATATATAAACTCTCTATATTGCCCTTGTATTAATTAGTAACTCTCAAGACTCCTGAAGCAAATAAAACAGACTAGAAATTCCATTCTGCTACTGGAAACTGTTCTGTTTACACCATAACGGACAAGACTAAAATGCAATGATATAGCCAGTTTGCATTAAGAGAGGAGTCAAATAGAAAACTCGATGTACATGTGATACCAACCACGTCTCAGATGCATCACTGAAGACAGTAGTTAGTCTCAATGCTCCTTCTCTTTTCCTCCCATCTCCCAGTTTTAAAGGCATACATTAATCGTAATAGAATAAAAACACTATCCAGGATTTCATAATGAAAATACCATTAAAAATCCCTTTAAAAACACACTGATTTTAGTTTCTCCCTACAAAGAACATGGTCATGATCAGTAGTTACTGCATTTTGGCTCTCAGATGCAATAGTGAAGCACTCAAAATGCTTACCAACACAAAATTTTAACTATTAAATTTTACAGGCAATTAAGCAGTGGTTTATTAACTTTTGAAACCTAACAAATAATGCATAAGACACTGTTCTCCTGAGTTTAACACTGAGTTGGTTATACTTGACTAAGCAACTGGCATCACTTTCTGTATGACAGACCCTCAAGATCATCACATCCCTAGAAGCTGGCAACTCTTACAGTTAAGAAGGAAAACTCTTCAAAACGTGAAGCAAATGTAATTTGCGCTCAAAACACTCTGGAAAGATTAATTTTTTTATTTTTATGATAAAAAAGAAGACATGACTCATCTGATTGATAAACAGTACAGTAATAACGCTTTGATGTTCAGTTGCTATGTTTGCACAATCATGTAACCATACAAAGGGAACAGGCTAGCTGCATAACAACTAATAGTAAAGGACTGTAGTCTACGTCAAGTCTGAATTACAAAACTGAGTTAAAACCACTAGGAGTCCAGTATGTGAAAATGCACAAAAGAACTTTAGAATACGGCCAATGAGAAAGGTGAGAGAGTGTTTTCAGCAGGCAGTGTATATGGCAACAATAGGGTAGAAAAGGAGAGCAGAAAGGGGCCTCTGAGTCAACATCGTCTTTCTCTATAGGGTACATGAAATATTGATTCACCATAACTAGAAAAAACATTTTTATCTACAATCTTAAGCTTTCTAGTAAATGCTAAGCACTAACAGTTTATTACAAAGGGACAAAAAAAGCTCTTAAGTCATCAAGATGTATCAGTAGTATTTGTTGACACCAAGAGTATTGCAAGATGATATGCAGCTTCCAAGATCTACCTTTTTTTTTTTTTTCCACAAAGTTGAAGCACAGGAGCTAAGCAAGCACTTCCTTGTTTTATGATTATAGCCTTTGAAACAATTCAGACATCCTTCTAGCCCTCCTTCCTTGGCCATTCTATAAGCCAGGCTCACCTCCTACAGGGGGCTGTGCGAAAGCCAACATTCTGTTGGCTTCTGTTGGTAAGAGACCCAGCACATGTGGTCCTGCTTTATGTATCCTGACCACTAATTGAAACTAGAGCAACTACACTTTACAACACATACAGGTAACATTTTTCACTTGCTGCCAGATTTCTGATAAAGATTAAAAAAATGAAACATGAAAGCAAAAACATTTCAGTCAAACAAATACACTTCAGAGTAGGGTTAAAAACACACACAGTGACTTCACAGGTCTGAATGTTGCTCTCATCTTTTTTGCCCACAGGTGATCTCTCCAGCCTGGCAATTTTTCTTGTAGTAAAATAGTTGCTATAGTGAGAATGTCTTCTTAAACACTGGTAGAGTTCAACATAATGAAAGCTACCCAGTGCATCTGTTATCCTCTTATCAAGAAAAACAAACTGCCTATTTAGAAGTGCGGTTTTAAACAAATGAAAGTTAAATGAAATACACAGCTATCACTTGTTCATCGCTGAAAAGCGATTTCATTCATTCAAGACATTTGCTAATACAATCTCGTTGCAGCATTAGTTTCATGATTTCAGATCATATGCTTTCTGCAATCAGCTTTAATAGGAAGGAGAAGATCATTTCACTAAACTTACTAAGTAATTTGTTCTTCCAGAACACTACGAGTTTGCCACTAGTATTCAGCATATATTGTACTGCCCAAAAGTCAAATAATCAACGAGCAAACCCTGCCTAGAGCAGATAGTACAATTCAGCTTTGATCTTCAAATTCTAACTTGGTGAATGCTACAGTTTCACATAGCATTAGGTTACCTTGAAGAAGCTCTACTAACACTCCTTCCAAATGTTCAGTTTTCAAGAAATATCCATACAGTTTCTACTGTGGTTTATACAAGTACTCAGGAACTGGACTGGTAATGTTACAAGAACATTCACTAATGTCATTCCTCAAGGTATTTTTGTTGGTTTCTCAGTCCTTTTTGCCTGATAAAAGAACCCCAATTCCTTGCTTAATGCTTCAGAAAACATGAACTTAAATACTTGCTTTAACTTACGCCTTGTCATAAGCCTGAAGAAACAGAGAAAAGAATTGTCTAATAACAACCCTTGAAGGAGGTGGTCGGTTTTGCCTCCAAGAGGAACATGTCTCAGAAAAATTTAAGAATAGTTTATCAGGGGAAAAAAAATCCTGTCCTTCCATGTAAATCACATGGTTGTCAAATTCAGTGTTATATTTCTCATAAGAATCTTACATGAATGCCAGCCACATTCAGTTAAATCATGTTGTTACCAGAACATTCTGGCATTATAGATGGAAGTCAGAATTTTGAATTACACTAAGAAACACACAATTATCTAAAAATTTAAATGAGATAGAGCCCTGAATTATCAAGGCTTCATTAAAAAAGCTTCCAGTTGTTGTTACACTTAAAGTAGCCGAAACTTATTTAATCACCCACACAACTGTGAGTAGCTTGTTACTGAAGAACATACCAAAATAACATACTATTTACCTTTCTTCCTATTGCTCCATTTTGTTTTTTTGGTGGAGGAGGCTCAAAAATCCTTTGCTGTTGCTGCGGAGGAAGGGTGGAATACAATGGAATGATTTTGATGTCACCCACTTCAGGACCTAAATCATCAATTTCACGTTTTATCCTCTTGCAGGCTTCATCAATCTCCTGCAAAACAAGCATACTTGTTTTAAAACTCCATGAGAAAGTTAGCCTTTTATTTTAAGCAATTAATGACAATTATACAGAAGAACAATTACAACAATTTCAGTTTTCAAAAAAATCCAAGGTATTTGCTGAATTCCCAATCAAATTTCCACAATGCACCACGATACCTCAGCTTCTATACTCTAATGAGCAGCCTAATTTGCATTCAACATCCTTTTTCTTTTAGTCATGTTTCCTAATTAATTCTCTACAAATTGTACTAAAATTGAAATCTCTCACCCTGGAATATTAAACTGCACTCATGACCTTTTCAATTTTCACAATCTAGAAGAAATTGATGTGCAAGATATTTAAAATAAGCCAATTAAGCTTTAATGTCACGTATCAGTAATGCAATTATATGGAAGATTTGCTTCATTGTACCTAATGAGAACAAACACCTTTACAGTATAAACATGGATGCTCAAAATCAAACCTCCTAATCCAGTTTCAGATTTTACTTTAAAATTAACTGAAATCCCACTTAAACTCCAGAGCAGTCAGTGAAGTACTCTGGAAATGGTACAGACTTCACAGTTTTTACCTTCATAAAGTACAGTATTGCTAGGCTATTTTCTGACAAGCTCACCACACAAGAGAGCTCCCAATCGGTTACATCTCAGTTTCATTTTAATGCTCCCATTTAAGCCAGTGAGGTGACCTATACTTACAATGAGATCTACTGAAAACTGAAGGGTACAGAAATTTAGCTCAACTATTAATGCAATTTCTTAATTTCAACTTAAAAGTTAGAGTCTCTGCTGGTATACCTCAGGTGCTCTCATGAACACTGCTAGTCTGGGTGGACCACCAACAGCAGAACTAAGTCATAGTGACAAGAAGATAACAGTAAGCAAAAGAAAATGGCTACAACACATTCCAAGAAAAGAGGCCGGCCTTCCCTTGCCACCCATAATTCACCAGACAAGTTACAGTGATGCTTAAGACACTCACACAAACATCTAACTTCAGTTAATATTAAGGCTCTGTAAAATTACTGCTTTAAAGTCTCATTAGGGAAGCAAAAGCAGCTTCCATTTTAGAAGTCCTAAAATGCAGGTACTATCTAGAACAAATCTTGACAGATTTGGGGATTAACTTTAATTTGTTTTAAAAGAGACTTCTCACTTTTCAGCATAACTACATAGAGTGTTTTAAATAATCACAGACAGTATAATGTTCAGTACTGACCAGCATATATAATTAATGTAAGCAGAGCAAAATAACAGTTACAAGGTCTACCTCTTTGATGTCAAAGTGTCCTTTAATAGTAAGCCTAATGACAGAAGGCATTATCTTGCCAATTTGAATGAACTGCAGACATTTACAGAAACCTTTTAAACAAAGGTGCACTTTGCCAACAAATCCAATATACTTTTCATAACATAAGAGGCACACAAGAAACTGAGCTGGAATGCCCCCTACTGGTTTATTAGCAAAGAATGAATTTCTTTATAAAAATGTCAATATGGATGGTTCTGCTGATAAACCCTTTCTGAAAGTTCATTAATAGCCTCCCAGTGAGAAGGAAAAAACCCTAATGTACTGGACATATCATACGTAGTAGTTTAGTAAAATTAATAACTTCATAATGAAAAAGGCAACATGTCAAAGTAGCTGACTATGCAGCCACACACCCACTCTCTCAAATTTGCACCTTCTCAGAGGTTTGACAAGCTGACACTTGGACACCTGATAAAAATTAAATATAGAAGTAAACTATGTCTTTCAAAAACACCTAAGTCAAATGCTAAAACAAAAAGCCTAGCACAGACATGAGCTCCTGATCTGAAGGTCCCTAAACTGTTCCATGGAATCTGAGCAAACTGCACTGTGTAGCTGGTAGAGCTCTGATAATGTACAGGATGCTCAATCCTTCAGTTTTATGCTTGAGATAAAATAAAAGCAAGCAGTGACAAATGAAGGCACTGCACTCTTCCAGGTTACTGTGAACACGTAGCTATAATCTTTGAGGAGAAGTGCTGTTACCCCCTAGAATTTCCCAGTGCAGTTTCAAAATATCCCAAATCAGAATTCATTACAATACTTCAACACACCAAAGAGAAGTGCATGTAGAATCGTTGCTTCCTGCAGATTTGCAGAGATAACTGTGGACCTCTCATTAAAAACTGCTTGAAGGACACAAGTCAACAAAAGCCACTGCCACTCATTCAAAGACAACAGAAGAGAACCCTGTATTATTGAAGTGTTTAATAAAAAAGTAGTGGCAGTTTCCTTTTATTTACCCCACTGACAGATTATCTGTTTCAGCTGTATGTTCACAACCAATCTTCAGTTGTAGCATCAGAGTAGAACTCCTATTTGTCAGAAGCCTTTCCAAAAAGCTATCCCAAACTACCCAATCTGAAAGACGTATGTGTAATTAGAACAGTTTGAAAGTATTGAGGATTCATTTCAGTGTCAAGGATTTCTTTTTCCCACACAAACATTTAAGTCTCGCAACATGATGGGTATGGTTGAAGGCACAATCCTAACTTTAATCCTCTGAGGATTCAGCAAGCCTAATTCAGTAGTCTTGACTCACTTCAGTATCAAAGATTTTTTTTAAATTAATGTTTGCACATTGAGTCCATTACAAACCCCCTTGAAAAGGGATTATTCCACCCACCCACACATAAGAGATTTTTCTTCTTGGCGGGAAAGGAGGAAGGTAGAATGAACTTGCCTTACATTTTGATTATGCCCGAAAACATCCTCCAAGAGCCCTGACAACCACACTGACTACTTGAGGTACAGGATGCCAGCGTACTGACAGCACAACAGGCACAGGGACAGAGGAGCCACAATTATAGCCACGACTGCCAAGGGCACTAGCACAAAGACCTGCTTCAGAATTAATCAAAGTAGTAGGTCTACCACACAACAGGTGCAAGGCTTAGGCAATGCTAAGGTTACTGAAGTGAACTTGATCCTAGTTCCTCACAAAACTCATCTTCTTAGGAGTATTAGAATTCTGAGAACTGTTTCTCAGAATTCTGAGTAGGCGAGCCTACTGACTAAGCTAGAGTTTCCAAAAGATTCTTGCTTGATTCAATCAAAATGGATTAACAGTATACTTATATGGTGGTAAAAATTACTAAATATTTGAAAGGTCTGGTTAAGGAAGTTTAACTAAAGGAACATCCCTTTCAACTAAAAGCTAGCAGTCTGATTGTTTCCAACTCCTTACTTGTGAGCAAAGGTAATACTGGGTGCAGCACCCCTACAGGCTCTCTCCATATTATCACATTATTCTCTTGGACTCCTTAAAATTGTGACAGTTAAGCTACAGACATCCCTTCCAGGGATGGATTCCTAAACTTGCTACGAAGTTCAGGTATTATCTGTGTTCATATGGGAACTGATGCTTAGCAGTGCCTCGTTTAGATACCAGGACAGGAACATGCTCCTCAAATTCTTCGTCATTTATCTGAAGCAGCAGTGCAGGCATCTGTATTTTCACAAAGCAGTAAGTAAGGTACTTACACCTCTCAAATCTGGCAAGATTTTTACTCTATCTCAACCCGCTTTTCTGTGCAAAAGGTAGGCTGATGACTACTGCCTAAGAAAAAAACCCACGGATGCAGTAACATCTGTTCTCACTGAAGAAGTGCTTGTGTGCAGCTAGAAATGCAATGATTCAACAGATGAGAAGGAAAATACAAGTTTGCAGCCTGTTGACAAAATAAGTGCTGAATTCTTAGAACGCCAGGACTGATGTTATATTCAATTTTAACATCCAATAGATGACAAACAGCAACAACTGCTACTCACATCAAGCTGTCAAAAAATTAAAAGCAGTGTTTTCTTTTTTTCCCTTTTCTCATGGCTGATGAGTACTTCTACAAGTACATATACACACACTGGTACTATCTCACATTCACCTATGAACGGTATTAAATACTATAGTAACAATACACAAGATATGCATGCATTTTGAGAAGGGTTGTAAGTCTCGCAATATCAAAGAATAAAACAGAAGGTGCTTTCCATACACAAAGTAGGTGTATTTAATACTTCCAATTGTAGTCAAAAATCAAGTACTCAGAAGCCCTTTCAACTATTCTGTGAAATAAACACACTCAATGTCACCATGATACTTCACTGCTATGATTTCTGGACTTACCATGGCAACAGGCCTGGCTGCATTTACCTTTGTACAATGGGTATTGAATGCTGCCTGATCAGCAGCCTCTTACTCCTTTCCAACAGTTCAACTACAGAGAGCACCAGCTGCAGGTTAGTTTCTTTAATGCTCAAGATAGCCTTTTCACAGCCTGACCCCTTTTGTCTTCTTTCATCCTGTCTCCTACTGCTCAGTACTGCTTGCATCCCTCACCCATAGGAACACAGAAAAACTGCCAGCGACAAGACACCACATCATACGGTACAGCTGAATTCCTACCCCTTCCTTAAGAAAGGAAATCCCTTCCCTACCCCCCCAGCTCTCCCAACAGTAAATACAAAGCCTTCCACATTGCATAAAGGACAGCATCAGGCAGGAGGTCTCCTGAAAAAGCCTGACAAAGGTCATTTAGGAAGATATAATGAAAAGCTGGTGTTATTTAAAACTGAGAGGGTCATAACCAATACTTCTGTGGCTTAGCTTCAACAGTATCACTAAAGGGGTTAGTGATAAATTCCTAGCCCATCTGACCCTCATCCTCCTTGATTTGTTTTAGTAAACACGAACAGAAAAAAAGCAAGACTGAAAATGTGAACAAGACCTAATATTAAAGGCTTTGATTTTTTGTTTTTCTCCTAAAAAACTCATTTTTGAAAGACTAACTATCTCCTAGGCATGACTTTTAAAGATGACCCATGGCCATTTATTTTAGAAACATGTTGGTTCCTTAGGCTCTGTGTCCAAACACAGACAAGATGGAGAGACTCAAGAATGAAATAAATCATAAATCAGTACCTCCCCAGCTGCCTAAACTCTTCCTGTACATCTGCACTACTCACATGTATCATCTCACTAATATTTAACAACCTCAAGCTCCGCATCAAAAAAGTAAGGATTGGAACATATCATTAGCAACACACCTAAAAGGAGATGTATAAAATTAACCACACAAGAGACCAATTTTGCTTCTTATTATGCAAGGATGCATCCCCATCCCCCCTCCTCCCTTTATCTGCTCTTGAAAATATAGTCCTTATCACACTATTTAACCCAAATACTCAGTAGAAATTCACTTCCATTTCTTTCCCTCATGGTGTTTATACAGTAAAGAATGCATTGCACATACTGACAAGTTACTATTAGCATGAACAGAAATAGGAAAGGTTTATAGGAGCAGTTCTGTATATTATTGAGTTAGTGTATCACATCTTTAAGAAGGAAGTTTGTGCTGAGAAAGTACTCAAGATTCTTTCATAAAGTAGCTCTGCTGAAATAGCAGTTGAAAAAAAAAGAAACTCAGGAAGCCTAGCTAGAATTAACTTACCGAGTTCAATTGCCTCCTCTAAGCTAACAATCCACTCCAATAACCTGAATTTCCTTCCTTTTGTTTATATGTAGTAGCCATCCATGCTACCATAGCTGAGGCGTGAACCTTCACCACAACTACAAGGCAGACCTGCCAAACAACCACCAGGAAGCTGCCCTGAGCTGAAGGGCTTCAACTGCCAGCAAATGTTCTGGCTCAACTGCTGAACTTGTGTACAGGAACATCCACTGAAGCCTGAGCAGAGCCTGAGCAGCAGGTTAACATCTAAACTCTATTGTACTGCCTTTCAAGCAACTGTTTCTACAAAAAGATGGTGTCTAGTGATGTAATTTTAAGGACGTTTAATGGAACAATCTGAGAGCTCAGCATACAAAACAGTTGAATGATTTTTGTAAACATGGTCATTTGCAACATTATTCCGGAAACTATTTCTTCTTCAGTTGACCCTGTATCAGATGACTTACACCCACACTAAGAATCCCTTGACAAAAGCGAACCTCAAGACTGCCCCAGTTAGAATGTTCTTTTAAATAGGAGATGCAGTCTTAACTACAGCAGATCACTGGACACAGCTAGATTCAGCTTCTTGGATAAATGAGCCAGGCAGACATTACTGCTTTTTTCTCCCTGACGGAAACAAATACCAAAAAAAGGCACAAGACAATTTTATCTTGTGTAAAAAAAAGGAGGGTGGGGTAGCGGGGTGTAAACACCTTAGAGCATTCCCTCTTCTCATACAAGTTCTTATCACAGAGAGTGCACAGCCAGACACATCTGGCTCTGATGACATGAACCTCCTGGAAATATTTTGTCCTCAAGGCTGCATGAAACTTCACCTATTTCCCTCTCTTTTCATCAATTTGCCTCTCTTTCCCCAGGAACAAATACAAACTGCTACATTCTAAGATGAAGAGAAAACAGCCAAAACAAAAACAAGAAGCCTTTTAAAGCTCTCTTGTTTCAGGAGATGCTCTGAATACACATGAAAAGAAACAAAGCTTTGTAAAATACAGGGGAGGGTGAGCACCTTCCAAGGATGAAGTCAATACTTGACCATAGCTGTGAACTGCTCTGTCAACAAATCACAACTGAAATTATCTCAGCACAATTCTACGTTCATTTTAACTTGGTCTATTTGAAATACTTCATGTTGACATCATCTCAAATACATGAAAAGCAAGGGAATTCCTGCCTTTAGCACTGGCACACAATTACTGGTGTTACTTTCTCAGTTAATGCACCTCAACTCCTCAGCACATTCTATGTAAGGTTGAAACAAGACAGAGCCTGTGTTCACTGCAGCCCAGTATACTTAACTGACTCAACCTTGATCAATCTCTACCACTGAGACCAAAGAAGTCGTCAGTTTTGACTTCAATTTCCTCCTAAGAAAGTGCCTGCTACTTTCTTTCACACTTCCAGTGCTTAACCAACCCGTAAGGAAAAAACGAAAAAAAGGTATACTTCTCAAATAAATCCTCACTTATACAACATTCTGCCAAAACCTCCAACGTCCCCAAATGTGTTTTGCAACCACTTTCAACACTACCACCATTTTGCCAACATCACATTTTAAACCCTTCTAGAACACTGACACCAGAACCTCACAGCAATGTTTTCCAGTATATTTAACTATATTCAAGAACAGCGTTGATCTGCACTTCACATATCCAGATGCAGCCTGGATTCATCCTCCTACATACATGATGTATTTGGCTCTATGGAGAGAAGAGCACTGAGGTGGCAGAGAACACTTTGCATTCAGAAGTGCCTAGGTTACTAAGACATGCAGACAGATCTATAGTTTCCATATCATTATTTCTGCACACACCCCCCACCCAATTTCATCTGTAATGATTTTACACCTACTTACACCTACTCTCAGATTACTGATCTTAATGGAGTGCAAAATCTAATACTGTTCTAACAGAACTCCAGTAGACAGTAAGCCTACAGCCTCTGAGATACACAGGTGAGCCTATCTTGAGACATTTAGAGTGAACATCCACAACTAGACCACTGGCGTCTATAATCACAGCAACAGAACAAATATGATACTGCCTGTTACCTTGGATAGACACGTTGACTGAAATATAATTATATTCACTTATTTATGAACTGAATTCCCTGACAGATTTTTTTAGTTTCACTTTCTTGACAGTGAAGACAAGACATTAATGTCACTTCCATCATCAGAAGTCTCCCTGGTACACCAGGGTGACTGTGCAGTTGCAATTACAACAAACAATCTTTCTTCCTTACTTGTATCCGATGGGATCAAGTCCTGTTTCAAAATGTTTATTCCTGATCAATCCCTAAACCACAGTGCCCCCAAAAATCACAAAACAAAGGAGATAAAACGCTTCACACCTTCTCTACAGAAGCTAAACCAGACTTCAAGTTCACACTAACTGGCTAAATTCACACCAGCTCCAGGCAGAGCTGCTCCAGTGGCCCTGAACAGTTCATCCATCATATATGGATACATGGACTGGAGAGCTCTAGATAGGAAAATCAAGGATGGTGGCTTACCACTGCAACTTAAGCGGTTCAGTAAGGCAACACAGGGATATTACTACTAGATGCATTTACGCATAGGTGCCGCTACACCTATGTACATGCGTGGTTTAGTAAAGCTTTTGCGCATATTATCAACACTACATCCTGTAAATTTAACCCAAGGGAATTCTAAGGATGTTTGAACTATAGAACAGAGACCCTCTGAAGTAACACTGGGTACTAAAGGAATCTAGAGCCATAACATGAAGAGTAGTACTTGTCTGTCCAGTTGCTAACATCTGAACAAGTCTTCCCATGTTTGCCATATCAAATGAATCAGAACAATACATAGCAGCTGATACAGCAAAGACATCATTTGTAACTGAACATTAGAAGGACGAATATTTGTTCTTCTTGTAAGGTTGAAGAAGAAACCTTCATGTAAGGTTAAAGATAAAGGTTTAATTGCTTGACTTAGCATCCTGGTTAAAGACACTAAAATCTGTGAGAACAGCTGCACAACAGTGTTCTATCACCACTGGTGCCATTCACCCACTTGCAATAGTTGTTTCATTAACTCTTGTTAATGAAGTCTGAACTAAGACTTCTAACTTCAACCAAACAGGCAAGCTGCAAAGCTATAATCCTTGAACTATTTTTACCTACCTATACTTTTAACTTCTCTAAATGGAGAAGGACAAAAGTAAAAGCATATCCATCTTTAGAGGGACAGTCACTATTTCGGTTCTCTAAGGGCAGAGAATACCTGCCAGAAGACATTTTAATCAAATACCTTAAAACTTATCTAGGAGGCAACACAGATGTATCAGTATGACTGGCCAATCTACTCAAGAAGCCTGTGCACCTGCAGTATCACAAGCTGATTGTACAGTAACAGTTCCAAAGGAAGGAGAAGATAAGACTGAGTGCTTACATTCTGTAAAGACGAACTGTTCCACACCCTTTGAAAGGTATTTCTTCAAAACAAGTCAAGAGACATTCAGAGGAGCTTCAAAACAGCCTCAAGACAGTATTAAAAATAAAATTTATTTCAAGTAAAACATTTAAGATTTCCAGGACATCATTTCCTCCTGTAGTTTGGATTAAGTGCTTTTATACAACCTTCTCTGACAGGCTAACAAGCCACTACTGAATTACAACTCCCACTGTGTGGTACAAGAAGACCACAACCCAATACTCAAAGCTATTCAAAAATGTAATTTTTACTAAAGATGCTACTTATAGCGAAGTGTCAGAACAAAAAGGTTATTCTTCATTTAAGTCATACTGTATACATCCTGAAGTGCACAGAACTACATTTTCATTCAAGAACATGGATGCTACCAGGTACCCAGATGTTCTGGGTTCACCTCAGTATGAACCTGGGTTTCATACCCTAGGTTTCTCTTAGAAGTGCAAGATTAAGATGAAAGCCTTCATTTTCGAGAGGTCTTGTGCTGCAATATGCATATGCTTTACATTTCAAGTGCTTAACATATGACAGGTGGAGTACCCCACATCATTTCCAAATGGTAAACTAGAAAAGGAAACTAAACATTTCAGTCTATACAAGCTACTTAAAATAGTTTCTACATTGCAAGATGGATGAAAAAAATAAAAAGAAAATACCTCCTGTCCAGTAAGAAAGAGTAGAAGATCTCCTTCCTCTTCTTCACACATGTGAATTTGGATCACTGTTCGAATGGCAGCCTCCAGGTAATCCCTTTCTGGTTCTGGAGTATAGAATATCTCCACAGGATGGGTGCGACCCGGGATGGTTAGAAGAGGACAGTTATCAAAGTAGATCTGAAACTTGCCAGCATCTAAAGTAGCACTCATAACTATAACCTGTAGGTTTGGAAGACACAAAGCAAAGAAGTTATTCCAGAGGTTGACATGGACCTGCGAAATGTTACACATACAATGTGTAATAGCAGGAAACTAAAACTGTTGACTATGATTCAAGCATGCTTTTACCACTTGAATACAGAACCTTTGTTTCAAGGTGAAAAAAACTCTAAAGGTTATAATTACATCTTTCTAGTATTTCCTTCAATACAAGCTGCAGTAGCACCTTCCTAGAGTTATCTTCCCAATATAGTTCACCATTAACACATCAAAACAGTTGATCTACATTAACTGATCTTTATAATCAGCTAATGGTAAGCACACAGATATCCTTCTTCAGCATGACTAACTTAGAAAGGAGATGTTGCTGGGCTTCATCACTACTGACCTTCAAATCAGCTCTTTGTCTTACAACTTCTTTCAAAACTCCCATCAAAATATCAGTAGCCAGGGTTCTCTCATGAGCCTCATCAAGAATTATAACACCATAGCGCTCCAGCAAAGGATCATTCATTGCTTCACGAAGTAACATACCATCAGTCATATACCTGAATGCATACAAAAACAACTTTTAATAAGTCTGATTCAGAACCCTCTTCCACATTATTCACTAGGTTGAAGTAAGCCTTTAATCAACCAACTTTTAAAACAGATGCATTAGTAAACTATTTCCAGAGTAATAAACCCATTTAAAGTTTCAAGTATAAATTACAGTAGAATAATAAATGAAATCTAGGAGTAGGAACAAAGCTTAAAAAAAGGAGGGGGGAAACAAGATTTGGCAACATTTATGAGAAGTTTGACTATTTGCAGACTTCCAGGTCTACAATTACGGGCAGGCAAAGAAAGGGAAAAATGCAACTCAAATCCTAGAACTACCATTCCTGCAACTGTCTGTTCTCTACTTTTTTGCTTTTCCTCCTCAGTACCATTTCTTTGCACATGAACTTTATTCTCAGCTTTCAACCATTTCTATGAGCAAAAGAAAAACACTATTTAAACAGGTAAGACTCATGAAAACACGCTATACGGAATCCTTTTTAACTTATCATTCTGAGTGTCATCTGCAAGTGATGTACGAAGTCAGCCTGGCTCCACACATAAAGCATGGGAATCTAAAACAGCTGACAACTAAAACACCAGCAAACTCAAACTTCAGACTGAGTGCCCTAGAGTCTGGCACAGGTCACTTCTAAAACTTCCTGGTAGTTCTTACTAAAGCACACTAAGGAACTTCACCAGGATTATCTCAGGTAGTAAATTACCACTGACAAAAGTCAGCCAAATGCATGACATGAGGAGAAACTGAATGCTGAAGGGCTTTGAGTAGCACCTTACTCATAAAAAACACTTCTTCAGATCGCTCTCCTCTTCTTGGATAACTTGAAATCACTTCCATAGGGTCCAAAGTTTTCTTTAACAGGAATAACTCATTTCTAAATCTACTCAAGCAAGCCCCCCACCCCAGGTTTCTCTCAGCTGATGCTACAGCTCCTCTCTTCTTTACTCAGGTATTGGAGGTGTTTGTCCGTAGGTTCACTCCCCTCTTTATTACTCCTTTCAAAGCTTTCCTAACCCCCCTTTACAGCCCTATGACTGTCCCCACCCTCAAGAAGACACTGTAATGCCTCTACCAGACAGCTGCCACACTTACTTCAGAATGGTTTTTGCACTACTGCAGTCTTCAAATCGAATAGAGTAACCAACTTCCTGGCCCAGCATTACATCCATCTCATCAGCGACACGCTGCGCCACGCTCATTGCGGCCACTCTCCTAGGCTGGGTACATGCTACTCCCCTCTTTGGTCCAGGTAACGAGCGCATGTAGTCAACACACCATTGAGGGATCTGTCAAGAATAACATTCAGTTTTACATCTGGGAATTAGAAGCATGGTTAATGTGTAACTATTGTATCAAATAAAGATATTTATCATTTCACTGAGATGACAACTGTATGCAGAAAGATATCCAGAGATGAGAGCAGACAATTTAGTTGGACCCAACACCACTAAATAAAGCATGTACATAACTATCTCGGAATTATCAAGGAAGCTAATAGGTTCACAGGATCTTTGGGCATTGGTAGATCAGTACCCCAGAGGGATTTAACAGTAGCAATTGTGCTTGAAAGCAAGAGATCAAAATTAGCACTCAAAATTTTGAGATCCACAATACAGTTAGGTATTTAAAAGTCCTACAGTCAACAAATAGTACTTTGCAGCTTAAAAAAAACATTGCTTATTAACACACATTAGGAAAAAAAGGATACAGAATTTGGCTTAGCTATAAATCATGACCAAAAAAAAAGTTTTAAGTTATGTTTATTTGGTTAACTCTTGTTCTTTGGAAATCTTGTCAAACAGATAAAATCCCAACATTCTGGTTAACACTCATCTGTCAGACAGTAATTTTTTTTTTTTTTTTTTAGGAATTTGTAAACAGTAAGTATCATCCCAAGTAAGCAGCTTTTTCAGAAGAATTTCTAGGGTCACAAACTTGAACAAGATAGAATATTATTAACATTTTCTCTGTGTGATGTTTTATGAGGAGACAACTCCAGGCACTGCTAGTTTGAAATCTATAGATGCACTCCTTACTAATTGGTTTTAAGAGTATCCTAAAAAGCACACACTTACAGAAAAGTGATACTATTTATGCAATGAACCAACAGAAAACAACAGAAAGAACTGTGTGGTTTCACGTAACCTTGGAAGATTTTTCTTCTCAAATACAGTATTCCCACTGCAAAATTGGAGCAACTGAACACTAAGACTCATCCACATCAGACAAGCGTAGACTGTAATAAACAGCTCCTTTTCTTAAAATGGAGAACATACTGCCATTATAAATACAAAAATAGAAAGCAAAGACCATGAGAAAATATGACAGGAGACCAGACTTCTGAAGAACAGCTCAAATAGGAAATTCTATTCAAAATTAAAAATAAGAGCAGCTCTTAAACACTGATGACGTGAACCTGGAATCCTACCCAGTAACACATACATACTTCTCAAGCAGAGAGTAAATAAATTGTTTCCCATGTCACTAGGACAAACTCAAATGTAAGCACACAAGGTTAACCTCAAACGGCCAATCCTGACACGAACTTCAAAGCAGCATGTCAGCCAGGCCATGCTGATGGGCAGTAAAAATAACGTAGAGGCTATTTTCCAGGTAACAACAAAACCTACAGCACTAGTGTCAAATGAAGGACAGAGCCTCTGTAAACTTCAATGTGTTAATCTGATTTAGATGAACACCAGAATACTTTCAATGTCCAGCTTTAAAAGACACAAACACTAAAGGGAAGGACTATGACATACTATTTCAGTCATGATCACTGCTGGGAATACATTAAACCATTTGTATTATCTAGTTCTTAAATAACGTAACAGTTAAATTTATCTCCCCAGCACACAAAAATACCTATCAAAGCCCCAAATTTCCTAGACAAACAAGCACACACAAGCATTTTTATCAATACTGAAAGAACAAGGGCTCAGTGTCTTTTTTACACCCATGTTAACTCTCCTCTGGACTACAAGGGCAGCAGGAGATGCAGCCATACCCAAAATAATACTGCTTCTAAACTTCCCCTGCTAAGAAAACCTGTTGAAGAAGTGGCATCAGACATCCTATTCTGTGTAGCTAAGGCTCTCAGTGAAAGCAGATACTACTCTACAATTCCATCTGCAGAACAAATTTAAATTATTTCAGCAGCACCACAAATAATCTCAGATTTAAAAGGGAGCGTGTTGCAAACAAAGCAGACAAGCTCTTTCTAAAGAGATTCAACTCATCTGTTCCACAATTACAAAACTGAACTTACTCAGAGCATTTAAAGAGAACACTCAACTTAGAAGCTTAAACTTAAATTACAAAGCAAGCCATTGCAAACACTGGGGACCTGAAAATTTGTGGTAGAATTTGTGGTCTTTGCTTCCAACATACTTCTTCAGTGTATTTTAACAGATGGTATAGTTTAATGGGACTTATTCAATTTCAAGCAGGTCTTTAACAAGACTTTTCAGAAAGGTTTTATCCCCTATTGTTTTCACCGCAAAAGCCAAGCTTTCTCAAACCTGGGCGCTCTACAAGACTGAAGGGAAAACCTGCACATAAGTGGGGAAGGCACTTGACAGATGGCAGCTCACTTAAAAGATGATCCCCTTCCATAGGCTCTTTGCCATGAAACGTAAGATAATCATTTCTGGAAGGACACATTGCAAATTTCAGTGAATGCCAACTTTATACCAGGTAACAGCAAGCATAAATAGTTAATGGACACATTCAGCTTCAGTATTAGAGGTTTTTTGTTTTTTAAACAGAAGAATATTTATCTTGCTCTGATTGATGAGCATAAGGAGATGAAGATAAATAACCATTCCCCAGCTAGTTTTAAGATGGCACCTGAACACAAGAAGAGTAAGACAGCATCACATGCAAAACAAGGACCTCCCTAGCCACAAACAAGATCATTTTCAATGTTTTGGTCCTACAAAGGCACTGTCCATTTTTTCAAGATATACCTACAGCCTCAAAGAAGTAACGCATAGGAAGCAGTAAGCTGTCTCAGAAGCTTCACATGCTTTTTGTAGCTTAAAACCTGTTTTTAAGAAGCCTTAGGTTTCTTAATTCCTTCCCAAAAATTAGGTGTAAAGTAGTAACACAACTCAGTAAAAGCTTCATACCTTGGGAGCAACATGATAGAAAGCCACATTTAAGTTGTAATCTCAAATGTTAAGAACAAACCCTTAGATCTATGGATTCTAAGATCATGCAGTGAGAATTTTTTTTTTTGTGGCAGTGTTTTGTTTCTGCCTTTTTTTTAAAAAAAAAAGAATGTGAATGTTCAGAATACCATCTCTTCCAAGTAACTGTACAATCTATTTTTCTAAAGAAACCTATAAAAAGCTGGTCTCTGCCGACACGTTAAAAAAGCAGCACAGCCGTAAAGTACCTTCCAAACAAGAAGATGGTTCTCAAAATGTGCAGCAAAAAGGGTAACTTCAAATATTTCAAGCACACATATAAAAAGGTGTTTACTACACTGTCCTTTTACATTTTCCAGATTTCCAAGTTTTATTTTTGACTAAGAAATTCTCTAAATTAGTTATAATCTATTTTTATAAACAGTAAAATATCCTTCAGTTTTTCATTATGTCTAGATAAAAGGAATTTTGCAGGTTACAGAACAAAGGACTTGTTTACATCACTTTACCACACAGATTTTCAACAGCATATCAGAGGACAGATTGAAGTTTTAAGCAGAGTTGTCCAGCTATACGCACAGCGATGTGCCTTTTCTTAAATCTTCCCCATTTTACCAATCCCCACAGTTCTTAAGTACTAAGGAAGCTCAGCAGATCTGCTGTCCTTACTTTCAGTGCTGAGACAAATCGGGTCTGAATTGTATGTGACATTCCAGTTCCCATTAAGTTTCTAACTGTAGCACTACATTTCATAGAACACTACCAAGTGCTTATTTCTGTAACATTTTTCCTACTTTCAAACTGCTACCTACACAGCAAAACAGCTGTAAATTTGGAACCATCAAGTCAGTTTGTGAACTTGTACACTTCTGTCTAGCAGTTAAAAACTATCTTCTTCTACCACAAAGATAACTACCAGAGACCCTGTAAGAGATCAGGAGTAGATCATGAAAAGGGAGGATGCTTAAAGATTCGTCTCACATACTTCTGCATTCATTAAGCATATGAAAGATTCAAATTATTTCTGCCCGTGATTTGTGAGGTTTTTGCACAATTAATTTCAAGAAACCAAAGAAAGTTACAACCCCTGCACCTAATGACAGTCTCAACCTTTAAAAACTGCACCATCGCGTAACTAAGAACTCACCTGTGTTGTTTTACCAGACCCAGTCTCTCCAACCAGTACAAATGACTGATGCCTAATCAAAATATCTGTAAATCTTTCTTTATATTCCCAGACAGGAAGCTGTAGCCGTTTTTTCAGGATGTCATAGTAACGAGGTGTATGTGGAAGATTTGTGAAAGGGTTAATACTGTGTGGAATCATTGCTGGTTTCATAGGTGGTAACCCAGCAGCAATGAGCGTAGAGTTAGATGCTGCTCGCAATTCCTTTTCCTTCTCGCGTTCTCTGTCACGCTCTCTATCTCTGTCACGATCCCTGTCACGATCTTTCCGGTCATCACGGTCTCTGTCCCGGTCACGATCTTTCCTAAAATAAGTTAGAAAGCATAGCAGAAAATTAGATACTTGTATTTAAATTCCTATTTTGCATTTAAATATTCAAAGTGACTTTAGAGATCTCTACTGCAAAGAGGATATAAACCAAATACTTCAAGGAGTCCTGCAAACAATTACCTGGAAGTACAAGCATCAGAGCACAACAGCACACAGGGCACGTTGACTACTAGGTACCCTCATTGTACACAAGCACTGCCACACATCCCCTCATTATAGGCAAGACTGAAAAAAGCCATCACACGGAGAACATCATCTTCACCCTCTTCATTTAGTGACTATCAGTAACCTACTGTACATTCTAGACTCCCCACAAATCTTCCTGTCACTACTTGCTACTAGTATAGAAAAATACAAACACTAAATACACTTCTTGCCTACTTAACAAGAGAATTATGCCAACTGCAAAAAAAAAAAAGAATAAAACTTCTTCAGGGTTCAGGTATCATTTTAACATCCCACAATTACTCTGCAGGTTTTTGTTTAAAGTCTTCCATACAATTATGACTCGATCAACTTTGATATAGATTGCTGAATTTGAAATTTCCTTAACACCAGTCATTACAGTTGCATTGTCTTCTCCAGTATCGCCTCCTACTACCTACTTCAATCAACATTTGTATTCCCATTTGTTACCAAGCCTCAAACAACAGCATCTACACAGCTATAACTGCATGTGTTGTAAAAATCTGCATGTTACCTGAACAAATGTCAGAGTAACTACTTCGTTTCTTCATCATAACAAAGAGGAATACAAACTTAAAGGTATGTAGATAAGGAGAAGCCAGATATGAACACTACTTCAAGTTACAAGTTTGCTGTATTTGGTTCAATTTCCCTGAGATAAAGTAATATAAAAAGCTACAATAAGACTAGTTAAGGATCAAATAGGTCAAGGAGACATAATTTGTATTTAACCTCAAACAACCCTGAACTTCCCTATTACTTGTATCAGAACACAAATCATACTTTCTTGCAACCATTAAGCCCCCAAAATAATGATTTTGGGAATGCAATAAAAAAAACAGTATTATTTTCACTATAATTACACACTCAAAATTCAAACTCCAGCCTCAGTCTTAGTGGCAGTTTCTGATTTTGAGGATCTATGTACTTGTTTTGCACGTAATTTCCACACCCCCTACTGAACACTCCTACCCTCATCAAGAACTCATTACTTTCACCCTAAGAACTGTAACGACATGTTTTTAATGGAGATCTAAAACTTATTTGATTCAGCACTTTGAGATGAGTCCTGCTTTAACAAAAACACCCCACTACATTTGAAACTAGGACAAGCAAAAAGATGGGTGACATTTTCATCTGCAGAACTGAGGACACCCTCATCGCCTTTTTATGTAAACATGCATGTGAGCATGCATTATGTTAACAGCAACAAACAGCAAAAGGCAAAGCAACAAACTGGAAATGAACACCAGAGTGAACGCAGATATAAACATTTGTAGGAATAGTAATTAAGGGCAAACAGGACCTCCCCACTTATTTACCTGCACACATGCATGCCTTTAATTAACAGAATTTTGTTGGTGGTGTTTTTTTTTTTTTAAACTATGCAGCTGGCATTGAAATGTAACCAGTGAAGTAATAAGGAAAATCCTGCGTACAGGAAAGAAAATATGCTGTAGATCCAGAAGGAGCAGCACTTCTCACACAAGAGAAAATCTACATAGGCCATATTTGCTCCCTCAATACTTTGACGTACTATGGCTTCAGAGGTTGTCAAACCTAACTTTGAGAACAGTTCTTTAACACAGTCACACTGAAAAGAAGGGTCCCAAAATACACTGCTTATTGTGTCTGACCTAATTCACTTTTATACAGATTTTCCTGAAGCTTTGGACACTGAACTATCTAAAAATCAAGGGCCGTTTAGATCATTTGCTTGCATCTGAAACACCATAGCTTCAACATCACTTAAACATGGTCAAGTACTTTGCAAGGTAGAAATCTCCTCTTCCTTTGCAAGAACAGACAATTACAAAATTCAATAGGTTTTTATGTTCTGGTAGGGAAAAGTTACCCATTACAAACTGAAGGAACTAGGCTCCATAATGCTACGCACAGTGGTTGGTGGAAGAGTCTAGTAGCATGTGTCAGACAGGAATCAAGCTTTGAACTTGTAGTTAATGAGCTATTCACAATTAGCATTTTTAAATATATGCAGGTATTGGGATAAGCAGATGTATGGTCAGACAGTAACATCATTAATAAATCAAAACAAGGGTGTAAAAGCAATTTAAGTATGGTAAAGCAAGGGTAAAATGCGACAACCTGGTAAACAGCCTATTCATTGAAGGGAAGAACAATACACGCTACTGATGGCTTCTGTTGTTGTTTTCCCCACTTGGACAAGATACCAACGAAGAGCTAGAAAGAAAAACCCTTCAACAGCAGACTGTTCCCTAGCTGTTTACTTAAACAGTGTCAGAAGCTTCCACATAGCAGATGGAGTTTATCTCCAGGTAAGCTTCAAAGTGGCAGAAACCAGCACTCGTGCTAAAAGGAACAGGCTGATGCTGTTGCCAACCCTTCCCTTGTGTTGGCACGCAAACTTAACAGCCCTGTGAAGAGCAAGCCCTCCCCAGACCCTTCAACCATCATTAAATCCAGCCCCAATCAGTCCTCTGGCCTTCCAAACACTCTCCTGCAGCACAATAGTTGGCTTCCGTGCTGGCAGCTATTTGGCTGAGTTTACAGCATACATACAATCTCAAGAACAAGACACTTGATTAAATGAACAACAAACATGATCCAAAATGGAAAATCCTGTTAACTCCCCATCTCTGTTACTTCATTTAACTCTTAAAGCTGTTAACTCATACAGTAAAGTTAACCCATCCAATTCTATCTACATTTCAAAAGCCAAAAAGTCTACTTAGAGGTTAACCAAAAGTTGTTTCTCTGTTTTAGAATGTTTAAGATAGAAGGGGAAAACTAGATCTGAGCCTTAAGAAAGCACAATATACATAGCACGTCCTCAAATTTAATCTCCAGTGTTATTTCACAGTAGCAGTTTTTCCTAAAAACACTTCCAGTCTTCTGTTATTACTGAAATTCAGCAGCCGCATCCAGATGCCTTGCATCAACAAGGGAAAGGAGGAATGACAGCTATGCTGCCAAGTGCATTTACTGAACTATCTAAAAATGCAACTTGGCAGTTCTTCATTTGTAAGCCATCATGTTACTTTTCATCACTGCACTGAGAATACTGATCTCAAACCCAAAAGTGAACAATTAATGTAAAAGAAGCAAAATTTAATCATGTTTGTTTTGTGCATGAAGCCCATCACAACCTCCATAATCAGGAAGAGTTCGTTGGGGGTGGTCAGTTTTGTTGGAGATTTTTTTGTTTGGTTAGTTGGGTTTTTTTGTTGTTGTTTTTGTCTGATCTGCTACTTGCAGTCACTTCCTTATGGCCATATGTATAGATGCAAAAGAAACACAGCAACACTAAATTAGAGGATGAAAAACAAAACTGAAAACAGAAACAAAGGACCAGGTAAAACCACTGTTCACCACAGTAGAAGTCTAAGTATTTCCAACAGAACATCAATGATATTTTCACCACTAGTGAAGAGACATGGCAAGAGCTGATTGCAGCTGAAGCAAAAAAACTAATGCTGTTAAATGCAGATTTCCACTTTATATGTGGAGAAATAAAGAAAAGAAATTGAACAGAACAATACATCCCACTAACAGCAACTGTGATGTTACACAACACCAACTGAACTATGCTTGGAAAAAAATACCAACATAAATTGTGGTATGCATTTCACACAGCAGCATTTTAACAGAAAGTCTTCTGAACTATTTGCATTTTCCCAAGTATTTTTTTCTTTATGGATGATATTTCAAGCCCGGAAGATAACAGGTGCCATTCCTCTGCTTAAGGTTACAAGAACAATTACAAGCGTGTCGGCCTGGCATCATTGCCACATAGGGTTGCACAGGCCTCAGTTGAAAAGGAACTAAAACCCAACTTGGAAACTTGACACAACTTGTATAATGCAGATCAGCAACCCAGTCTGGATGCAAAGTACATGACTACTCTGCATTTGAAGTGGTATCTACTCAAGGAGCTAACTCAGCTTAATCCAGTTTCAAACTAACTAAATTGCATAAAGGCACTCTGCATGGAGGAAGACAAGTACATGCATGCTATTATCAAGAACCTCTCTGTATCTCAGCCTTCTATATGCTGTAAAACTTAACAATCCTTAACCAAGCAGGTTACTATGCCTTGTGCTCGCTGAACTCAGGTCTCAAGGAATATTAGAAACAACCAGACACAAACCTGCTTATAGTGACTTGTTCTTGGGCCTACTCCATTTCATGCTGCTACTGACAGAGGAAGGGGCACAAAACCAGCATCTGTGGAGGTTTTAGGTGCCTTAACAGCCAAGGATTTCTGGGTAACAAGTTTGTACCACTGTTGGGAGCTAATTACAGCTTTTACAAAATGGGAAGAATTCAGGATGGCATTAGAAACAACGCCACATGATAAAACCATACCAGAAATACAAAACCCACCAACACACAAATAAGGAACTACTGATCTGGGATTATCCACACAGATGACCATAACAGTTGTACCACAATCATTTAATACCCCATTGTGGCATAACCACTTGAAAATTTTACTAAAGTCTCTTTCACAAGCAAAAAAGCGTGCACGTGCAACTTTTTTGTATGCACACAGAAGTTATGCAAACTTCTCGCAAGTTGGGGAAAATAGAAGAGATAAATAGCTTGATCCATTTAATTAAAAAAAAATGATACTTTTCTTTCATGCAGGAAATGTATGTTCAATAATAAACATTAATTTCTGTTTAGCAGAGGACAAATTCATTGAACTAGTGGCTAGAAACTGGAGCTACACAAGCTTGCTTTTAAGAAAAACAAGTTCTACTAGAAGAGCGAAGACTGTTTGTCAATGAATGCTAACTGTTATGGTGGACTTCTAGTTCTTGCGAGTTTTGAGAAGAATAGGCATTTTTATCAAATACTCTTAATACTCCCGCCTGAACAGTGCTGTTGGACTTCAGAAATGGATTGATTCAATGAAGTCTTCCGTGCTACAACAAGAAGGATGGACTAAATAAAAATAGCGCTTTTTTTCTGTTCCTTCACTATTTAGAAATTTACCTTTGCAGTCATTGTCCCCTCAAAGAAAAGGGAAAGGAGATTGTGCAGAAAAGGCCGTAAAACAACTGTGAATAAACGGCTGGCACCAGCGCATGGCCTGTGCTCCCTCAGTTTCATTAACCTTAGTGAAAATCTGCTAGATAAAAGGAGTTCCAAAACTAACTTGTGCAAAACAAAGGGGGAAAAAAAAAAAGAAAAAAAAAAAAAAAAGAACAGCAATCCCCTAAGCCCCACCTAACGCTGCCCCTCAGCGCCAGAGCCATCCCCGCCGCGCACCGAGAGAGAGCCATTAACAAAGGAACACCGCGGCTCGGCACTCGTCACACGGGCCGACCGAGCCTCACACTGACCTCTAGGCCCGCATCTCCCACACCTTCCAAACCAGAAGAAAAAAAGCCCAACAACAACAACAAAATAGCAGGCGGCGGGGCGAGGCACACAAAGCCGCCCCCGCGGCGCCCGGCCCTCCCGGCGCCCGCTCCCTTCCCCCTCCCCACGCGGCTCTGAGGCCGTCCCCAGGCCTAGGCCCCGCGTTGCCGTCGCCCCCGGGGCCCTCCCGAGCGAGGCAGCGGCCGGGCCCACGCCGGCCCCACCCCGCCCCGGCCGCGACCCGGCGGCAATGGGCAGCGGATGGCGGCTGCAGGGATGGGGGGGGGGGGGGGGGGGGGGGGGGAACCGCCACGGGCCGCGCCGCCGCCGCTTACCCGTCGGAGCGCTTCTTGCTGGAGCTGTAATCGTCCCCAAGGTCTAGGCGGTGGCGCTTGGACATGGCGGTGGCGGCGGGATGGGCCCGGCGGGGCGCGCTCGGCTCGGCTCTCCGCTCCGCTTCCACCGGCGGCAGCGGCAGCAACGGCGGCAGCGCCGCGAGGCCAGGCGCAGCGCTAAAATGGCGGCCGGAAGGAAGCGCCGGGGCTGCGCCAGCCGCGGGAGCGCTCGGCGGAGCCCGCCCCGCCCCGCCCCGCCGCCAGCCGGGCGGAGGGGCTGCCAAAATGGCGGCGGGGGGCATGGCGCGGGGTGCCTCAGGGTAATAGGGCTGGGGGTGGTTCTGCTGCGGTCAGGCGGCCTGGATGTGTCCTACAGGGAAAGCCCGCTTCCACAGTCTGTCCTGCTCTCCTGTTAGCTGGAACAGAGGTTTCCACAGAGGGAGTTTACATCGGCATAACTATAATCAAATACCGGTTTTAGGCCATCACACACTTCCCTGGGTATATTGTCCTTGAATATGGAAAAAATGCAATTTTTCACAAGTCACCTGTAGCAGAAGAAATTATTAGAAAACCAGTGACATTCAAACTACAAGCTCTGAAAGCACATGCAGCCTTTCACTATTCAAATGTCAATGATAAGTATTCATGGTAATGTGTTTTGTGAAGGAAAAAAATGGTCTCAGAGACACAAAAACACAGGTTTTGCCTCTTTCTCCTGAAGATAGTTTTCTACTTTCTCTTGTACTTTGTCTTCCATGTCTAAGATTGCCAGTACAAGAGAAGCCGATGCTCACCATAGAAGCACCTGTAGACATGGTCACCGTTACCACAGCAAAGTTTTCTAGGGGCAAACACCACTGCACTGTCATTTAGTAACACAATTCCTGAAGTAAAACAAGACACCTGAGTTAAAAGTGCTGTTTCCTTACTATACTTAAACAGTTTCACTTGTACACTTACAGCTGTATTGCATTATTTTTCACACTTCCAGCCAACGTAACTGCCAGCAGTTACTGCCTGCTCCAGAAGGCCAGCCCTCAGAGTTGTTTCTGGTGCCCCTGAGCTGTGCTGCCCATCTCCTACCTCCCCTCAGCACCTTCCAAGAACTGGGTTAACCACCCACACAAACCACGTTTGTCCTCTCACTGAAGGCACAAATGAGCCTGGGCAGGAGAAGATGAAGTCAGACAAACGAGATGCCCCTAAACGACCACATCTTCAGGAAGCAGACTGTTCCCATGCCGGTAGAAGCATGCTTAGTGCTTGACAGGCAAACCTCTGAGTTCACGCCACCAATTCCTTCAGCCATTTCTTCTCTTGTCTAGCACTGTCTCAGCAGCTGCCTTTGCTTTCAAAAACAGTCACTTGATACTTTAGCACAACTCATATAGTCAGTCTCTGAGAGCTTCCGGAAAGGCAAGAAATACATTTCTTGATACTTTATCAACTGTTCTGTTCTCTGTTGCTCCCTCTTTCCCAGTATATTTCATGTTCCCTAAGTGCCATTGTACTGGTTAAAATTCATAAACTAGATAAGATAGAAATGAAAAGCACTTCCATACTATTACTGTATCTCTTCATCTAGGTACATTTGATGAAAAACATGTGCTCTGCAGGGCTTGTTCCCTGCTGTTCTTCCCTGCCTTTCTGCCAGAGATTACCACAACCTTTGCTTAGCTACTTGCATGAGCAGTCACTCCCTAAGCATTTTGGTCAAAGAAACTGGGTTAGCTTGGATGTTTTGAATAATACATTTTTGTTAACTCTATCTGACTGTGAGGACAAAGGAGCATTCTCACAAATGGCTCAGCTAGCACATCTGAAAATGGTCAGAAGAGATCATCTAGCAGCAGTGACCTGTTCCACAAGGACAGCCAGCTCAGCAAGTGGGTATTTGGCCATATAGCTTTGTGTTCTGGAGTTACATCAGTGTAACTACTAAAATATTCCATGAAGACAAGTTCTTAAAGTGTGTTGTTTAGTAGAAGAGCATTTCTGTTTGTCACTCATTTTAAATAATACAACAATGGCACCCTCAGCTCAACTGGCAGTCTAGACACTACAGCAATAAAAACACCCTTTTTCTGCTTAAAGTTGTCAACTGAAATAAATATTGCTGGAGAAAAGAAAAGAAAAGAAAAGAAAAGAAAAGAAAAGAAAAGAGAAGAGAAGAGAAGAGAAGAGAAGAGAAGAGAAGAGAAGAGAAGAGAAGAGAAGAGAAGAGAAGAGAAGAGAAGAGAAGAGAAGAGAAGAGAAGAGAAGAGAAGAGAAGAGAAGAGAAGAGAAGAGAAGAGA
>NC_048896.1:77585281-77675631 GCF_011077185.1 Oxyura jamaicensis | reverse complement strand
GGAAAGGAATGGAAAGGAAAGGAAAGGAAAGGAAAGGAAAGGAAAGGAAAGGAAAGGAAAGGAAAGGAAAGGAAAGGAAAGGAAAGGAAAGGAAAGGAAAGGAAAGGAAAGGAAAGGAAAGGAAAGGAAAGGAAAGGAAAGGAAAGGAGACAAGCAAACAAACAAACACAGATCTTGAGCTTTCCATGCAAAGCCAGAAGTCATTTTCCAAGTTACATTTAAAAAAATCTGGGATATCTATCAGACTTTGCCAGAGGTTAAGTGTCATATAGGGATCTCTCTCTGTCCCAAACATCAAGCTCATTTTCTCTGTTGCTGTGGCAGTGTACACAGAGCTGCATCCTCAGAGTATAGCTAGGGAAGGCTTTCTATGCATCTCCCCAAGTGGCTTTTAAATGACGTCTGTCTTAAACAAAATAAAATGGTTATTGAAATAGAGTGCTTGAAGGGGAGATATTCAACTAATCAGAGAAGAAAAGAAAAAAAAAAAGTACATATACACACAAAAACAACTTTAGTGTCTGTTAGTGGCTGGGTGGTAAGTGGGAAAACAAGGGGTGAAGATAAAAGCATTATGTGCATTAGCTGTGATGAGCAGCTACTGCTGTGTGGTTCTCAGAAGGCAGCAACTGTTCAACATTGGGAGCACAGAGAGCTCTGCCTGGAGAGCTGTACATTCTACATCTTGATTGATCCAGCCTGTGCACAGCAGCATAAAGCCACTTAGGGTCTTGCTCCAGGTTGGCCAACACCAGTGAAGTTTCAGTTTGTTTTAGGAGGCGGGAAAAACAAAGCAGATATCTCAGCAGATATCTGAAGTGGATTTTGTGTCTTCTGGGGTGAGCAGGCATTTGAGTGCTATGTCTTCAATGGTTATCCCACTCACTAGCTGTCTCTATTAACAGCACTTTGCAAACTGCTGAACACATATCATCCACCCAACCGTGCTTTGAGCTATAATATAACTGCATAACAAACAGTCTCGTCCCATCCTGAAGAGTTTACAATCTAAGGCCTCCATCCTGCAAGCACACACATGCCTTATTTTACTAATGCAAATAATCCTTTTAACTTCAAAGGGATTACTATGAGTAGCAAAATTAAGCATGTAGGTAAGTGTTCACAGGATCACAGCCCAAATATAAGATGAGAGGAGAAAAAAAGATTGAGAAGCACAAATTGACATAATGACAAAGTGATAAGCGTTATGTCAAAAGCCTGAGGGATAAAAGGAGTGTGTAAAATAGGGCATATTTAAGCATATTTTCTGCCTTTTCAAAGACATTTTTTAAATAAGAGTTTGGTTTCTCCCCTCAAGTCTTTTATATCCATCTATGAAAAAGAAAATCGTAGATTATTGAAACAGGAGACATTTATATGAGTTGCCATTTGACTGTCTATTCCTTGACTCTCCATTTCTTACCCTAGTTTTAAAAACTATACACATTGGTATCAAAATCCTCTTAGACAATTTCCAGTGAATTATTTCTTTGATTTTGGTGTGCACATAGTAATTACTATGCTATTTGGGTTGAAAGGAGCATTAACATTTAAAACTGCTAATGGTTTAGGAGAATAACATTATCTGTAAAATATTACATCTTTTATTCTGAATGTGCATTGCCTTTTCCCCCAAAGACTAAACATGGATCTTAGACAAGCTGTAATTCAAAGACATATCCTGGAACAAGAGAGGTTTCTGACAGGGAATTCTAGTGTCACAATTACTGCCTGTAGCTAATTGTTTCACTCCCTTGCTAGATATTACCAAGTCTATAAAGAGCAGAAAAATAGATATACCCAGTCCAGCAGGTTAGCTGAAACACACCTTCTTCTCTAGTTTAAGCTAAAACGGGGTGGTGAAGTAAAACCACACTTAGTCTTCCAGTGCTGCAAGGGAAGCAGTAATAACAAGCAGAGTTGTAAGACAGACAGCTACAGGAGGTTAAATCTGCTGTAAATTGTGTGTTAAAGTCCTAAAATCTCTGTAATGTGGATTTCTTAGATGGCTAGCTGGCTCGTGGTAGACCCAAGGCTATATGCTATATATGATGGTTTATATGCTCCCAGTGCTATGGCCACACTTCCTCTTCCAACGTTTTCTTTACAGCACGCTTTTTAAAAACATGTCTAACCCTTTTTACCCCTCCAATCTACTACACATGATATTAAATAATTTACCGGAAATTATTTTTTAAAAAAATGTTTCTGATAATTATCATTGCAATCTGCTTTATTTTTTTATATATATATATATATATAAACAGATAATGCCCTTAGCAAATTACCCAGGAGCCTTAAATGCAAATGCTCATCACAGACAAGCTCTCATTCTGTCCTCCCCCACCAAACCCGTGTGAATAAATGGATCTAATCTTTGTGTTCTGTCATATCATTGGAGAAAGAATACTTGAGACAAGAGCCCATAATCAGAGTATGTTTAAAAATGTCAGACTTCCACATTTTTCAAATTTAAAGATACGAAGATGAATACATGGACTGATCTCAATTTCTGCAGTGAAGAAAAGAGGCAGCTTCTCTGTAATTACAGAAACTAAACTTTGCAACACTTCAAATATATATAAATCAAGGCTTTGAATTGCTCTGGGAAGTACATTCTAGGAAGGCAGCATAGTAACAGCAGCATTGCCATGACAGCCAGCTTTATCCGTCATAAAGGCACTGTCTGAATTTTGTGAATGGCCACTAACGTTATCCCAAATAGAACACGTCTGTAACTCAGCCTGCAGGTCAGAATGCTCTGAATGATTTTGGTAAAGTTTCATAACAAAGAAAAAAGAGAGAGACAGACACACACACACACACAGATGGCAGTTGTACGTAGATAGGAAAGTGCTCATTTCTGACTATCAGAGCAACCTGGAAGAGCAGCAGCTAATGGCTTAAGCAAGCCACCAACTCTTAGTGACAAATAAATTATTATACATCTTTCAGTAACTGGGACAGATGTCAGGCTCCTAGCCCAATGACACCACCCTATCGTAGTTGGGTAGCATTTCAATGACAAAAAATTCACCCAAGTATCTAAAATCTTCTGAGGAAATGACGACTTGGCACCACATGGATGAGACAGAAAGGACCATCAGACACCAGAGAGCACAACGCTGAGTTTTATCCCCACCCCTCACTGCAGCCTGAACTACCAAGCACACATTCTTAAATTTTAGCTGAGAAGTGACTTTAAAAGTAGCTATTCTGTCAGAGTGTTAACCAGCGTCACCGTTTGCTTTTGAAAACAAACCACATTCTCTAGAAGGACGTGCCTTGCTGCAGACTGCTAGCTGCTATTCTAAGCCCTTCGGTCACTTGCCAAGGCCTTACAATCATCTCTAGTCACCTCAGAGAAACCTCGCCGAGCAGATATTCATTATGTGCTTTGAATGCAAATTGAAGAGGTCATGTAAATGCAAAATATCACCAATGAGAAAAAAACAGGTTATAAATCTAAATTACATTCATTATGCACTGAATTTATACATCTGGTAACTTCTAGGTCTTTGCAGTTAAGGTAGCATTGTTTTAATACTTTCTACATTTGGAAGCATCTGAAACTACAGGCTAATATGTTGTTCTTGAGGGCAGTTTATCTTTTAAGCTTCTTACAGTCTAACTGCTTCCTAGGCCAACTCTGAAATCGTGGGAGAAGCTCCTCAGATATAAGGTGTTTTTAGTGAGCAGTAAATATTTCATGTAAATATTTCATGGGGAACTGTTTGCGTGCAGAGAAGATCAGGATTTCAAGCCTGTTTGATCTTGTGCTGGAATATTGGAAGTAGAACAAATGCAAGTTTTTCACTCAGCACTTCTTTTGTAAAGGCCTGATTCTTTCTTGCATTTTCTTTGCAAGTTTTTCATATCCACAGAGGAAAGAAACGTACTATAGTGGCATATATTTTTCATTCCTTTTTTATTTGGCACAATCATCAATTTAGTACACTCAGTATTGCATTAGCCCTTTAACACTTTTTGGTTTTGTTTTTGGAAGTCCTCTCTTTAACACAACCTATAAAACATTCGTATTCCTGCCTAAGCTTAGGTGTGCTGGATCTACCAACGTTACATCTTCACCAAGTCTCTGCTTAACTGTTAGGAAACTCATTTGCTTAGTTTCTGACATCTACACTGAACATATGCAGTTTCAACAAGCTAAGATTGCCAAAAAGCTACTCAGATGTAAAATAAGTGATCTAATAACCTCTACCTCATGAGCTACTATCTTCATAAGTACTTATCTTTATAAGTTCCAGACTTCATAACAAAGTACAAAACTGTAGAAAACTATACAGACTAAAAAGAGGTAACGTCCTAGAAATAGTATGTAACAAACCATAAACATTAATTATTGTCTCTTGCCCAGCTGGGACAATTTTTTTTACAAATGATCTTCCTTTCCCAGGAAAGAAAGGTCCTTCTTCTCTTTTCCCAGGCAATCAAGACTTTTTCTCCCAAGTGCATTAACAATCCACTTGCTGAAAAATCCTCAGCAGCCAATAAAAATACTGAGTGGATTTAAACTTCTGCAGCTGTATCAGAATGACCTGTAAGCTCCCTCTTGACAACTTCCTACCATAATGCCCCAGCCCTGTAGAAGTGAGGTTGTATGTTAGTGTGTGTCATTCTTCTCCCCACAGCTTGGAATAACAATCTTAGTACAACATGAATACCACTATAAGAATCCTAAGTGAGCTGAAAGAAGGCATTAGCTAAGCTTCCTCCCTTCCTCCTTTCCTCCCTTCCTTACTTCCCTGTAATGTAACAGGGAAGCTGTTACATTACATTGCATGCTCCACAATGATACCCTTCTCTCTCATGGGCAAGCCTGTTCCTAGAAGGAAAGAAGGGAGTGCTGCTAGAGCTGCTCCTTGCCAAAACAAAGGAGTGACCAGAGTATTATTTCAACTTGTTCCTCAACAGAAAACAAGGGGAACTCTATGCTTGCAGCATTATTTTTTTTTTTAATTGTAACAGTCATATCTAGATTAATATAAAGAACGGTCTGCTATCTTGTTTACCCTGAGGCTCCTTTTTGTGTTGAGAGTAGTGGCAACATTGCTGGTTACGCAACTTCTGCTTTTGCAAAGATGAGCCATTTGTATGGCATCCTTCTTGTCTTGTAACTGGACCTGCCCCAGGCACAGAGGATAATTGCAGGTTGGATGCGTTATGTAAGTGCTTGCTCTATGTCCAGATCTGAAAAGTACTGGGAAAGAGGATGGTGAGGATCATTCCACTGACGAAGTCTTGCTCAGACTCCTTAGACCTGGACTGCATAGCAGATAACTTGTTCTGAAGGCAGCAGCTCACTTTCGGGCTTCATTTTCTAGTGCCCCATCTTGCATCAAGTGAATGCACATTTTGGTTTTATAAGAGATGCCTCCAGAAAAGAGAATGCCCAGGAGTCATCTGTGCCCGTTAGGTCATATGGAGGCTGCATGGCCTAGGTAAAGCAATGCTGGTTCAAACTTTCTTTTGTTTTCTACAAATATGATATTATTATAGTATGTATAGCGTTGTATGGTATGGTATTGTATAGCATTGTATGGTGTTGTACAGAGTATTTTCATGTACTATACGAATCTGGAACGTTACTATCACAGCACTACTACATGGTTATAGTAATATTATTATAATAAGAAGGGAGGCAGACAGGTAAGGAAGTGCTTCCTTCTGCACTTTTAACATTTTCTGAAGTACCTCCAGTCTAGGCAATGACACATGAAAGATGTCACATGCAACCCAGTGTTATGCTATAGTTACCATGCAGCAAGTATTTCCATGGGGGTAACTGAGGTTTTCAGCGTAGTGCTGCAGCACTGCCTAAGCAGCCTAGCGCTGCCCTTCCCAGTCGTGGCTACTCGCTCCCATCTCTGCAGTGCCCTCTCCCTTGTTATGGCATGGTTGTTTGGGTAGTCATACAGCTCATCAGGCTGTGAAACTGATACGGCTAAAAAAGAGCCTAGCAACAACAACATAAAAGCAGTTTCTTAGCCTGTTTGGTTTCCCAGCAAGGACAACAGATGGAGTAGCACGAGGACGCAGACAAGCAACTGGAGACAGGACACTGTGTCAGCTGCCAGATCTCCTGAAAAAATCCATGACACATAGCAGCCTGACGCTGCTTATAGTGAATAAAGTTCAGCACTTCAGTAGGTCTGTGGAGAATCAGGAGGAAAGAAATACATATTTTCTTGTAAAAGCTATTTTTTCATTATGTATTTTTTCCATACTAGCTGACTGATCCTACATAAAAGTGACATCCTGAGTGATTTGGATACATTTACATGAATAATATTAGCTGTTCTTAGAAAAGCACCTATTCAGCATTTTTTTCACAGAGATACACATCATATGACATTAGCTTTATTTTTCCACAGATTCTAGTGGACACTAATTAATATCTTGGAGCAATTTTATTGTGAAGAATCCTAGACAATTTTATTTCCTTTAAAAGAAGGGAATGCTGCTCAGCATCCTGTGGGCGAGAGTTATGGGCTAAGGACTGAGTTTTCAGAACAAATATTCTCTGAGAAGCATTCAATGTCCTACAGCAAAGCATTTTGGTCTGCAGGAACAGTAGAGTGGGAAAAAGCCTTTCAAGTTTTCCAAAATGGAGCTGAAACACTGTGAACCTTGCAGAGGATATTAAATCAAATGAGACTCTTATCTGCTCGTCTTTTTAATAGTGTATTTATTTGGACATTTAAAAAATCTCAAATAACCTGAACAAGACTTGAGCAGCTCTGTTGCCTGATAGACATTCATACAGCAGAAAGCTCTGATATCCCTCCTGCACGTGCTGTAACTCTGAAGTTCTCCCATAGGTGTAGTTTTTATAAGCTTTCTGATCTACTTTTGTCAAATAAGCCACATTAACCAAAAACTTAATTTTTGACTGTTGTAAGTTATCCATTAAGTCATTTGGACAGAAATGAGTTAGGGAGCACTTACATAAATTGTTTTCTTGGAAAATTAGGGTAGCAGGGAAGTGTTAACAGTCCAGCAGAAAGACATTGCTAGGAGGTTGAAGGTAATAATGTTTTGGATCTAGGAGAGGTTTGCTGCCTCTGCTTTACAAATGCCATCGAACAATAACCTGTGCAGATTCTGCAGGTGGTCTATGGTAGCTTTATATGTGGCCATAGCATCTCCCATCTCTGTTCTGACTGAGAGTAAATGCCACTGCTGGCTAGTGCTGTGGAGATTAATACTATTGAATTAAAGTATTCTCGGTAGTTAATACCAATAAGAAACAGCTGACAGACATGTTCATAACCTGCTTTAGCATATCTTAACAATTTGCTTTTCTGAACTAATTCCACAATAGTTAAGAGTGAAATTGGTGTCAGTACTTTCAAATACATCTGCCGACTTGATTGTCCTGAAATTTGTCCTGTTCCATAGGTCAGTATGAAAAATGTTAATTCATTTCAGCACAAAGTTTTTAAGATGTAGTCTATCCTAGCAATCTTGCATTGACAAAATCATCCAGTTTTGCTTATGCCTATCATCTGGATGCTCCCTGGAGGAATCCTGCTTTAGATTTATCTCAGCTCCAACCTTGTGTTCCCCCTGGGGAAAAGGAGAAAGAGCAGGGTGTATAAAAGATGAGAATGCCAAGGGGAAAAACAGTGGTAAAGGGACAGAAAAGCACAAGAGCTGACAGTTACAAAAGAAAGAGAAGCAGAAACAGAAGAAAGATGAAGAAAAATTAATCTTTCTGAACAGAGCCTCTTCTCAGACTTTATAAAGGGATGTGGTTCTAAAGTGAAGATGCAAGAGTTACAGGAAGTAAGACTGAAAGACAAATCATTTGAAGAAAAGGAAGGGTATCACCTTCTTTTGGCTTAAAGCCCCCAACAAACATTTCATGCGCAAGCTTGTATCTCTTCACTAGCACATTGGTATGAAATTGCAAACCTCAGCCTAAATTATCCTATTTCTTACTAATTTCACTTTTTATCCATATGTTCTAAAATCCATACAGCTAATGGCTGTATTCCCTATTCTGCACACAGGTATAGGCTATTTATGTATTCCCACAAATGAACATTTACTTCTGACTGAAAATAATTTACAAGTTACCAATGTTGAGAAACCAATTCTAAACCACAAAGGAGAGAGGAACAGTGAGATAGTACTTCACTGGAGGAAAAAGAATACAGAAGGAAAACAAGGAATCAAACAAATTAAGAGAGAAGGCTGCAGGTGAAACTTCGGTCAGGGAAAGAGCAGAGTGGCCATATGTTCTAGGTACAGCATCACTGAGCCTCCCAGGAGATGAGCCCAGATGCTGCGTTGAATGCAACTGTGACTGTCATTGAGGCAGGGTGAATAAGAAAGAAAGAAGAAACAGGAACAGAAAAATTCTCGGTGTTAAATACAAGATACCCTTGGCTGAGTCAAGACGAGAGCTAAGCATTAGCTTAAATTCTGAGCTTGCTGCTGTTCAGTGAGTGCACCTTTCTGAGTTTCATCATATTGTCTTTCAATACACCTCAGCATGATCCTTACCATCCCTGGTATCAGCCATGAGCTGCTACACTGTATTTTTTATGTTTTCCATCAGCTTTCGTTTAGATTTAAACAGATCTGCTGCTACTGTCAGCAGCTCCATAAACCAGGTCTGTGCTGGAATATTAACAAGGGCTTCTAATTTTGAAGAGGAGATAAGTAAAGTTTTCTTTATCACTTACAGTGTTCTTGTACCTTCAACGTTAAGACTCCCCCTGAGTATTGATTCCCTATTTGTAGGTAGGTCTTCACAGACAGAAATATGTGCATATTTTATATTGTCACATAATTAAGTTTAGTTCTTGAAACTAGCGTTATAACCATCACCACCTCCAAAAAAGTCCCAAAACATTCAGCTATTTCCCCCTCCACAACAAATAGCTTATTAGATACAGCAACAGGGCAAAAGACTGTATTTTTGTTCTATATTTATTTGAAGTGTGCTCAAGTGATGGTGCATTGGCCTGCAAAAATGACTGGGTTACCTTCTCTTCTTAATCCAGAGGAGGAGTGGATGCAGGTATTTATGCTACCAGGTAAACTTCCTGCTGGAATGATCTTCCTGAAACCTGCAAACAGTCCCAGTGCAATCAAGAGTCAAAGCTAAGACTGACCCCAAAATTCTGTATTCCACAACAGTTCTCTAAGAACCATAGGTCTTTCTTGTTAAAAGTCCTAATACAAGAAAACTGCTTTAAGAACTCAGTAGCCAATGCTATTAAATAGGACCTGTTTTCTTAAGTCAGCTGTGAAGAGAGCGATGCATGCAGACACTGTTGGTGAGGTACACCAGGGCAGATCTGGAGTCTGTGCCCAGCTTTGGAGCCTGCAGTTTGGAGGGGATGTTGAGAAACCAGAGAGCGTCCATCCAACAGCCACCAAGACGGGGGCATCAAGGAGTGGTTGGTCATTGGCCATCAGTGAGCAACCAGGAGCAGTTGAAGGAGCTGAGCTTGCTCAGTCTGGCAAAGAAGAGCTAAGCAACAATCTACTAGCAGCCTGCGGTGCTTAAAAGGGAGTCACAAGGACCCAAACCCTTCTCAGTAGGGACAGAAAATGTAACAAGGGGCAATGAACACAAATTGCAATTAGGGAGATGTGGGCTAGACAGATAGAAAAAAATCACTAGGAGGATACTACAGCACTAGAGCAGCTTCATACCAATGTTTCGCCAAGGAAGCAGTGAAATCACCATCCTCTGGGGTTTTCAAGACTCACATAGATAAAGCCAAGGCTGACCTGATCTAGCACTGGCAATAGTCCCACTTCACGTGGAGGTTAGACAGCATGATCTCCAAATGTCCCTTCTGACCAATATTTTTACAACTCTCTGAACCGAAAGTAAAGCAGAAAGTCAGGAATTCTTTGAGAGCAGTTCAGTCACAGCAGAGTAAATTAAAAGATGTTGTCAAATTATTGCTTAGCTGATGCCACTGACATTTGAGGTGAGGTAACTATATCCAAGTTGCATAATTCGTAATCTTCAATGAAAGCTTCAGTAAGGGTCCTGCTAATGTAAGGTGTGTGGATTTTAAATCACATTACCTTTTCAACTATAGAGATGTAATTTCCTGTAGATTACTACTGGATAACTTACGTTGTAGATGTCCAGGCCAAGTTTCATTAATACACAAACAGCTGCATTTCTCATCTTTAGCAAGCAGGCACCTTTCCTTAACACTAATTCACCTTTAAATAAAGGCACCAAACAAACTAAAAAAAATATCTCCATCTAAAAACAAAGCTTCCCCAAAAAAACTCCAAAAGTGAATGGAAAAGAAAAAGCAGCCAAGGGTAAGAAAAGGAAAACACTGATTAATGAGATTTGTTTGTTCTGGGGTGTGATCAAACAGACCAGCACCACAGTCAATGATAAAAGGAGGCAAAGCGCTGTGCAGACTGTTATATTCATCTGCTTAAAATTCACATGGTCTGAGTGCTAGAATAATTTGCTCCACACCATCTGGCAGATATAAGAAGTACGAATATATAGTGGGGGGTAGGGCGCGAGGAAATTTTCTGCATTCCTGTAGGATGTAGAAATACTGTATTGGAGTTTGCAACTTAAATCATACATCACTGTTCAATACATTAAACACACAATTAAGCTAAAAAAAAATCCAGCAAATGCTAATTTTTAAACCACGTAGAAATAAACCTACAACATTAGTCTAATCCTACTCTTTGTATTTGGAACCAGAATTTAATACAAGCCATGAAATGCAATGCAGCAAGTGAGTGCAAGTATTACTCACTGGACAGTGTGAATTGTGTATTGTCATCCATGCCCAAAACAGAGAGGATAACTGTTGTAGCTCTCAGCTAGACCTCTTAGCCTCTCTTATAAGCCCAAATTTTAAAAATTCTGCCAACAACTGTGAAAACCTCCAGTGTTGGTCAAGAAGCAAATATTCTTAGAAGATTTAAGCTGCAGAGATATGTAGAATGAACTTGTATATCTCAGGGAAATGTGAAAGCCACTTTTCTAAATGTATTTCTGTGTTCCCTCCACAGGAAGTATAGCGTTCTTACAGCTTTTACTTTCATAGTTCGGTGTGCAAGTTATGCAGCTTCTTCCCACTTTTGATACTTATTCAGCCCCTGGTATTGGCCCAAATGGGGCTGTTTGACAAAGTATTCACAAACTGCCCTGGATGCAGTCAGGCACGTCATAGGTGATGCATGAGACCTGAATCAACCACAAAGTCCAGGTGAACCTGAAGGACAGACAGTTGTCCTGTTTTCTTGCATAATTTATCCCTTAGCTAACAATTTCTTTTTTACACCAAAGAAACCATGTTATTTCTATGTTTTTAATGATACTGATCACGTGGCTGACTGTGCAGGTTTGATTCCCATAGAATAACTAGTCAGAGCGACCACTTCCCTAGGTTTTCTTTTACCTTTAATCATTGAAGAACTCCTAGAGGGCACTGAAGCCCATACTGCATGTGAATAAACAAATGTTGCTCTCAGATTAATACCTAAGGACCTGTAGCTAACAAGACAGTAAGCAGTAGCTGAGTAGCTGTTTTCTCTGGTGAAGTAGATGTGGTGGTGAGACCCTGACCAACAGGCTCAGCAGGACTCAGCTGAGACAGACTGGGATGTTCCTGGCCTGCCAGCTTCTCCTTTCTGTTTGGGAGGCTGCTCATGTTCATTGGGAGGCCTTCATGTGGAATGTACCCGGGAGTCTGCCTGCTGTTGTAGCTACTTTCGCTACCCTTGAAAGTGCAACCACGGCAGAGTGAGGAGGGGAACAGTCTCAGATAATTAAAGCTAGATCTCCCGGACTCCACATCAGACAGCTTTAAAAATTCCCTCCCTTCCAGTTTTAACCAATAAAACATATAAATTTGATCAATATATCAATACAAGCTTGTTGATTGAGCTATGTATATGGGAGCTGATGCTGTCACATTAAAATGCCTGAGAAAGAGTTAATCCTTATGCAAGAGTCCCAAGAGCATTGCTCTATGACTACACATCTTAGACAACCAGAGTGTTTCCGCATCTCCAGGCTGTTGCAAAGGATATTTAATTACAGCAATACTGCTGCCCCAGTGCTTTTACAGTGTTGCAAGGCAGCCATAAAGGCTGAGAAAGCATTCTCCTTCTAAGCTTCTGTTGTTAAGTGGCTTATAATGTTTCCAAAACGTGACCTTTAGAGCTGGAATTTATTGTGCTTGCATTCAACCCAAAACTAATTTAATTAGGAAGTTCCAAGAAAAACCTGTTTACCAAGTATTGAGTCAGCTAGGTGGCAAAGAAGTACTTTTCAATTGCTGAAATAATTCTTCAAATGCACAAGAAAATTTTACAATAATAGAATTTTTTATTTGACTTTAAGCATGCCACATATCCTAGCTGAAGGATAACCTCAGCATGCAACCCCTTTTCAGATTTCTCTGTCACTTGTAGCCAAACAGTTTTTCCTCTCAGAAGTCTCCAACAGCAATTTCCACAGATTGGCTGTTCTTGTCTCAACTCAATGTCTGCCTCTTTACTCTTACTAGAGCTATGACAACAGCAAGTGGAGGCCAAATGGCATTCATAGCGGTGATGTCTCAGTGTTCATAACAGAATTACAAACCACTTCCACCCCATCTGACCACATGCTAGGTGGTAGCTGATCTTCAGTGCTTTGTAGTTCCTGAAAATCATTGGCCTTTTTTAACATTTTACTGGCCCATGTCAGCACAGCACTGATAGGGACATATGCATTCAGCCAAGGGGGGAGCTATCACCTTCAAAGAGAGAAAAACTGGGAAGAGACTGACCTCTGCAGTGTCAGAAGGTGTGGCCAGCTTGACACTTGTGGTGAAGGACCAAAAGGCAGACAGGAAGGACACAGAGCCGAGCTGCTGATGGTCTGAACGTGACAGAGCAGTGCAAGGGAGTCTAAGCATCACCTCTAGTGGTGACAGACACAAAGACAAGGATGACAGGGAGATTTTTAGGAGATGGGTGGCTGGGAACAGGTGTTCTGAAGACAGGGTGATGCCCTGTGGAGACAGAAAGACATATAGTCCCTCACCATTGAACCTGCAATTATTATTAATAGTTTTTAGGGTTAATACACTTTTTTCCATCAGTTTCACTAAACAAAAACCTAGGGCCTACAGCCTACTATGGCACAACTCACTACATTTACTTCTAAAATGTGGTTCCTTATAATACCATTGAACATCTGGGGACTGGTGTACAGCCACTGCAGCAGAAACACTCTCTGTGGGATCACAGAGTAGGAATTTCACCCACTGCTATCAATGCAAATGTCAACCAGTAGGTAGGCCATTCACAAACCTAGGTTGACTGCTGCTTCCATCTTTACCTCACGGAAGAGGATGGAGTTTGGAAAAATGAAGAAACAAGTAGGAGTAAATCAGAAAAATTAATAAGAAAACCAGGGAGTGAAAAAAGGGAAAACAGAAAAGAAAGCATCATGAAAGAATTATAAGGGAGAATGATTTTTCTATCAAAGAGGAAAAGAAAAAGGAAAAGGGAAAAAAGAGACAAAAGAAATATTAAAGAAGACAAAGTGGGTCAGGGAAAGACGAATGTCAGGCCACTGGGTTTTGTGTAGCTCCACGTGTGGCATGTTATGCAAATAAACAGTTTTGCATGTATAAGAATACAAACATAAGATTAAAAAACAAATTAGTATCAATTAGAAGTATTAGATTAATACAATTTTTGAATGAAATCTTGTTTTTATTTACAATAAAAGCTTCCTGTAGATATAGCTATGACTGTATGACCTCACCTGAGTCTGAGAAGGATGTGTCTCCTGGGGATAGCTGGTACAGCCTCCAGTGCTCATGTAATCTTCAGCCCCCTTGATGAGTCTGAAAATTAGTTCATATTATAATAATTACATGAGTTAGGAGCAGAAGGTTTTCAAATACAGGATTCCATGAATGGGCCTGATGGTTTGTGTACACACCATGTTCTGGAACAACATTTATAAGATGTAAGCTTAAAGAAGGAACAGCTAGCTCTTCCACAGTAACTCCAAGTGTAAAAGCACGGTCTGTAGCTGAAGGAAGCCCTTCTCTCATTCTTAGTTTAATCCACTTGCACCGCGTTCAGTGTAATGTTTCCAACATCAGTCCCTTCACACAGGAACATTTACAGCTGGAATGTTAATCACTCTGTTGGGATGGTTTCAGCCCACCTACAGGTGGAAAGGCCCAGATGGCAACTACCAATGACGTGAACTAGGTCCCAGGCATCACTAGAGGAAACAGGCATGGTAAGCATGCACCATCTGTATGAGAAGAGCTTAAATCCATTTCAAGATCTAGAACCCAATGTGAGAGCTGATACTTAGCACTCACCTGAAGGCTCATGTAAAATGATGCTGTTCAACCACAGTGACATTGGCTCCTTTTTCTCCTGTTTCACTCCCCAAGATCACTGCCATCTCTCACCACTCCTTTCTGGCTAGACAGGTAAAAAGTACTGCCTTGCTTTTAGGAGCGAGATGCTCGTTCTGGGAATTAAATAATATAGAGATGGGCTTTCTGTGTTCCAAGAAAAATAAAGAAGGATGAAAAAGAAACACTTTTTGATTTTTACCTTCATAAGGATAGCAGTCTTGCAACTGACAAAGTTTCTTAGCTTGAGCAGCTGTGTAATAAGTTCTCAGAATAGGGGAACACTTATTTGACTCCCAACTATCATGCATGGCTGGATGTCTTTCATAGTGTTTCTGAGCAGGATGGATACAGGTATGTTACAGATGCAACTGCAGAGTGTTCGGTGTCCAATATGTCCCACCTACCTCACATGCAAGCCCTTGACCTCACTGTCTAGATTTGTTTCCAAACACTCATAGTTAATCTATGAGTAAATAAAGTAGAGAAGACCAGAAAACTGATATGATTTCTGGGAGCAAATGATACATGATAGACATGGAGGTGAAAGTAGCAGCTGTCAGCAGTTTCTCTACTGAAGGCTTGCACATTTTTCAATGTACTGAACAACAAGGTAGTTCTTGAAATCAATGTGTTAAATAGATGGAGTTAAATACCATCTTACTTCACACTGAAAGCACATCTGGATTCCAGCTAGTCAAAGAAAAAGAACATGTGTGGTAAAATAGGTGGCACTCACATTGTGACTGCTTATTACCTAGACTCTAATCACAAGGAGAAGAAGAAAATGAACAGTTAAAAATGAAACACACCGCATGTCCTTTTGGTATCATGGCACAGTAAGTTACAACTTTCCTAATACCGCCTGTGAGTTCACACATTGAAGGCCTTTGCATGTTTCACTGCTAACTTTATATTTCTTGAAACATACTGTTTTCCCCAGAATTTTAGCATTATTACCATGGAGATTTAATGCATGGAACTATTTATAACATAGGTAATGAATATCGAATAATTTTGTATCTAAATAATTTAAAAAACAAAGCAGCAGAACTCAAAGTCTATCTTTGGAATACCTCAAAGATACTTCTAAGGACAAAAGTAAGCATAGTTACACTTATTCATAGTTTACTAGTAGATTTGAAAGTGTTTCATGCTATACAAGTATGGCATCTAGTTTCTTTCTAATATAACTCCCTCCCCCCAAAAAAATAAATAATGTCTTCTTGTTCCTCATCATTATTCAAAATTTTGTCTACTTACAAACTTAGAGCATTGCTGGGATTTCTGTCATTCTCACTATACCTTATAAAATTATTGTCTACTGTCATGGATTTTTTCCTTGTCTTTTGTTTCTATTATCATTTTTTTCTGTGCTTGTCACATTCATTCTATTTGTATTACTATTTTGCCACTTCCCATTTTTTATGACTCCAAATACAATTCATTATTCATATGACTAATATAAATTATTTCTAATTGCCAATTTTATTTTACCACTGAAATGGGATGACATTTAGCCAAATATTTTCTTGATTGTGAAACTTGTTTCTTTGGTCCATGACTGAAATAAATGTCTGTATTTAGAAGGCCAGGAGTAAATTTTAAAGAAAACCTCACTCACATCAACAAAAAAAAATACCCATATTTTATCCAAGACTAAGTAACAGACAAATATAGCTGCCTGTTTTGTACAATATATCCACATTTTGTTGCATCAGAATGCTACAGTCAGGGAAATAAATTTGTAGGTGAAAATATTTAATTGCATGTTAAATACAGTTTGTACTATTCTAACTGAAAAATATGAAACCGAGTATTAAGAATCATTAGTGGTGTATGATAATTAAAGTCTATACATAACTGAGGATTTCTTATCTGTAAGTTTACTGTAGAGAGCTCATTGGATTTCTAAAACAAATCATTGGGGACTGGACAAATGATATTTACACTCTTTTAATTACCCATTGAGATTAGTGTTTGTGGTCTATGTAAGTAGGTCACAAACATAGCAATGGAAATTAATCGTGCTATAGAACGGCAATGATTCATATGTTTTCTAGTCATAATTCTGGTAGTGTTTTCAAGATAAGCCTCCTTAAATAATTTATTTTTAAGAAGATCTATTAACAACATTAAAAGGATACTTAAAAAACAGAACAAAACACCACTCTCAGTGGAAGTCATTTCTCTCTGCATTTATCAATTTTTACTTTGCTGTACAATTGTTACCATTTTAAGAGATACAGAGTCAGCACTCCATCATATATGCTGTCTGTGAAGAACGTATGCCCTTAGCTGATGCTTTTTTTCCTTTTTCATGTAGAATGAATGGGACGTATGTCACTAGGAAAGTGTTCTGAGCCTATTTCTTAAGTCAGCTGTTACGCCAAGTTCAATAGAAAGGTGCTGGACATGGGCACACACGTGTAATTTTTTTTTTTACCGTGCTCCAAACTTCGTTACTTTGCAATGTTCTTGCTCTCAGACTGTTCTTGCAACAGTGCTGGCACAACACAATGCTCTGCAAATGTCAGCAAAGAGTCCTGCCACATGCTGTAGCTTCTGGCAGCCCCCCCACCCCCGTTAGGCTCAAAAATCACACAATTTTAAGGAATTACCAACTGACATGGGGTTATTCTTTCATTATGCCCATTTGTTTTAGTTATTACATTAGTTCCATTTCCACAGTCATAGTTACACTAGCATATCAGCATTTCCCACTTCAGCTGTTTTCAGTGCATTAAAAATTACTCATAAATATTGTTTCATGATCAAATTTGGCATAACTTGCTTTACAGGTCAAGCAAACACATTTTTCTTCCACAGACTAAAAGCAAAATCTGTTTGATCATATTCAAGCTCTTCCATTAGTTGAAAAACATTTAGGCTTATTAATTTGGAGACAGTGTGCCAAGTTCGGCTGTTATTTATACCACTGTTAATCCAGAGTAGCCCAACTGTATTCAGTAGATTAGTTTGAAGTTATATCTGTTTCTATTAAAAAAAAAAAAAAAAAAGTTAAAATTCGCCCCTCTTAGCCTTTTTCAAAAAAAAAAACAACGGGGGGGGGGGGCAGGGGGAGAGAAGGGTGGGAAAGGAGAGGAAAGAAACACTCATTAGGAAAGCTTGCCTGCTCATTTAATGGTCAGAATGAGTTGGTGTGTGATGCTTTGTTGCTGTGATACTTGCCCCAGGAAGGACAGCAACTGGAAATGCAATTCCCACTGATATTTCTGCATTTCCAGTTCAGCTATGAATATATTTGTATTTGATTTATTGAGTAGCAAGAGGAAACTGGTGTCTCAAGGAGTAAGGCTGCCTCTCCTGAGTAAACTAAGCTATTTCACATATGGAAGCAGTGATTAACACACGGAGGCAGTTTCTGCACTACGTTCAGACACAAACCATCTAGATCACAAGAAAACCTCGAAGGTAAGTTTAAGTATTCTGAAACCTGATAACCTTTATCTGGCGCTGAAGGCATTTCACAAGATCAAGACCTGGCATCAAGGTGTCTTCTCAGCCACATCTCTTGCTCAGGAACACAATGCCTTAACATCTGCAATGAAGTTTTAGAATACTTTGATCCAGGTCGTGTATCTGGGGATCAAACACATCATGTTGGAATAACTCCTTGGTAGGTTTTCAAGGTTGCAAATACTGAAGAGCCATTCCCAGGGAGGTCTCAGGCCACTGCACATTACTTAGAGGATTTCAAGACTCCACAGCTGCACAAATCCTTTAATTAAAATTCCTCTCTGCACATTTTAAGGTAGGTTATGGTGTTCTTGATGTAGATAGGTTGGTTAACTGTTCCTTCCCTCTCCTGCTCAAAACCCCATCAGCTTTGACAGGTGATAGTAGCCACCTCTGCTACTGAGCTGCTTTTCTTGGCACCTTTTTGAGTGTCTGCAAAGTCATATATCTCTTTGACAAGGATATTCCTGCTGCCTTCTGTTTGATGGCCGTGCCACTGACGGATTCCTTCTCCAAAATCCAGCAAGGAAACCCGTCCAACCCAAATGAAGATCAATTGCACTGCACCTGAAGCTTTGATAAATACTTTTGATCGACCAATAATGACTAATTGCTTTGGGAGAGCACAGTAACTTTGATGACACTCATTTATCAGACAAGGGAGAAGAGAAACTTGGACCTTTATAGCAAAGTCAGCCATCTCAATTTAGCACCTATATTTTATTTTATACAGAGTAGGTCAGCAAAGAGAGCCACTGCTACCCTGATCAAATGAATAGGTAAGCCTCTCTGAAGGCTGAATGAGTAGCATTAATGTTATCTCAAAATTCATTTCATGTTCATGCCCATGGGAGAATGATCCTGTTTTAGGGAATCCAGCTGGAGCTGCACTTCTCTCAAAACTGAAATGGCTGTGGCTCAGGTATGGACACTCTTACCAGTGGTCCTTACCAGTGACTCAGGGGGACCTTCCCAAAGAAAAGCCACAGCTCTCCCTACCTTCTGCTGGAAACGTAGCACCTACCTGCTGCTCCAGCTGGTTCTGCCACACAGCACAGGACACCCCTCGGCTGCAGTATCCAGGCTGACCTGCGGGTGGAAGTCCTGCAGAAGGAAAAGGGAGGCACAGAGGCAAGTTTCTGAGACAACTAAAACCCAAGAACATTACCAAGGCCCGAATGTGGCATTGCTCTGGAGGAAGCAGTGGAAGGACTACCTTGCCGTCCTCTTCTGAGGCACACAGTAGTTGTGCTTCTGTCCTCTCCCCAGGTGTTAGTGAACCAAAGGCACTAAATGGGTGCAGCTGCACAACATGGGCTGGGGAAAATCTTGCCATATGTTAAAGCAATGCTGAGCCTGAGAACTTCTGCGCTGATTGACTGCTGTTGTTATTCCAAGATCTTTTGACATGACAAGGACATCACATCAGGACTTTCTGTGCTGGCTGCTATAGGCTTCATTCCAGCTGACAGTGAATTAAACCTCAGTGTTTTCCTCAGATTCAGGGCTTTGGTTTACAGTCTCTGAATTCAAGGTCCAGCAGCTGAAGACCTTCCTGCATTCATCCTGCCTCTCTGCTAGGGATTAGCAGGGATGGCAGCATGGACTTTGTGTCTGCTCTTAGGTGCCACAGCTTATGTATGGGCTGATGGATCAATTTCAGCCATCACTGCTCTAGTTCATGCTGTAGATTATGGCTTCATGCTGAGTGCTAGCTCTGAGACCTAAGGAGCAAATGCACTACCTGCTCTGTCCTTCCTGTGCTGCAAAGTGACACCTGATCTCGGAAGGCATGGCAGTCAGCAGGGTGATAATCTTTCAGTTACCACAGAAAAACTGTTCAGGACTGGAGGATCAGAGTGCTTGGACACAAGAGGGAATGAGCAATTGTCTCTGTGGTCAGCTCGCTATTGAATTTACCTCTGTCTGCTTACACATCTCCATGTAGCTCCAGAGAGGAAGCAACTTAGCTGACACCTGCAAGATTTCATGCCATGCACAGACTTGGGTAAAATACTCTCCATTTCAGGGTTGTGGCCATAGTTGTTGACAGCCTCCAAGACAAACCTGCTTGGCATCCAAGGGAGAAAAGGCTGCACCAGACCTCTCCCTTTGTATTGAAACACCGGGTCTGAGCTGGCTGGCCACAACAGCCGATGCTCCATCTTCATCTGAGCGGGCTCCATGGGGTTTTGAACAGCCACCTGCACTTAGGGAACCCGAGTCAGACTTCAGGTGCCGTGGGTTGTTGTCACCTTGCAGGTCAAATGCCTGCAGGAGAGCAGCATCTACGGCAGGGATGCTTTAAAGGTGTACACATTCACCACATACAATGCTGCCTTTTACATTGTGATAATATATTTGCCACATTTACTTTAAGCAGTGGGTGATATGAACTTAACTCGTCCCAAGACAGTTCTCAAAGCCAGCTCTATATACATAGATATATAACTCTCTTGTCACCGTTAGCACAAAAGAGCATACTGATGAGTACGTTCAGATCCCAAGACCTGGGTTTTACTTTCTAAGGCTGCTGGTTATTATTCCAGCAAATCATCCTGACATTAAGAGCACTGCCCCTCAAAGAGCAACCTACAAAAGCCCCAGCCTGATCCTTGGTAACATGCTGCTGATGTTATAGGAAGTACAGGGAGGAAAGCAAAATAACAACAAAAAAGCATGCATGAACATTCCTGTAATAATTCCTATCTAAATGATAAATAATTAGATAATATTGATTGACCTAGGAAGCCAACAGCTCCCATGGGTTCTTGGTGAGGCACCTGGCCTCACCCTCTGGCTCAGAGGTGAGAGGCTGTTGCCGTCCTTGCAACCCCTGTGCTCTGCAGAGAGAGATGCTGAGCACCTGGTTCTCTCCTGGTTTGGTCAGCACAGTTATTCCTAATAAACCAGACAGAAAGGGTGACAAAGCCACTTAAAGAATTATGTGAGAAGGCAGTGTGAGGTCTGTTCCCCTTGCTTGCTTACACCAGTTTTACCACAGAAATCAACGCCTTTTATGTACCTATGGATAAAGCAAACTGAAGTGATTAGCTCAGTACGTAGGGTCTAGACCATCAAGGTCCTTTAATATAAAAAAATGTAATTTGTTTATGACAGATGACATGACAATGCTTATGACAGATGACATGACAGTGAAAACTATCGTCCCTGGTGGATCTTTCTAGTACCCTTCTCTTCTCCACGCTCCTACCACTTAAGCCTGCTGAACGTGCATACACGTGCCAGTATTTGTGCATAATTATTGTCATAAACTTGTGCAATGTGAACTGCAGCTACAAAAAGCAGGTTTTACGCTGCTCGGTGATAGCCTTTTCCTTACAGTACAACACATCAGAAGTGGGTTAGAGAAAGAAGCAGATGTATTTGTTTGCACTTCTGCAGTGGATGTGTTAGGAATGAGCACTGGCTTCGCTTGTTGGAGTATCTGGAAGTAGATAGGCACATCTTCTCTTCCCAAACACCTATAAACAAGAAACAAACTATAAATTAAGGGGAGTCAGTGGATACTCTTTAGGCAGATTAGAAAAGTGGTAAATAGTTGGCAGCTGTTTTCCTAGTTTTGTGATGTCTTTTCCTAACATTATGCCTCCTATTCAGAGTTTAAAAATGAAAGAGGAAAAAAAGCTTTGAATAGAGACATTCTTAAAGGGGTCACAAGTCTACAGTGCCATGGATATGTGTAGCTGTGGCTGATGCTAGCTGCTCAAGGAATGGCACGTGCAGCGGGAGCTGTCTTTGGTGAACTTTTCCTGCAGGTGACAGCTCTGCATGCAAGGGTACAAAATTCTTTAGATTTTTTTATTTAAAACATTATTTTAATCAGCTAATATTACCTCCAGTAGAACCACTGGCTATCCTGGTCTTGGAGGAGAGAGCCTGTTACCATGTTATTCTGATAAATATTTAAACACTCAACTATCAAATTACAACTCAGTATTTCTTACTGCAAGTGGTCTCTAGCAATGCACTTTAAATTACCCATTTTGTACCGTCTTCACAAACAAAGCAATTCTGGCCAATGGCAGCAATAATTCAAAACAAATACGTATTTGTTTCCAGAGCAAAGTAACAAATCTGTGCCATCCTTAGGCCACGGACTTACAGTTTCTGGAATTGTTCTCCCAGATTTTTCATTGAGCTTTTTTATTTTTATTTTTTTAAACATCCGTTGATATTTTTACTCTGCTTAGGTACAGTTATCCCTATATAGCGCATTTTTTAGCTACGGTCTTGATTTTTCGAGTATTGTGGTGTGGATGTTAGCAGATATACCAATATTTTTAATCTGACAATATTCCAGGAAGAAAAAAGTCATGTAGCCTTTGTGTGGCTCAGTTTCCCATTCTGCAAAGTGAGAATTGCAAAACAGAACTGTGCTCAAAAGATAAATTATAAGCTTAAGTAATTCATGCAGAGTAATCCATCAATATCAATATGAAAAAGGGAACCTGGGTGCCAGCGCTACATGCTCCACATTGTTATTAAAATTAGATTTCTACTCTCTTATTAATTGTTGTGCTTGTTCAGATAGCACCTGTGGTAGAAGAACACCTCTGTCCCACTGCTCAGTATATAAATGCATGGCAAAAAGCTGGTCCCAGCCTTTCCAGAGCTGTTGCTCATGGTCAGTTGGCACGAGGAGTAGCATGGTGCTCCTTGGTCTTCTCTGCCACCAGCTCCCACCAGCCTGGATGACAGCCTTTCCCAATAAATTCTTCTTCTTTCCCACTCCTCTACCTTTACTACAGCTCTCAATATTGCTGTTCCTGTAGTTGTTCCAAAGACCAATTGTTAAGCTTCCTGTGACATTGTTCTTATGGTAAGGTGCCTGCTCGTCTATTTACCAGGAGAGCATGCAAGACCACAGCTGAGAAGTCAATCTGAAGGATGCAAACATTTGTTTTGAATAAGACCCTGCACAGGTACAGTTTGAGGCAGCTAAGGCAAAAGTAAATTCCCTCTATTCTTTATTCTGATGTGGAAAAGTTTAGAGAACGAGAGTGATACACAGGAGGGAGCTATGATAAATTATCTTTAAGTTTGCACTCTCGCTCTGCATGCTGCATAGCCCTCAGGAGCATAAGTTAATGTTCCAGTAAGATGAAAAAGAGATAGAGTTTTGGGAGCTGGTGCCACCTATATACACACTGAATATCAATGTCATTTATTTCACCTGACATGCTTACACAAATATGTTAAACTTCAAGAAAATTAGCTTTTCATCTTACTCTAGAAAGCTGAATTTGAGCTTTGGAAAGAAACCACAGAGCAATTCTTTATTTGTTAGAAAGCTAGCTGCTTTCTAAAATAAGGTGCTTCTGAGAATAGATGCATTGATCAAAGTTGTTTTGATCCGAGGGGCCAAGGGCTTTGGTTTTGGCATGGGTTTTCTGTTTATGTTTGTTCTTTTGTTTTTCTCAGCTTGTTTTCCTGACTCCTTTCCCTTCCCACAGTTTTTTTTTCCCCCGATGAGAACTCTCAGGTAGCCTCCCCACCTTTTGGAGTCTGCGCGCCAGGACCAGCCCACGGCAGCGGTGACAGTGCTGCCCTGCTGGCCGGGGCAGTTGCTAAACGTGGCACTGAGGATGTGCACTGTGGGGCTTTGGGCTCAGTCTGGCACCACAACTTTAGGTGGAAGCAGGATCCGGTCCCTAGTTCTTTCAGAACCGGACTATTGTCTCCCCTCTGAACACAGTCCACAAAAGCCAGCAAATGCTAGCTGCCTCGCATTCTTCACAAACCTTGATTGTGCAGCTTACATGTCTCCACAGCCTTATTCTCAGTCCCCCCAGCCACCCAGTCCCCATCCAGTTGGCATTTTTCAATTCGAGCACTTTTGTTCTCAGAAGCAGGTGAGGTGCAAGATTAAACAATCATTTTACAACCACCTTTCAAATACCTGCCAGAGATTTCTTCAATTAAGTTAATCCTCCTCTCTCCCCCTCTCACACAAACACTTTGAAAGTAAATTCTGTAATTAGTCGCCCAAATCCTCTAATCCCACCTGTCGTGCTTCGAATCCTTGCAGATGGTTTGGTGGGGACAGTGTGTGCCTGCAGCCCTCGGCAGCCCCGGCTCTCCCTGGCAGGGGTGTGAGGCCGGCCCTGGGCAGCAGGATGAACCCAAATCCTTGTGATGCTGGGCTGCTGTGGTTTGTGGTGCCTGTAGGGGTACAGCTTGTCCTGGAGGGCTGCCACCTAGCTCCGCAGCCTCCAGCGAGGGAGGAACTCTGCTTTTGAAAAGCACGTGGCTTGGTCCCCAGGTCCCAGTTTTGTCCAAATCTCTCCTTGCTCGGTAACAGAAATAGGGCCACAAAACCCGTCGGTGGTGAAAGCCGCTGTGTGGATGTGGTTTGGCACGGCCTGCATCACAGCGTCAGGATGTGCAGCTGCCTGGAACATCAAAGCAGACCTTCCCCGACATGGCGGAGGGGTGCTGATCAGATGGCTGTCTTCAGATGCGAAACAGTTAATACTAAGTGTTCATAATTAGACTTCCTATTAGCTCTCAATTAAGGTGAACGGGGAATGTTCGGAATGTTCACACCTCTCTCAGTGCTATTATTTCAGCCTTGCTGGCTGGCAGGCTCAACAAGACAGCAATGTATCCTTGTCAGAGGGACCAGCTGTCCCTGCTTAGGTGAAAGAGTCCCTTTTTTGTCATGTCCCATTAAAATAATTCATCAGCTCCAGTGCATTTTAGTAGGGGCTAATGGTGCGACCCAGCTTTCCCTTCAAATGTCCCTACTAATTACTTCTATATATTGCTGTCTTTGTTAGACTGTAAAATATTTTGCAAATTTCCTTTTTCCTGAAAGAAACAAACAAAAAAAATCCACAATAAACATCACCATTTCTAACACAAACCTGTCCTGGAGGTGGTAAATCGCCACCGGATTATTTTGTCTCTCCAAACACATTGCAACTAATTGCTTTTTGGGCAGATGTCTGTCACCACCCTCTGCTGGACGGAGTCCAAACAATCTAATCCTGTATCACGGACTGTGCTGTGAGCAGCCTGCCTCCGTGTTTTAGGATAGCAGGTAAAGAAGGAAATAGGAAGGTTAGGGAGCAGAAACTGTAAAGAAATATCTGTTGAGTACCTCATTGAAAATATAGCACAGCAGAGCACAGCACAGAATAGCATAGCATAGCATAGCATAACACAGCACAGCACAGAATAATTCAGTTGGAAGGGACCTACAGAGATCGTTGAGTCCAACTGCCTGACCAGAAGTTAAAGCACATTAATGAGGGCTTTATCCAAATGCTTCTTGAACACTGGCAGGCATGGGGCATGAGCCACCTCTCTAGGAAGCCTGTTCCAGTGTTTGAGCACCCTCATGGTGAAGAAACGTTTCCTAATGTCCAGCCTGACCCTTCCCTGGCACAGCTTTGTGCCTAAATATATATCTCAAGGTGTAGAACAAAGTAATATAGGTAATTTTTGGAAAGGTACACTATCTAGCAAATCAGATTGTATGAAGGATTAGACAATTTTCAGATCGTTGAACTTGTTTTTAGAAGTCAGAGAGCTAAATTTGGAGGGACAATTTCTTTTCTGTGTCCATTTAGAGAAGTTTCCCACAAAAAGAAATCCCCACTCGTCACTTTGAAGACCATGTACTCTACTTTCAAGGCTTGCGGTTACCTGGTGCCAAGTGGCTGCCACAAAGCACAGGCTGAATCTGTCAAATCCCACCAAGGACCTACATCCTGAAGTGTCGTTAAGTACGTGTAGTGTAGTCTTTAACTACTTCAGAAAAAATCAAAGCCAACATGTTTTCAGTCCTCATTACAGGAACTTCCTGTCCCTAATGCTGAAATGAATGAAAGGCAAGTCAATGAAATCAATGTTAAGATGTCTTATGCATAGATATTTTCCTCACTCTCCTCTCCTGGAAAGTGCCTTTCTCAAACATAACGACCTGGAAGATATGACCTGGGCGATATTTCCACCAGGTCAGGAGTTTCAAGCAGATACACACTAAAAGAAGGAAGCAGAACTGTTTTTCTTAGTGCAGCCAGCAATAATCGCTGTTGGACAAGTGTCACAACTTTCTGTGGCATACCCATTGATAACTGATAAAAGCAGAACAAACATCAAGGGACACAAGACTCACAGGGACCGAATTTGCTTTGATTGAATACCAAGCGTTCCCTCAAACCGTCTTTTCTCATAAGGTACCACTTTCCTGCCTCTAGCGGAGAGGATGCCGAATGAGAGAGACATGGCTGGGTTTCCAGCTGATTTCCTCACATCCCATATGTTTCTCGGCAAGAGGGAAGAACTGGCTCATTATTCAGAAAATCGAAAGATGCCCACATTCATCAGTCAGTTCCTCATGAAAGGCTTTGCCATCTCTGCTACTAAGGGGGTTCAGCTCCAGCATGATTCTTAGGCTCATTTCAAGGGGTTTGTTCCCTCGTCCTTCCTCTCATTCCTGTAAATTCAAACGAGTGAGTTCAGTCAGCTTGCTAACAGCAAGACAATAGATTTACACCTGTGAGAGGACTCTGAGATTTACCTTTCACATGACCTTGTGCCATACCCTTACGAGTCTGATGCTAAGAAACTTTGGTGTGAAACTATGCAACTAAGACATGCTCAGTGAGCAAGAACCTGCTTTTCACTTAGACAAAATTTCACAGAGGCTCATATCAAACTAAGGGTATATCAAGCGTAATAGCTAAAATAGCTCAAGTTAAAATATCTCAAGTGCTACAAAATCACTAGGATTATACAAAAGAACCTGAAATTTGCGATGAACTTCCTCAAGTGAATCACACATGTACAAGTTACAGTAAGAATTTTTTCCTGTCATAATTATTTTCTGTTCATCTCCAAATCATTTCTTCCTAAAAATTACTGATGCAAATGTGCATGTCTAGTTATGCAAGCACAGACACATGCAAAGATATATTATTTGGACATGTTCTTTGTTACCACAACATGTACTGCTGATGAGAATTATTTTCCTATGTTTTACATTCTCAGGATCCCAAAGGATTTTCCAAGACTGACTGGTCCCAGGGGTGCTGACCTTGCTCTCACCAAAGCAAGAAAAGTTCCCCCACTGTCCTTATGGCTAAGAAAATGGGCAGGTACTTTGCATTTTGCCTGATGATATTCAACTCATACATAGCGTTGGCTATTCTAATCTTTTTTTTACAGGGAAAGTAATACTGTTGGGAGCTGGAGATTTTCTACGTTTTTAGCGAAATGCCAGGGAATCTTTACCTTCCACCTGGACGGCCACCAGAGACAAACAGAAAGGACCTTGGGTTTAATGTCTCATCTAAAGGATATTATAATGTGTTGGCCTCATTATTCACAGCAGAAAAGGCCTTTGTCATGGTCAGATGGCTTTAATGTGTTTCGTATGCTACATAAATTCAAACTTGATGGCTCATTTATTTGTTGGATTGCAGCGTTATTCAACCTAAATGAAGCCTTGGTATTTACTAATAATTTGGGCTCTGGCTCTTGTTTACTAAAGTAAGCAGTGTCCACTGTCTCCTCTGTTGTCTGTATTAAGTTGGAACTCTACCGATTCAAGGAATATTATAGAGGGGGGCAAAAAAAATGCAGAGAAAATAGCTTTTCATTTGTGGACAATTATTTATCCAAGCCTTGAAAGATTAGTATTCCAATATTGCAGTTTCTGACATCAATTTTCTCAGGGTCAGAAACAACTTCTCAGACTTCAACTAAGCCTCAAAATACCCCCATGAGGAAGTGAGTCATTGTTATCATCACTTTGAAAAAGGGCAGACTGGAGGTAGTAGGGGGTTAGGCAGCTTATTCTATGTCCAAAAAAAAAAAAAAAAAAAAAAAAAAAAAAAAAAAAGACACCGACTAAAATGCATCCAGAATCCAAATCTGCCTTTTAATGTTATGGCCATATTTCCTGTTGTGATGCGACAATGTTCTTTGATGAAACTACGTGCAGCAATTTTCAAACTATGTAGTCACACCAAATCTAAAAAAAAATCAGAACACAAAGATTCTCTTTTATTGTCTGAAAACAAGAATATATGGCTATAATAAGGTAAGCATAACTATTCAATTGCATGTAATATACATCCTTTATTCTATTTTATATAAAGACTTACCTTGTAATGTGATTTTTTTAAATCTGCATTTTTATTGAAATTCTATCTGAACTCCCCCCCAGCTGATTTTAAAATCTGCTCCCATATTGTGAGACCAATCTTAGAATTCAAAATTATCCATTAAATCAAAATAAAACTAAGAAGCTATCCTATATCTAGACAGAAAGATGAGTAAATACCCATAATCATGGCAAACGATACTCACCCTGCCTGCAGAAACATGCAACTGGATTTTAATGTACTGAATAACCACAGCAACACAAATTGATGTATAGTTTCAGAGTAGGACAGGATCATGACTAATTCACTGATAAGAAATATATACATATCACATAAATACCAAAGATTCATTTATGGCACTAATGACACTTCAAAATTGTTTATGCGGACCCCAAATTTTCCCCTTTCCCTGTTGATACAAATAGGGAGCCATTTTAAAAAGGCACTTGCTGCATCTCTAGCCAGCTAATAATTTGCCACTCTACCAAATAATTTTTAAGGGATTTATTAACCGATTAGGAGCCTGCTTGGACAAATCAAATGGACTTTTGTATTCATGACAAAAACTGTGCTGATAACACAACGATGTCTTGGCTGTTGCTGAGCCGTGTTCTCACAGTGTCATGGGCTTCTCTGTTTCTCTCTGTGCGCCCCAGTGAGGAGGCAGGGGTGGGCAAGAGGCTGCGAGGGGACACCCTGGGGACAGCTGACCTGGAGTGACCAAAGGGATGTTCTGTGCTACATGAGGCCACGCTCAGCAATAAAGCTGGGGGGAGTTTTCTTGCATAAGGGCCCAGCATCATGTAGGCGTATGCAAGTTATAAAAAGCTACAGAAAGCGGTAGATCTTTTCAATATATTTAAAACTGACATGAAAGCATGTATCTCATATGCTGATTTTATTTTGTTGTAGTTTTGTTGTCTATAATATGTCCCAGTAGGAGACAAGGATTCTGAAGTAAACAAGAGATTAGGAGGATAACTGGCACTTTATGGTAGGTAGATATTTTCTGCCATGCCCACACCAATTCTTTTCCAATGAAACCATTATATATTGTTTTTCAGTGGTCCAGCTTTATGCACCATGAGCATGAAGCACTGTTGGAGACTGGGACCTGGCTAAGGTGCAGCTCTGTCTCTGCTCCAGGATCAGCTGTTTCATAACCAGCACGGCAGAACTTCCACTAGAACAGTTCAGGCTCACTCCTGTTAACAAAGTTCAGTAATCCTCTAATAAAAACATCCAATCTGTATCTGGCTTCTACAACGCGCTTCATAACCTTATAATCCTCAGTTTTAATAACATCTGCAGGCTTTGAGAATAGAGCCTTGCAAGTGACAAAGCAGATGATAGCTCATAGAAGGAAAACCTGGAAACTGGAGATGGAAGGTAAGTTTGTAACAAAATAAAAAAGGACAGCTTAAAAAAAAAAAAATAAAAAAAAAAAAAGATTTTCTCCTTGCATCTGTTAGAGCAGTTTCTAATGCATCTAAAGAACTGCTTTCCCTTCAATAGGGCCACAGTGAAATATTTGTTATGTTCTTATTCATTTATTACAGGCATCCTAACACTGAGAGTAGGAACAACATGCAATCCAAGGATTTCTCCATGTGCTCTAGAAAACAGCTGGTTATCCTATTTAACTGGAACTGAAAGACTCCACATTCATAAAACAGTCCAGCAGGAGCCTTATTTTGTACAAATGTGTACCATCTTCCTGAGGGAAATCTGCACCAGTATTCCTCATTATAGCTAATGGAATACTATTAAGAACTCCATGCCCTGAAAGTTGAAAATCTTCCTGAAAGCAGGTGGCATTCTCAGTCTTATTTATTAATGCATATATTGGAGCTGGTAAAAATGTATTCCCTTTGTGTGATTTGCCTTATATCAGCTCTATTTTTCTAGACCTGAACATGCAGCTTCAGAGATGCTCAAATCCCTTGTACTGCTTGGCTGGAATTAACGGGATCCACCTGGCTGAAACAGAACCAGCAGAACCACCTCACATCTCTGCAGAGATCCCAAAATCTGACAGCATTTGGGGGAACTGGGTCCCTCTGCACAGTTCAGAGAAGGAAGAAGAAATAAAATAAAAATAAACAGTACTTGAGAGCATCTTCAGACGGAAGGGACCGTTCTTGCATGCTCCCCCCCCCCCCCGGCATGGCCCCTGTCTTTAATTATTTGCTAAACTGGGAAGTAGTCTTCCTGGGGAGGAATTCAGGTGCAAATATTTACTTCAGAGTGGGCAAAATATTTATGTTGGAATTCTGCAGGTGGGCCAATTAGAAACTTAGGTGCTTCTATTTATTTTTTCTAAAAATGGTTCACCCATACTGTGGCCCTTTAGACAGTTCAAGAAAACAATCTTAATGACTTACACCGAAATGTCAAAATGATTTTAAACAAGGTAGGAAAACTCTTGTGTTCATAATCCCTGAACATCTGATCTCAAAAAAACATTCTCCACAGGAGAACTTAAATATGTGCACAGGCTTACAAAAGCTGCATGAAACTAAGAGATGTTAAGGTCAGATGAGGGACCTGGAACCTCTGAAATTTCAGAATGTAAATAGGATTTAGGATCCCAAATTTTCACTGAGACAACGAAAGTGGATATAATTAACACACACTGTTAAACTTCATTAGTCTCCCAGGGTTTCAGTTATGCTTACAAAATCAACCCACTAGAATAAATATGGCTAAAAAAGTGGGAAGCCACTTGGCCATGGAAACAATATTTACTCTATGGAAAAAATGCAAGTTTAATTTTTATTATTTTTTTTTCACCTAATCGTGTCAAACATAAAAACACAATGGTATTACCACAAACTGTTTCAAAATCACTCAGGTATTCAGGCCCTGATCTACTTAGTACAATTTTCAAAGGAAACACTTATCCAACAGTAAGCCATGCCTTTCTGTTTTGCTCTTTCTTTAATAGTAGCATACCACAAGGTCTGTGGTGAAATGCACACTTTGAAAAAGCCTCCAGGAGCTCAGCCTGCTCCCCTGTACCTCGTGGCAATCACAGACCAGGAATCTGCTCAGGAACCTCCTCAAGAGCCTGCTGCATGTTGCTGAGCTTCAACTTTCTCCCAGCCCAGAGCTGCTGACCAGTGCCTGCCCCTTCCCATATCAAAGCCAGGTGGGCTTTTGTCTTCATAAAGCATGATTGTCTTCAGCTTCTGCTGAGCTCTAGTTTGCCCCAGTGCAAGGCAGATCCTTTGGCACCTGCAGGAGACAGCAGGAATTTAAATCCTAGCAGGAAGCTTCTTGTTCGTGATGTGGGAGCACCAGGATCCTCCTGAGGCTGGGAACAAAGCCTCACTTTTTCTCGTTATTTAGAAAATTGACACGCACATACAAGTCTACGTTAGGATACAAACCTAGGAGTGGACACTGCTCCCCTGTTTGTGGTGGGTTGTGCCTTACTGGAAACTGTAAGAAGGTGGTGAGGAATGTGGACAAGCTGGGAGGCTTTTACCCGCAGGTGCTGCTTACAAGAAATGAAAGGATCAAAAATGTGAAGCTTTGGAAAAGTATTTAGTCTAGTTAGTACGAATTAACCCTATCTCTCCTTACATAGCTGATGTAATATTAAAATACAACAGGTCAGATTGACAAATTTGGCAGAAGGGAGATAGCAATGTCAGGGTGTGTGCACAAAAGGTGGCTTTGTATGAGCTGTGGATGCCTGAAGGTTCAAATACCACTTGGTATCAGACAGCACTTCAAGGACACTACATAATAATATAATAATGATAACGCAGATATGTTGTGATAGGGCCAGTGAATGATTTTGTTTCCTGTGAACTCTGAAGATCCAGGGAGGATAGGCAAGGCTCAATCCAGAAGTCACAGCCACAGAAAAACCCTTAAAAGAAACACACTTTTTGCATTCACCTGAAAGCCAGAAAGGGAAATAAATAAAAGATATCAGGAAATGTATTTATTTATTTATTTTATATAATGATATAAGAGAATAACAAGCACTGCATGTAGAGAAGAAGTAGATGTGAATCTTAACTTCAGCTACTACCTCACATGACATTCTTGCACACAAGTGAGGGAAAAAAAACGGTCTTGATCCCACTGCTACAAAGCAGGTACTGGGACGATGGGAACTCTGCTCCCAGCCTGGTGACTTGTCAGCTCCCAGCGGGGAGGACAGCCTGCCTCGGATGCACAAGTTTGTCTGTGATTCGGCTTTATTCAACCCTTCTGTTAATGACTTGGATGACAGAACAAAAAAGTAAACTGATTAAATTCACAGCTGATACCAAGCTGGAAGGGCTGTAAATACACTGTAGGGAAGGATTAGAATTCAAAATGTTTGTGACAAGCTGGAGAAACAATAAGGGGTGGGGGAAATGAAATAAAAAGGAGGTAACTCAATTAGAACAAAGGTAAAATCCCATACTTGGCAGGAATAGCAACCAAAGAAATGCGAAATGGAAACAATTGCATAGACAGTAGTTCTGTGGGAAAGGATCAGGCAAATTCCACATTATGATTTGGTAGTAACAGAGCTTGCAAGACAAGTGCACAGTCCTTTCTGGATGGCTGATGTGCTGAGGTGTTTGTGTACCTCCCCTCCAGAAAGAGGTGCGCACTCCATGGGCACAAGTGACACACAGTACAGGAGCCTGGAAAAGCTAGGAGGAAAGCTTAAAAGGATTGGGACTGTTTGACCAGCTCCTGATGACAGAGATGAGCCAGGCCTTCCTGGACTTCCTGAAGGACTGAGCTCCCCATTTTGGCCCTGGGAAGCCAAAGGAGCCCCACCTGCCTCCTGCTTGGGTAGGAGGCCTCAGGTCTCCTTCAGGGAGCAGGCCTCCAGCTCCAAGAAGGATCTGGAAGCTGTTGGTACCACAAACCAAGCTCTCCTTAATACAACAGCAAGACAGAAGGATCTGAAAATCATGGTCTTCTGATCCATGATGATCATTAGTCTTCTGAGACGCTTAGGTGTCATACCTTGCCATGGGACAGAGATCGTTTTGCATTTAGCTGTTTGTTTGTAGCTGCTGCTCGTATGGCTGACCTGCTGGCCCAGCTGCCCCGTGGCTCCTGAGCTTTGACTGGAAGCCACACACAGTTCTGAAGCTGTGCAAACATCCACATGTTGTGCAACATGCACTTTGAATCTTAAAATAAATAAATAAATAAATAAAGATCTTTCCATACATGGCCACTGAGCTTAAGGGCAGTCTTGTGTTCGTTCCTTCCTCTCCTCTCAAAGAGCAAAACCTTCTTCAGATTAATGCCATGCAGCAGAAAGCACAGATATTTAATAAAGGGTCAGGGAGTTAATGCAAACACTAATAATAACCTAAATTATCTAATAGTTGGGTTCCATCCTTAATTTTTATGTTACATATTTATATTTTATATCCACATGCGGAGATGAAATTGTGTTAAATTAGGTTGACAGAACTAGAATGGGTTTCTGAGTGCAGCTTTGTCAAAAAGCTTACTTACAGTTCCTTTACAGTTCCTCTCACTCTCATAAAATGATTTCTTCTCAAGCTATTAAAGAGGAAGAATTTCAAGAATTTTTCAAATTGGCTGATGTAAACTAGTTTGACAGTTCCATGATCTTCTATTTTCAAGAGAAATTAGTCCCCATACAGAGCAGTGTTGTTTCCCTTTTGTGTATTTATTTAACTTGATTTTTGTATGGGTAATGCCCTGAAAAGTTGGAAATGCACATAGCTCTTTTGCAAGAAGATTATAAATGGATGCTTATCTCAGGCACTAAATATCTTTATTTCTTTAAATAGAACCACCAAGACAAGGAATGGGAATAAACAGGAAGAGTAAGCCTCCACCAGTGGCAGACTGCCCCTGTGCTAGAGCAAGTTTTCTCATTCTCCTATCATTTTTTTCACCTTACAGCAATTGCAAAATGAGTTTCTCCACCTTGATTTCTGCAGGAGGAGGTGCTGCTAGCACCCCAGCGCCAGCCCTGTACTGCACCACATGGGCAAAAACTGCTCTCCGACACCCTGATGGCATTTCTCCTCTTTAAATCCTAACTCGTCACCACTGCCTGTAGCTTCACAGATACTAATCATCGCTGCAGGCTTACCTGCAGACCTGCAGGCAGGTGCCCTGGCACTGCAGACACCAGGCAGGGCTGGTGATGTGCTCGCAGGAAATTGCTGCGCAGGGCACGTACAATACTATGCCATACACAATGCATGGAAAATCTGGTGCCCTGAAGCCACTCTACAGCAAGCACGTAACTCCTGCACAGCAGCACAAGTTGGATTCAGACTGCTGCCTGATGACCTGCCAAGCCTCACTGGCTCCCAGGTGGGACCATGACTCAGAAATGGCAGAGAGCGCCCCGAACCGAAGGAGCACATTAGGTTTCCAATGATCTTGGCTCTGCTTCCCTCAGGCTACAAACGTGCCCTTCTTTTAGCGGCTCTAGCCTCAGCCATACATGGAGAAGAGCAGTCAGCTCCATTACCTGCAGCAGAAGATGTAAGACCTGCCTTCTCTGGGTGTCACTTTTATGGAGAGCCATCCTGCCGTAAACCCGCTGAGCGCAGAGCCGAGCTGCGGACAGAAGCAGGCTCCCCCACGCAGCGCTTCTGCATCGTGTTGAGTCTACACCGGGCAAGTCAAATGATGTCAGGTCACGCAGCGATGTGGTGCAACAGGACAATGTGAATCCCAAACCAAGCGACCAGCCCAAGGAGGTCACGGCAGGGATTGAGATTTCGGTCTGTGTTGGGAGGTCGAGTCCATCTGGCCATCAGGAGGTGACTGGGACAGGGGAGCAAAATCCTGTGTCCTGAGGAACGCAGGCAAAAGCTCTGCCCTTGTGTGGAGCTTACAGCCCAGTGAATAACAGTGCTGCTTGTTTGCAGAGCCCAGGAGATCCTAGGACATGGCCTGAAATTCAGTATACCCTGGGTCCTGTACACTGTGGCTTTAAAAAGAGAGGTTTATTTTTTAAACAGTGCAGTTAGGACATGGGGGCTTTCCTCCCACTGCCTGCTGCCTGCTGTAAGGGCCATTAGCCAATTATTCAGCCCCTCTTTTCAAATAGAAAACTAAAACATGGGCAGTGGGTAACGACAGGCTTTAACGATCCACCTGGTTAGGGCTTAGTACTTCCAGCATTCAGAGCCGGAATGAACGCCAAACCACCCTGGCAATTGCATTTCATGTAGTTATCAGTCCTTCTCCTCTTTAAAATACATCTTTCTGACAGCAGCCCACAGCTACTATTTCCTTTTTGTTCTCTGAAGTGCAGAGCACTACAAATACATCATTTAGCTTTGCTGCAGTCCTCTCTGTCCCTTTGATCATCTCCTTTACACCCGTCTGCATTTCTGCTTGGCTCCCGCGTGTGCAGTACATCAAAGACGAGCTTTGCAGCAAATACCCTGGGCTTTTCAGGGCTCCTCTTTTTTTTTTAGGGACAGAATCCCAGCTGGTGTAAAACAGCACAAATGCCACTCAAGATAGCAGCATTACTGCCTGTAAAGCAGCCACAATTCTGACCCGAGTTCCTGCTGTAAAATGCATTAGCACTTTGTGAGTGTGCATTTCCCAGCTAAGGGGCTGTCAGGAATGAACCTGGGGAAAGGCAGGGCAGGAGGAAGGGCTGGCTCAGCCTCACCGCTGCCTGGTTCCCATCAACACAGGGATGTGAACAGCTCGTAAATACCCCAAAGAAAAGAAACATCAGTTGTCCTGTTTCGTCGATTAGGAACGGGAGCCCAGGGCTAAAGTACCATGTTCGGTATCGCAATATCCCAAGCAGAATTATCTGACCCTGTATTTCCAGTGCCAATGAGCCAAGCAGGAGGCACTCCTTCAGCTCTACTTGCCCTCACACCAAAAGAAAAAAATAAATCAACTTGCAACTACCCGAGTATCTTGGATCTGATCTAGCGTGTGATACCCATAAGATCAACACACACACTTTTACCATTCCAGAAGCTGACAGCCACATTCCCTTCCCAGCTGGCAGAAGACACGAACTGGGAAAAAAGGCTTTTCTTCGCAATTTTCTTATGTTGAGAATTGTACCTGAGTTACATGAGCTACTCCTCTCTCCCTACAGAAATCCCAGCCTGCTAAATTGCCCTTGTGGTGGCTGAATCCACGTTTCAGGCACAGCTCTGCAAAGTGCCACAGGCAGGGCAATGCCCCCGGAGTAGAGGAGGTTTCTCAGTTCGGAGGACGATGAAACACGCGAACGCTGTGCGTGCCAGCCAGCTTCTGGGAAACGGTCTTGCTGTGCCTCCATCTGATGTCGCAGCGCCTTAGAGCTGCTCGCTTCAGCCTTTGGAAATAAATGTTTTCTCAAAAAAAGAAAAAAAAAAAAAAAAAAGAGAGAAGCTTAGTGAAGCAGATAACTTGGCAAGTAAAGCAGCAGGCAGTAGCCTGAAAACCTTTCAGAGAAGCATCACTAAATGTGCCTCAACATCTGAGAGTTCGGATTGTGCCTTCCAGGTTTTAAAACCACCGAAACTTCGGTACACGTCCATGTGCAACATTTTCTGCTGAAGGACCAGTTTCAATTTTGACTAATGAAGGAATGGAAATGAAAAACAACTCCATGACAACCAGAGCAGAAGGGACTGAGCCACCCAACCGAGCCTTAGCAAAGCTGCCGCTCTCCTCGCTGCCCGTGGAAGGGTGCTCGTTTTAGATAAGCACACGAAGTCATCACCAGGCAAATCACTTTATCAGCTCGGTAACTTTTTTTCCTTTTGTTTCGGATGGTGGTGAGGACCGAGAGCCAGTTTCGCAGGCGAACAGAGCGAAGGCAAAGAGTTCGCCCTGCCTGAGATGAAATTCCTGGAAACTTTTTCCCGTCCCTGCTGTCCCGCAGCCCCGCGGGTGACCCCTCCCCTGCGCCGCGTTACCGAGCTCTTACACAAGCACACATCAGCCTCCAGCAGCTCCGCGCACTTCGTGGGAGCAGAGGCGAGGAGCTGCCACTGAGGGGTCCTGCAGCAACTGGGAAAGGTAATCCGCTCCCTGGCTCCTTGCTTTCCACTTGTAGCGCACAGCTAGGGTGTGTGGAGGTGGACCAAAACAAGCCTCCTGGCAGGCGGTCCTGCTGGAGTCTGTAGTAGGAGGAAAGTCTCAACGCAAACTCAGAAACAGATTAAGCAGCACTTCCGATTAGTTGATTTCTGCGGGGAAGGAGGCAATTTTTAAAAGCAAGATCTGGTCGCTATTTTTTTAGTTATTGGTGAGAACTCTGTGTTTAAAGGGGCGCGTTTTGCTTTAGTTTCCCTTAATCGCGTTAGCCAGATTCAGCTGGGAGCAGGCTGCAGCTGCTGTGCTCAGTGCCCCCAGGGGCTGTGTGCCCCCCTCCCTCCCTCCCCAGCCAGGCTGCTGCCACGAGCCTCTCACTCCTGCTGGCTTCTTCTGTACTTCACAGGCTCGGCATTGCCAGGATGCTTCTGCTGCTTTCTCTGCTCACTGGACTCGCCCTGTCTGCCTCTGGCGTCGTGGCAGAAGAAGAAACTGACCCAAGCAGAGAGACCCTTCAAGACATACAGAAAAAAGTGAACGACCTCTGGCAGAATTTGCTCTACCCACTAATGGCCGGCAATGAGACCGACGGGATGACTTACGCCACTTGCGAGATGAAGCCCAGCTCCAAAATAGATGCCGACAAGCCACAAGTGACTGGTCAGGTCTTATTCAGACAGCATTACTCACAGGGAAAACTAGAAGCCATTTTTCACTTGGACGGGTTTCCACAGGATAACACCCAGTCCGGCAGAGCAATTCACATCCACGAGCTTGGGGATCTCAGCCGCGGCTGCGATTCCACCGGAGGACACTACAACCCCTTTGGCGTCAATCACCCCCGCCACCCCGGGGATTTTGGGAACTTCTCTCCCAAAGATGGCAAAATCAGAAAATACAAACCCCATCTCTTTGCCACTTTGTTCGGTCCCTACTCCATCCTGGGCAGATCCATCGTGATCCACGAGCAGGAAGACGACATGGGCAAGGGCAACAACAAGGCCAGTCTGGAAAATGGAAACGCTGGCAAACGCCTGGCTTGCTGCGTGATTGGGGTGTGCAACGGGAACTTGTGGGAAGAGAAACAGTTTGAGGCCACGGACAAGAAGAAGAGATGGCTTAGAAACAGGCCTTAATGAAGGGCAGAACATCACTGGGCAGCACAAAGCACCTTGGGCTGTGCCATCGGCCACCGTGACACATGGCAAAGGGATTCCCACTTCCATTCTCTTGCTTCTCTAGCAAACGTGTATCTCTTTGTAGAGCTGCCTTTCTGTAAGCTGATCAATAAAAGCAGCATCAACTCAACACTGGGACATGTGTTCTTGAAGATGAAAAGCTTCCCTTTCATGCAGTTTGGGGGTAGAATGCGTGTCAGTAGGAGAGCTGAGATGTGTGGGTGACAAAGCCTGTAAAGGGGCTGTGCTTCCTGAGGGGCTCTGACAGGACCAGAAGTTAGATACCAAAGTTTTCCGAAATAAATAAATACAAGTGAGAAATTGCCTCTGATTAGATGCTGTCCCTTACTTCCCTGTAAAAAGATCTCAGTGCTTTCAACAGCTTTGAGTGTGGTGTTTTAAGACTTGGGTGATGGACTTCCCCTAAAAATAAGGGAAAGTACAGACATTTCCATTTCAAACTCTACGCTCACTATGCTATTCTAGTTGCATTTTCAGGTTTTATTCTCAAACATTTTTGAGCTTCTAAACTGGTTTAGGCTGTCTACACACACGCCTATAGTTGAATACCACTGAAAGTGGACTTAAATATTCCAGCTTTTCATAACCCCCCAGCACAAACTCCTGAGCGCCTCCAGTTTGTGACTGGTAGTAACTGGGTTGTATACAAAAGGTTTAATGCTGCTTGGACAACGATGATAGAATTAGCAGAGATTAATATTACTTTCAAAGCCAAAAAATACTGAGCGTGTTTCTTCACACAAAAATTTAGGAAGTAAATCACTGAACTGAGACGGGCAGATGTGACAGTGAAAACATTTCAGCCAGATAATGTTCAACAAACTTAGAGGTCTCGCTCTATAAAGCTTTATTTTTCTGTTTTAACACAACTCTGGAAATACTACAGCACTACCTCATGACTATCATTCATCTGATACTGAGCAAAGGAAATAAGCAGGTAGAACAAGCGTATCAGGAAATGTATGGTTTTATTAAAGATGACAAAATATATTAATATAGTTGAACTATGTTGCGCAGTTAATCCAGGCAGCAACAAAAGGAAGGTTTGCAAATAAATTAAATTGCATCATTTAAAAAGTAAAACTACAAAACAGAGGCTGGTAAGCAAAATCCTATCTTTTAGAAACGTAGCAGACTTTCAACTTAATCTCGGTTAAGATTTTGAAATACATTCCTGAGCTCATATGGATTAAAGAAATTCCACTGTCTTTATTATACAAATTGCCATATGCTTAAAAATAGTCTCACTTAGAAAAGACACAACATTCTAAAAGACGCTTCTTCATCTGTCATTTTCACACAACTGTTTTACAAATTCACTGAACGTTGCTCTTCAAATAACCGCAGCACAGTACTTTCAAATGAAATCCTTCTCACAGATAACGCATGGATTTGCTCTTAGGTGAGACAATGCGCTTAAAATCGATTTATGAAACGCATCTCATCCGTCCCCTTGCCACAGCATTCCGCTTCCCAGTTTGCTTCCCCAGAGACCAGCAGCAAAAGAGCTTACAGCAGGATGTGATCTCCCCATTTCTGAAGTCCTAGAAAAAGGGAACGTGAGTCTAAAAGAAACCCAATAAAGTAGGGTTGATTCCACAACAAAACATGTATTCACCAAAAAAATCATAGTCCTAATAACACAACAATATACATCTAAACAACATCCAAGAAAGATGCTGACCAGACTATTCAATTAGCTATCACGTAGTGCAGTCTGACTTCTACAAGTGTCCTGGAGTTGAAATCTTGTGTTCCTGGGAGAAGGCTATAACCGCAGCTAGAATACGCATTAACTCGAGCAGAACAGATGAGGCCAACATCACAGTATGATACAACACTCTAAATGAGATTCCAGAGATCTAGCTATCTTCCTGGAATTTAACAGTTGCAAAGAGCAGACATTAGGAGGAAATTCTTCACTCGGAGGGTGGCGAGGCACTGGAAAGGTTGCCCAGAGAGGTTGTGGATGCCCCATCCCTGGAGGTGTTCAAGACCAGGTTGATGAGGCCCTAAGCAACCTGATCTAGTGGGTGGTGTCCCTGCGTATGGCAGGGGGCTTGGAGTTGATCTTTAAGGTCCCTTCCAACCCGAGCCATTCTATGATTCTATGAAAGATACAAACATGGCATTTAAGGAGAGTTACCCCAATGACCTTGTTGATATTGAGTTGTACATCTCCGTTTTCTTCTCACAGAAAAAAACACACCGCAAAGAATCCATCACTGAACAGCAACTGTTGGTCCAGCATGGCTTCCACCTGCTCCAATTTCTGTACCAAGCTCTTCATTAATTAATAGCACTAACTGGCTGTTGAGGGAACAACAGCAAACATCAACTCACACCTCTGTGGGTCAGGGAAGATTTAGGACAAGGAACCAACAGTCATAAAGCACCCTGAACGTTTCACCTGAACATTTCAGAGCTCGGCTACATGAAATCCTGCCCTTTTTACTGGCTTGCATCAGCTCTGACCGCAGTGATATTTAGCTCTGCGCAGGATTAGTCTCTGAAAGATGGAGAAGAATGTATCTTGAATAAAATGATCCTTCATGTAACATTCAAGCATTACAGGAATAAAATCTGCCACATTCTCCCAGAGATTTCAGATTGTGCAGCTATTTCTCTTCCGACTTGTCAGTACTGTCATATAAATGAGTCAATAGTGCAGTCAGTTACAATTAATGGCAACAGCATAACAATCTTTCAAATGCTTAAACTCTTCGTGGTTTTCAGGTTATGAGGAACTTAAATTGTCAGGATAATGAAAGAAAAACTTTTTACTGCTTCATGTTCCTAACGCACTTAAATATAAAGATGTTTTTCCCCTAAGGGCTGCTGCTTAGCATCAGTGAAATGCTGCAGTGCCGAAGAACCTTTAAAGAGGAAGGAAACCCATCCCAGGAGCACCGTGACTACAGGTTTACTGCCTGCAGACAGGTGCTGAAAGGGTTACACGAATGCACCTGGCAAGGAAAACACATGAGAACAGCGACAAGCCACATTTTTCACCTTCCCACTATCATTCCTTATATTTATATGTAATCATTTACATACAGCCCTTCTTCTGCTGAATACAAACTGCTCATGGACTCTGACACCTTGATTATGGCAGCACCTGCTAGCTCAGCTCCCATATACAGAGGAGTTTGTCAGTATTGCTAATATAAACTCTGTTTATTCAGTGGCTGACAAGTGGGCTGTAAAAATTTGCAGCTGGCAGTTATTTGTCAAAGGAGGATTCAATCTGGGAGGGATTTTCCTTTTTATTAGTAGTATTTTATTAAATTTGTTTTAATTCCCTCTGATTGGTTTCAAGTTCTAGGAGTGAGAAATGAACATTTACAGACAATTAGTTCCCAAGCCAGCAGAAAAATTGCCTTGACGGCTGCTGGCCCATAGAAGCTCCACAGCTGCAGAGACTATTCCTTATGCGACGAGCAGGAGAGGAAGGGCGTGCCTCCCCTTCTCCAACAGCTGCTAACTTCACCGTTAAGCATTCCCTTGTTGCTGCCTTCCTAGGAGCAGAGTGGCACAGCTCCAGCTTCAGGAGCGAGCTGGGGAATGACACAGCAGCCTTCCTCTTCCAGTTGTTCCAGGAAAGCTTTCCTATGACTGAACACCAACAAGGGAAGAAGTTTAAGGAAGCAGGAACAGCACAAATAAACCTACTACACCAAGGAGGGGTGAAATGAAGAGGAAACATAAACATGAACATTTTCATGTTTTCCAAAACATAAAATAAGAGACAGATTCTTTCAAAAAGGAAGGCACAAGTGGAGTAGGCTGAAATCTACCACATGTTAAGGTCTGAGGGCTGTTGCAGCTCCTGGAGGCTGTGGGATGCAATTCCAGTAACCCAGAGCACTAAGCAGGCTGGCAGGGCATAACTGGTTCTCCTCCTGCCATTCTCCTTGCTTGGAACAGCACTGCTGTTCCTCACAACAATAATTCTGGCTCCTCTGATGTTTCTTCAGAGCATCATTAATTTGGGTTCTTAGTGTCTGGTGAAATAACTCTCCTTGTTTTCATGAGATGAACCGGGAGAGGGAAGTAAAAGACAGAAAGGTTTGAAATGCGAGAACGTACACACGCAGGGGTGGTTCCCAGAAAGCTGCCTGCTTCCCATTACCGAACAGCGGTTTTATTCTAAGGATGTACTCACAGCCGTTATGGACAGAGAAACAGAACGCAGTCTGAGAAACAGGCAAAACCCTACGACCTTAAGGTACTTCTCAATTCATCATTCCAAATTTTCCATCACTGGAAGACACTTCTAACCACTGAAATGAAGTCCAGCTCTAAGACCGCACGCCTTCCTGAAGCCCAGCGGTAACATGGTACCTCATTATCACTGGTCTCTTTGCTTCCCGGCTGGAAATTACATCAATCTACACAGAAACCTCAAATCATTACAAAGAACTAAAATGATTAAACCTGAACAGCTTCAAGTTCTTTCCCTCAGATTATTTACATTTTTGGTATACTGCAGTCAAAACTAACAGAAGAACACCATTATCAGACAAATATTAACAGACTCGTGTAAAAAAATCAGTCCTTTGACAAACTTTCACTGGTCGTAGTCACAGCAGCACAGACCCACTTGCAAGAGGATTACAGTGAGAAGCTCGAGGGCTTGGATGTCATACCTCAAGCCAAACTGTTATCCAAAAGTTCACAGTTTTCAGCATGATCAGACGGTTTCATGTTCTCAGATTCAGGGAGCTCCTCCAAGCTGCCATGTGTGCGTGCAGTCGTAACGCTGAGACCTCTGTGCCCTCTGGGGTCCTCAGCACCCACCGCATCCACGGTGATGCCGTTCTGATTCCCTCTTCCGTTTGTGATCTCACAGTCACTCTCTGAGGTTTCATCGCTGTCCTTCAGGGTCTCAGTTTCAGCTGTTGGCTCACTTTCAGATGTTGAGGGATCTGTGGGGTTGGATATGTCCGGGCTGGAGAATCGGAAATCTCCCTCTGCTGAACCATTAAGCTCTGCCCCAACCACGGTGTTCTGCTCCCCAGCTGAACTTTCTGTTCTCTTCCCTTCCAGTTCTGAAACTGCCTGTTCTGTCAGTTTAATTATTTTGCTTTCAAGCTTGTTTATTTCTTCTTCCTCAGAAGGTAACTGGGGTAATGAAGGATAAAAATGTTTATTTTGGTTTCTGTTATTCAGGTTTCTTTCCTGTGGAGCCATGGACTCGCTTGCAACAGCACGAGTTTCATTATGTTCCCCCTTCTGTTCTGCTGAAAGAGAAATGGAACAGCGACATGCCTCACGTGTTTGTATGTCTGACCTGGAGACCATCACAACAGCATCACACCACAGAGATGTCTACTTCAGCAAGAGATTTCTAAAGTGGTTCTCTATCTTGTCCCTGACCCATTTTTTACATTATAAGCAATCAACACAGTTTCTTGCTGGGTCAGGGCCGTTTTGGAGCCTGTCTTTCCCTAACGCTGACAACTTTAAAAGAGCTATAGTTGACACCACACTGCAGAACAGCACAGGCAATTTTTTTTAGGAATTTCAACTTTAAGCAAGGCACTTAACTGCAGAATTTTGGGGCACAGTTTAACATTAATCCCCAAATCAGTACCACTTTCAGGGGTTAACACAAACTCATTTTTTTTTCTTTTTGCAGCCTCTCATCCAGTAACTCTGTTATTGATCCTGCAACATTTCTCCTAATGTACAAGATTAGTCTAATTTGGGTAGCGTCATAAAACAAAGCAGAAGAATATGAATTATATTATTACACCAAAAGCCAAACGCTGAATAAAGTGACAGAACTGAGCAAACAGTGGTGTGTAAACAAACAGCTCTGTAAGAGAAAGAATTCGCCCTCGTCTCTGTTAAGGACAAAAGGCCTCACTGCAAATCAGCTTGTGAAGTCAAATAAGAAAAATTGGGAAATGCCAGAAGTACGGCTGCTCTGACAGCTTCAAATGGCTCTTGCCGTGCATATGCATTACCTTTTAGTATAGGAGCACTTACTCCGTTTCTCCCACAGGAATCCTGCCTTGCTCAATGCACGGAGCAGGCTGGCTGCGGGGCGGGATCTGAGCTATACAATACAGGAGCCTACTGCCTCTACCAGACCTGCCTCATTTATAATTTGGGAGCTGCTGAGTGAGTGAGGCAGGGGTTGGCATGAAGGGAACAGACAGTCTAACTACCATTAAGGAAGCCGGGAAAGTCACTCTGAAGAGCTGCGATTTAAGTCTGTGGAAAAGGCAGGGATAAATTAACTTTCAAAAGGTGATCACCCACTGGATCTAATCCTCATTATCTGAGTGCTCAGCTGGAAACTAGGAGCTTGATTTGCAGTACTGCTGTGCTCACATTATATATTTGAACACACATACTCTAAGAGCTCTAAAAATAGCTAAAACTTAGGCACCTCCAATTGGCACTCAAAATTAGAGGGGACTCTACATTACTCTTTGTGTGGCGCAGTTTTCTCCTACGGAGGGATAACAGCATCCCATCACCTCGCTGCAGTTCTATGAAGATAAATTGTTCATAGAAGAACAATTTGTGTGAAGAAAAGTTCACAGAAAAACAGTACTTTTGTCTTCAGAGAATGCTTGAAATGGAGCACAGGCAATACAACAGGAACAATGCATTCACCAGTGATGACAGAAAGAGAGCTGTTCATTAGCGGCTCTGATGTTCAAGTACAATCCATCACACGACACCATATACTGGGTGCGTTGGATGCAGTGCGGTTTTGTGGCAGGACACAGTCTTTCATTCACGTGCCTGTACTATGTCATTATGCATTTTCACACAGGAACTGCATAGTATATCCTACAGACTTCTACCATCCAGCCTAATTGAAACTGGTAACATTTACAAGCTAAAACAGGGCTTGACGAGATCAGGGTAAGCAGACAGATTAGATCCAAAAAAGCCTGAAAAAGGACCTCTGATTTTCTGAACATCTAGTTAGAGCAACATTTTATGTATTACAGAAGGTTCTGGTAAAAAATGTGTGTTAGCTCAAAGGATAAAAAGATTTTCTGGGCCAAACACTCACCAAGTATCAATAGTAGTGTTTATAGGGCCATGGTTGACTGACCTCAGGCCTAGCATTTAAATATATACAAGAATTTAATTTCTATTCCACTTATCTGTTGTCGCTCAACTGATTATTCAGCTAATAATAAAGTAAAAGTGGTTTTGTTTTTATTGCTGGAATACTTTTAAACTGAGGTCATACTTGCTCGGTAAATAAAGGCTGATGAACACATTCCTGTGTTCTTCTTAGTTGCCAAATTCCCCCAGATTTTGGAGGCAGGCTGTAGAGATCAAAAATTGCACTATGGAGCAAATTCCTAAAACTCAACAACAGGCATTCATCCTCTGTGTAAAGCAGCACAGAAGTTGACAGTGCATCACTCCCATAGAGCTGCTGACTGCAGAAGAGCTGTCAACTCTAAGCAGGAGGAGATACCATGCAGCTGAAAACACTGCTTCTTTTCCAGGCTTTGAAGGGAAAATAGAAAGCACAAAATCCTCCAGGAAAAAAAAAAAAAAAAAGGATCTGGAACAATGGAAGAAGTTATTGCTCCATCTACTACTAGAAGGTACGGCTTCCCCAGCAGCTGGTGGACTGGCCTATGTACGTGCTCATCTGTGTCACCGAGAAGTTGGCCACATTTAAACTGTCACAGAGGTGGGTTTTGTCTGAGTTCTCCCTGCAGGTTATCAGGTACACTGTGCCACACACAGATTAAAAACAAGCTGTTTGTGCAGGCAGAGCAGTAATTTCTTAATCCACCGCAGTTTAATCATGGGATTTCTCTGTGATTCTATTACAGTTATAAAATGGGGAGGGGTAAAGAGGGTGACCTACTGGGAGCCAATTTTTCTGATGACTGCCACAGGCCTAATCCTTGTCTGACTTCTCTTCAAGGCTGTTTTCTTCCAGCGATCTCTTTCCCTTTCGAGATCTGTGCTCCTGCACAATATCTCTTTGTTTACCTGGTCCCTCCATATACTCTGCTCACTTCTTATCCTCCTTTTAGCCTTTATCACCGTATCTTGCTTTCAGTCACACAATTTGGATTCCTCACTCCTGTGCTTAGAATGGGATGAGAAGCCCTGCTTATCTCCTCAGGGGTGGAAACATTTTCCCCTGTTTGAAAATTCCTTGTCTATTAATTACAGATAAACTACAAGTTTACATGTTTTTTAATATTTTTTTTTTAATATAAAGGTTATCAGAATTAGAGACACAAAAAAGTTATTTGGCTGACATTAAAAAAAATCAGCTGAAGTAGAAAATACATCATGGAAAGCTTCAGTCCAGAGTGAACGTTTGGCAGTGCTACACAGCAACAGAAACAAGGTCTGATGAGATTTGACAGGCAGCTTTAATCAAAACTGTAATACCAACCTCACCTAGGACAGGAAAGGAAAGAACGTAATACCACCAAGTAAATACCTTCAGTAACTGCAGATTTAATTAAAAATCAATGATTAAGCAGGCAAAAAAAATGAATATTTATGAGTTGTTATTACTCTCTGGAAAACTACTCACTATAGTTTCACTCCTTATTTTTAGCAAAAATATCAGCTGAACAAGATTATAAAAAATGATCAGTCCGGCTGTCAAGTTTTATCAGATGATAATATGGATAATAAAGTCAAAATTAAGCCCCAATCTATTTAGTTTCAGGACTAACAAATAAATTGTTTATGATGCTTCATGGTTAGCTGAGTAAGATCTGGGCATACCAGAATATAATGTCCACTGAAGACCTTATCCAAATGCTATGCTGATAGATGATTGTGCTTGCCTATCTCTTGACCATTAGGAAAAACTCAGGAAAAATCTGAGGTTATCAGGAAAACACTATCTTTTTGCTACTGTCACATAAAGTTAGGCTTGACTTTGGAGAGATGTTAATGCTTGCTACTGGGGACGTTTTGTACAAAACATGTGTAAGACTATAAAAAAACCACAGTCAATTTATCTGGGAAAATGAGGGGGGCTTATTTCAATTTACTGTGTGCAATCAGGGAGCTTTTCATCTAGGTACCAGCTATAATGCAGCAAAGTGCTAATCCAGTTCCGCAGACTGCTTCCTACTGTGCATTTTAACGGAGGGAAAAAGAGCAGGAGGCTAACACAGAAGGCATGAATAACTTTTCACAGTATCAAGTTATCTGGCATGAAAATTCTTGGAGGTGTACGACCTGATGCCTAGCACTGTGCAATCTCTTCAACAGTCATTTTTCAGTGGTTTCTTTGCTATTTGTACAGGGACCAGCTATCCATTTTACTTGTGGATGATTTATTCAATCTCAGTGACCACTGAAACTTTGCCTTCTGCTATCCCAGCATGAAAATTACATTTTATTTAGAAAGAAATGTGTGCTCAGCTCTCATCATGTTCTTTACGTTCCAGGTGCTCACCTTGTACTTCAGTTTGCTGTGGCTTATCAGTAAATGCTAACAATGGTGACCTAGACCGCTGTATAACAGGCACGGTTGGGTCACTGAATGTTATGGTATCCTTTCCACCTGAAACAATCAAAGTGTTAGAACCATTAATTCGCTAATTACACTCATCGTTCACTAATGATATTCACACACATCCTACAACTTAACTCTTTTTTTTCCAGTGCCATGAAAAGAAGTACAGAACCAGAAAAGCATCTCAAACGATCCTTCTACAGCACGGAAATAAAGAATAGCAGAGCTGGAATATGTAAGTCAAATAAAGAGAAATAAAGACAGGGTTTTTGTTTTTTGGTGGTTTTTTTTACACGTTACAGAGCAAAGGACAACCTTTGAAAGAAGAGCACATGCTGTACTCAGCAAACTCTATTCACCGTACAATTCAGAATATTACTGATCAGATCATACCAAAAGTTTTACAATAAGTAATTTGGGGTAAGGCTTTATACTAAAACATGGATCATTTGCATGCCATTGCCAGCAAGTGTTCAGCACTGACTCTGTACTCTTATCACTCTGCCTCCTGTCACCTATGTAGTTCTACACTATAGGTTCACACACGTACTACAAAGTTTCCTTAAAAAATAAAAATAAATCTAAAGATCAGCACAGCTATGAGACAAGCCAGAGCTGAGGCAGCAAACCAGCAGACATTGCTAGGGAACTGGAGGGATTTTAACCTGAAAATCCCCCAAACACTTCTGAGCATTTTTGTTTTAAGCCAAATGCAAGAGGGCAATTTTCCAGCTCTTTTGCAGAGAAAATTGTGCAAGAAACTCTTCAGCTGCAGACTCTGCTGTAGATGCCTAGTAATACGCTAGCAATACAGAAAGCAACACCTGCAGACTCTTTAGGAAGCCCTCTACTATTCAGGATGTTTGTAGTGACTGACATTACCTTAAACCTAGAGGGGAGGTGGCAAGAAATTTGCAAGATCAGCTAAGTGTGGTGTTTGCGTGGCCTCCAGAACAACTGCCAACCGATAACTAATGGCTGGGAAGGTGGCAAGCTCCTGCTCTATTTATCTCCATAAGAATGGACGTTTATGGAACAGCCACTTCTCCCCTCTAAATCTGCTTGTACATTTCACCTTAAGGCAACATCCTAAATCTAATCACCCATCCAAGACAAGGACTTTCAAAAGGGCACCAGGTCAGGAGATACCCTGAATAAATCCTTCCCTGAGAAAGTTCTGGTACCTCCTGAGAGAGAGTGAAAGTCAAGCTCTTCTCTGGGCATCAAACTGGGCTACCCCAGTCTCTAACTGCTTTGGAGAACGCTGTCTGCAAAGACCTTGATACTGAAGGTATTAATGACTTTTTAATATCCTTAGCATGTTGGGGTATATACTGCAGCAATACAAATGCAATTAATGCTTTAGAAACATTGACCTTGTCAAGCTTTGATCCCACTGTCAAGTATGCATCAGAATTCTGCCTTAGCGATAGCAAGTAATAAAAAGAAATAATTAACTGACAACAAAGTACAGCCCTTGCCCCAAGTGTAAGGCAAATTTAATTAAATTTAAAGGAAAAAAAGGAAAACAAATCCGATGGCTATTTCAAAATGCAAAAGCCCCTAAAAGAATGCACTTTCCTGTAACACGGAAGGAATTGTTTTGTTGGAAGTAGAATTAAATCAAACAGGGAACTAGTAGCACAGCAATATCTTATATTCATATGCATGGTCAGAAGTAGCCAATGCCTAAAAGATCCAAAAGAATCCAACAGAGGAGGTCAAACTCAAAAAGTTTATAACTAAATAATTTGGGGGCGAACCACTCTTAACAGTTAAGTGGAAAGCAGAGAATTATTTTTTTGGTAGAATAATAAAAAAAGGCCTCAGCTACAGACCCTTACAAGACAAGCTTCAAAAAAGAAACTTCCTGACTTCCAGCCAGCATTTACACAGTAAACACATTCACTTTCACATTTTTCTCTGAAAACCAGCTTGGTTACAGAAAATAGACCTAAGTTCAGTATCCACACAGCTTAGCAACAAATGTGGCCCAAAGAGCCCCATATGTATTTATTTATTAACAGTGACTCACATCCCCTCATAAAGGAGGGACATGGCTGTTGCTATACTATATTCTTTGCATCAAGATCTGAAGTTGTATTACATGTGGGGAATTTTAATTAGCTGCCGTGGAAGCTCCATTTCATAACCCATACAGCTTCATGCAGAGTTGCTCTATTTAATGGATTTTAAAGGACTTTGCTGAAAAGCATACAGATCTCAAAATAAACGGACAAACAAGTTTTCAGTAGGAGTAAAATCATTTGCTTTCTTCTCCAGGAGAAATAAACTTATCTACAAGATTCCCAGGCTTGGGGATCCACGTATAACCTCTGCTCCATTCAAACAGTCCTCCAACAGCGCAGCTGCTGAGCCTGTTAAGTCTGCCCCGCCACTGCTCCTCGCTGATTACTGAATAGCAAGAGGCAGCACAGAAACCTTCCTAAAACCCAGACAGGAAAAGGCTGAGTCATGCCTCAGTCTGTCCTTTAGGACTTTTTTTCAGTGGAAATCTGGAATTTTCAGGAACTGATAGATTTTGAAAAATACAGAATTACTTATCGGGATATGTAGTGACATCTTATTGTAAGAGGACTAAGCTGGTGTTTACTTCATATTAATGCTGAGTATACTTAACGTATTACATATGCATATTTGGATCAACCATAACATATGTAAGACAAGGCAAAGAATCAAATGCTTCTGGGAACATCACATCCTCTGCCTCCATCTCAAGACAAGTGGGCTCATAAAAAGAAAATAGAGGTAAATCTATAACCAAGATTGCTTTATTTTTAGCAATGAACCTCCTAAAAGATTCATTTAATTAAAGCCCATTTTCCAAACAGGGGAAGCTGAAGTTTGCAATAGGAAGAACTTCTACAGAAACTGAACTTATGCTACCAGATTAACAATTTCAAAAATTAAAATATATGCTTCCTCTTGATTTAGCTTCCCCATAGTTAATTCATACGTTGCACAAAAAGCAGATGACAAGTATGTCACCTAACAAAAAAGTTAGAAGCAGTCAAGCTCTTTTATTCAATAGGATGAAGTTTATTAATATCATTTATTAACAGCATTTGGATGGTATTAATATCACGGTGACAATGGGTGTTTTAAATGTCATACGGACAATGATGCCCAAGTAGGAACGGAGAGTTCAGATAAAAACCCTGCAATTTATAAGGTGCATTTCTTTCAGTGGTAGACTGAATATCAGCTTTCATCTACATGTTCTTCCAGAGACAGAAGTCTCACAACCATATCATCTCTTTGGATTTAAGACTGACTAGGTAAGATGTGTGCTGCCTCTCACCCAAGCTCACATTCAGCTGCAGAGTCCATTATGATAATTCCTATGCTATCTATTACATGCTGCTGTTTTATGGAGCAGAAGCTTTTCACACTCTAAAAGAAACGTGGCAACCCACCAGTTGAAACAAGGCTCTTTCTGACCACATTGGGAATACAGTGCATTTGGAAACAAAACTACACTCTTGATTTAAAAGGGAGGCAGCAAATTAACAAACCAACCTTGGTGATCAACAGAATTCATAAGTTACTGTAAAATTCATTGACAACTATTAAGGATCATCCTTTCTTACTATTTTCCTCAATTTAAACAAAGTGCTTGTAGAGCAGCTTCTATTTCTCTTGTGGTCATCTAATTCATTTGACTGAACACCTTAACCTGACAGATATAAAAATGTTCAGATAACATTTCCATTTATTTACATGCAGTCGTAATATTTAATGTGCTGCTAGAATCAGTTACTAAAAATATATATGTCAAGCAGAACCTACTCCCAAATCCCACTGAGACATTGTAGCTCAGGCCTTCAGGCAGCAAAAAAAAAAAGGAAGGAAAGAGACAGTTGTTATTGTATAAATATTAATTTGATGTCTTACCTACACAGACCAACAACGGAGCAATTAGTTCCCACTGTCTGTTCTTTTTAATACATTTTGTAAAGATTATAAACATTGATTTTATTAGTGTACTAATTTCATGGAACACTATTTTGGGGGAAAAAAAAACACAACCAACCCTACAGTACGTTAACCCAGTGAGCTTATGATACACATTTGTACTAATGTACAAAACTCTATTAGCAGGATCTTGACAAATATTTCACCTGCACTTTTTGGAGAATGTGGGGAGGGACAAATGCTCTCAGCACTGTATGCACATTAGATGCTTAATTGAAGAGTAACCCATTGGAACAAATTTGGGACTTTCAGTTCTGGAAAGCCCCAATGAAAGCCAGTTCCAGAAAGACGATTCAGAATGCCTGCTACAGGCAGACATAACACATCAGGCCACATTGCTTTTTCACTAGTTCTCTTCAGCTTTGTCAAATGTTTTCCTCTAGATGAAAATTTTAGGTATGAAAGCACAGAGCCAAAAACCCAGAAGCCTGAACCATACTAGCTCCCACCCCCACTGATAGGAAGCTGTAAACAACAATGCCTAATGGTGCAAACACCAACAATGGAGCAGCATAATTTACAGTGGTTAAAAAAGATACAATTAGGTGTAATGGGAAGAAAAGAAGCAAAAAGAAAATGTAAATTAAATATTGCCCATTTTCCTAACAGCAAGGTCTATTAGGAAGCAGATTAATCTCCCATTACTTGAGTAATTTAAACCAAATACAATACTTAAGATGCTACAGGGAATAATCCTGTTCTGGAGAGAGGAACTAGAAAATTTCAGATCATTTACATTTCCAGTTTCTCAGAGAATGATAATATTCTACAGAAAAACATTATAAAATACAGCAATAAAAACCATGGAAGTTACAAAAAGTACAAAATTAATCAAAAAAACCTGTTGAAAAACATGACAGCTATTATCCTGTGTGTATCGTTTTATACAACTGTTTAAATAAAATAGCTCAAAGTTTTTGCCTTTCTTTTTTTTCCTAACTTTCAAACTATGGAGACAATTTGATTATTTCCAACACTTATTTTGTAGTATCCATACCAGAAATAGGGTTTAAAGAGCCTCACGAGTTTTGGTTTCAACTTAATGTTTATTAGAGGTTTCTAATTTTGCAAACATGCTCCACAAAGTACTGTCATTCACAAAATACTGCACATTCATAAAATAACTGTCATTTAAAAAATATAGCCAAGCTTTTTTTAAATGCAAATATATCCCTGAAAACTAAATAATGCAAGCTGTTTTCTTGAATTTTTACTAACCTGGAAGACTCCACAAACCAGCAATTTCCAAAGTTTTTAACTTCTTTTCAAGTTCTGCCACTCGATTACCTAAAATTCTTTGAAAAAAAAAAGACAACAAAAAAACAGAAATATTCAGCTGAGATGAGATTCCTTGTCCTAGTAAGGCAACCAAAGCCTACTTGTTTACATGACTACAATTGAATTTTTAACTTACTACTTAACTAGTGTAGTAAACCTGTGAACAATTACCACTTTTTACTAATGGCAACAGACAGCCTCCCCCAGAGTATAGATAAAATGAAATATAGTGGTCTTACTTATCCCATGATTTAAAAAAAAAAAAAAAAAAAGATTTAAAAAAGAAGTTCTAGGATGTACTAGACAGTCAACCTTTGCATAACATTACAGACCAAGAATAGCAACTCACAGTATTTCTATTTCCATTGCTTGCAAATCTCTCTTCCCAGTTCCTTTACTTTCTCTGCAGCCAAATTTGGAAGGTAAAAGCTATGCGATCTAAATATGCAAAATTCAATATATGGATTGATTTTGAAGTTCTAGTCATAATTCTGGCCTACTCTTATTCACAAAGGTCTGTTTATCAATCAGATTGTTTAATGCAGCAACAAATTGCCTTGTTGCTACATCTCTCTTCTTTTACGTGCTGAACTCTTTTCATCTTTACTAAAAAGCTCCAAGCCCTTTAGTGCCTTTATCACCCACCCACTCTTATTTTCACTGGATTTCTAGGGTCATCTCTTCTTTTCTATCTGATTCCTACATAAATACTATTTGCGGCTAGCTCTTCTGCAGGATTTAACTTTCAGTTTTAATTCTCTCCCAAGATCAAATGAGAGATTCCAGTCTTGCAAAGAAAGCTCTTTTTTTTCCCCATAAATTTTTCAAAGTGTTTCTCTCACAGGCACAGCAAGTCTCCTAGAGTCGGAAGTCTTTAAATAAATCCCAAACAATACGCAGAGTGAAAAACCTGAGTTTTTCACTCAGACAGCAATTCTAAACATGACAGCAGAGATAATGGACAGCAAGTTTTACTCATCAAATTACAGCAACAGGGTAAGTCGGTTAAATTTGAACTGAATGCTGAGAAGCAGCATAGCACAACACAGCAAGGCAACAGTACCTTCCCAAGCTTGCCAGAGCCATGTAATACTGCACTGCATGCTCTCCACCTAGGCTTTATGCTGCAAACATCTGAGCAAACTGGGAATGTCATTACTGACAAGATGACAGAGTCTGGAACATGAAGGACAGCAAAACCAGCAAATATTAAATGGGCTAGAAAAATCCATTAACAAAGACTAAGTATTTCTGAAATCTCTCATGTGTGGGCTCTGCAATGACAGAATGGAAGCCTGTAAGTATTTTAAAGACCACAAAAATACCAGGATGAGACATTGTAAAAGAGAAAGCTTCACAATGAACATCGAAGTACGCACTGGGTGGTACAGGGGTATAAAACAATTAGCAAGCAAGCAGCCTATCCTGTTTACTAGCAGAGGGGAGAGTGTGGCAGCAGTTATTTCTCCACTGAAATCCAGTAACCAAACAGACCACCAAGGTTATGATGGATCTCATACTGTCATCTCCAATAAAAATCAAAATTGTTCAAGTGTAGATTTTGCTTTCAGAATGCTTCCTTCTGATACAAGGGACTCAGTCTCAACACCTCTGTGTTCATATCCCAGTGTACTGCATTGCCCTAAGGGCCCGCTGAAGGTTGGCTGAAGAATATGGAGATGCCCTGGCTTAGGGGTAGGGAACAAAGAAATCATGCAAGATTCCTTCCAATACATGTTAACTCTGCCAGGGAGCCAACAAAACAAAGCTGATGTGGCTAATGATCGTCACTACAAATGGGTCACACCTCAGTATCTTACTAAGTAGTTCACCAATAGTTCCAAGGCAGAAAGGGGGGAAAAGATACTGCCCTCCCTGTCAGTTTCAGTAAGCCAGCAAATTCCACCCTCTATATTAAGTTCAGTTACTGTTACTGCTCTTGTTATTCGGACAACAGCAAAGTCACTCTTCTCTTGCTTCTCATAAACTTTGTAAATCATTTATCTACTGTACCACACTACTTCTAAAGATTCTGGAGCAAATCTATCCTGTTAATTCCTACTGGAGTCTCAGAAGAGACAACAAACTTTTTTTTTTTTTTTTCAGCTTTGTTGCAGGTTCTCATGCATGAGGACCATCCTGCAGCTCTGAACACTGCTCTGCAGAAAGAACGAACAATACTTAATGATGCTGCTTTCATTCAGACACAGAGCAAAATATATTCCCTGTTGAGTATGATTCTAGTTCACACCAAACCACATTATTTGAAGAGAGGTATGGGAGAAATTAATCCTACAAAAAGCTGTGAGCCTTAAATAAATGTTTATTGAAAATCCTGAAAACAGCACGGTTTGCCCCTTTCCACTATGATTATCCAAGTAATTTGGCACTTCCACATGAGCCGTGGAAAGACTGAGTTGTGGTGGCCTGGACCAGCAGGTATGTTGGAAGATGCTGCTTGGATAGTATCCGATTAGCATCCCTAATCTATTTTCTATCTCTAGCCCTAATGGACCAGATCCTTTGACTGAAACAGGATTGTGTCACTGACAAAGGTGCCTGTAGCTATTCCCATTGCTCTCTGGTCATGCGTCTAACGCAGCAAGGGAGGTTGTCTAAGCCTCCCTCCAGGACAAGGTTTTAGAGAAATCTGTTGGTCACGTAACGGCAGCAGTGCTCCTACCTGAATACAGAAACTCTCTTCTAGCACTCCTGACACTTCCCAACACACATGAGCATAGCCTCAAGGGAGCTGTGCTGATTTACAGCACCTGAGCTCCGTTCAACCTCACCTTCAACTTAGTTCTAGTTATGGAACAGGTTACAAGTTAACACAATCCTTGTTGTACTTCTGGCCATGACCAAGCTTACCCAAGTAATGTTAAAATTAGTGCAACATGTCTAAGCAGGAGAGCAGTTTCTAAACTCATCTGGCTTGTGTGAGTGCTGACAATTTCATGAACAAATTGCACTAAGAAAGAACATATAACAAACTGTTTATTGCTGGTAGAAGACAAAAAGATTTTTATCCATTTTCTAGGCAGGGTTAGGGCTGTTTATTTTCACATTTATGTGACTATTTAATCTCGCAACACATTACTGCATACAAAATTCATTTACAACTGCTTTTTCAAATTAAGCTAATGTGCTTGAGAGGAGAAAGACAAGCTGGTACTTAAACTAGGCAGTAGTAGATACCAATCACATGGGCAAACTGACCCATCTTCTTCCCATATAACTTTTTTTTCTTAAATCACAGAACCAAAGAACTTGGGTTGGAAGGGACCTTAAGGATCATACAGTTCCTGCCCATGGCAGGGACACCTCCCACCAGACCAGGTTGCTTAAAGCCCCATCCAGCCTGGCCTTGAGCACTTCCAGGGATGGGACATCCACGGTTTCTCTGGACAACCTGTTCCAATGCCTCACCACCCTCAGGGTACACAATTTCTTCCTAATGTCTAATCTAAATCTATCCTCTTCTACTTTAAAACCATTTGTCCTATCACTACACTGTCTGATAAAGAATCCCTCTCCAGCTTTCCTGTGGGCCTTTATCTTGTAAAAATGGAGCTAAAAAAAATACAGGCTGGATTTAGTCCACTCATTTCTAGGCATGTACTCCCACAGTTCCTTTTATCATGCCACATATTTAGAAAACCAGCAATAATGAAAGTGTGCCTGTTCCAAGAGCAAGTGGTAATAATGGATGTTTTTAACAACAGGGTAACAGCAGAAAGTCAACTTCAACAGCACAGCCAAATTACAATCTAAGTAAAAAAAAAGTCTTGTTATTTCTTCATTTAATCAAAATGCAAATCTACTATCCTGTTATTGAAACTTACAGAGCTGGATTTCGATCTTCAAGCAACAAAACAGGTTTTGACTTTGGAGTACACTAACTGTTGGGAGGGAAGTAAGTTCATATGGTCTGAATAGTCCCACTTACTGATAACAGAATCACTAACAGATTAATCGTCTATCAAGTATCAAAAATACTTCTTCCCTGAATGAAACAACCACTCCAAAAGTCTCACGTTCTTGACCCAATTGAATCCCACCTTCTTCACACAACAATCTGAAAGATTAACTGTGTTCTCCAAACAAGCTCTTTGCACAGGAAAAGCTAGCCAAACAGGACAAGAGGGATAAAGGAGAAGACTTCCATTTATGTAAAACCTTCTGTAACTCCATTTCTCTCTAGCCCCACTTCTGTCTCCTCCTTTGGACAGAGCAATGTCTTCAAGCAAAGAATGGATGTTCTACCAGTACCAGTCTGTGGACCTGCCTGTTTCACCTGTGCAGTGACCTCAGTCTCACCTCCAACCTGCTCCAACAGGTGGGCAGTTTCTTACCCATTTTCAGAAAACATCAGCCTTTACTCCTCTAAGTTTTTCCATGGTAATTAAGAGACCCCAGCAACCACCTAATGCACCTGAAATAAAGGATGTTTTTTCCTGATGTCCTACCTGCATGTCCCTTTTTCACTTTAACCCTTTTGTGACTCAGGTGTTTCCACATGAAGAAGTTCCCATTCTTCCTAGCTCCTTAAAAGCTTCTTTAATCCAACCAAAGTCAAAGGTGACAAAAAGAACAAGCATACTGCACGGGAGTGTTGCTGCTCTTCACTCAACCTTCCCAGAATTTATGATTCTGTTTTTTCCCCTGAAGCATCCTGAGCCAAATACAACACTGCAGTTCTGAGCACACTCCGCATTTCAGAGGGAGGTGGATTAGCACCACCCCCTAAGACCTCATCTTCTGTTAGGCACCACATATTAATTTTTGCACGTGTCCAACCTTTACTTCAAGGGCTACAGATGACCAGTTTGGAGCACAGATAAAATAATATCTCATACTGAAGGCTTATTCAAGAAAGCCCATACTCAATAGTTGAAAACAGACACTGGTATCAGGAAGTAAAGCCATCACCACAATAATACATTTGAGAGATGCAAGAGACTGAAGAGATATAAAATTAAGAAAGAAATTTGCTGCAGTTACAAGCAAGAGTATGCAAATAATTACATGAGGTCATGACACAGTATCAGGATGCAAAAGGCAAAGATCAATTATACCTGAACTTCCAAAAGTTACTCGTGAGCTGTTTCTCAGCTGATGTTACATTAGCAGCAAGAAGGGTGTAAGCAGGTGTAACACTGCTTCTGTAACACTGCTCAGTGCAGGAACTCCCCTTACATTTCATGACACACAAAAGGCATGAACTGACTGAGTTGCCATCAATTTGAGCTGGGCTACATTCTCACTGCTTTAGTCTCCCTCTAGCTGATTAGGCATTTGCTTTCTCAACAGTATTTAAGAGCAGCTATAAACTGCTCCTCCACTTCTGTTGCCACATCTCTAAGAATTATGCAATGGAGTCTGCCTAGTATCAGAGTTATGAATTTTCAAAATGAATCATCTATTCTAGTGCAATACAGTTCACTTCAGTACTACTCCTTCCTTTCATGAAAGATGTCTGCCTGTTTCTGACATCTGGTCCTGATGTGCTTTTGAAAAGCCTGAATAACCTCTGATTACCAGTAGTGACTCAGTGTTGCAAACAACCCCTCCAAACAACCAAAAAAAGCCAGAAAGAAAAAAAAAAAAAAAAAAACAATGAACAAAAAACCTGAGCGCAGCATCAAGGAACACTTCCTAGCTCTGATTTTCATACACTGTATAAGGACAATAGTATCAGAATGTCAGAAAATGTGTCAAAAACGATGATATTCTGCCATGATAGGTGCTGTGCAAGGTACAAAGAATTCTCCTGATGAGTAGAACAGCTAAGGGTAAACAAATTCTCCTTGAAAGTTCAGTTCAGATTTAAAAAAAATAAAATATAATCATACAGTAGCAATATAATTGCATTTATCTCCTAAAACTTTTGGCAAGTTACTACAGGAGCGACAGCTTTCATCCATATGACACACAGGCTACTAGCCTGTGACAAATGTCACATTAAAACTTTTCAGACCCTTTCCTAGGTGCATCATTTACTATTCTCACCAGTGTTTGTTGTTAACAGTTGATTTATCATATATCTTCTCCATTTCAAGGGTGTCTTTCCTCCTGGCTGCTTTTCTTTGGCTCTCTCTACAGACTACCTGCTAGAAATGCCACTTCATTGCTAGAAACCAAACGGTTTCCTATGGTTTATCTTCACCCTTAGCTGTAAATCAATCCTTGCATAGCGGAAGCAGGCAGGTCTCTTTAAAATGTATTTTTTTTCTCTAAACACATAGCCGATCTTTCAGTTCTAAAACCTGAAGAACCCACCTGTTAGCAATGACAATGAATTCTCTCTGAAAACAGACCTCCCTTTCCATTTCCCTGAAACTCCCCCAGGACTATGACTTTCAATAGCTTGGTAAGTTCTGTTTTACTTAGAAGTCATGCTACCTACTTGTTTGTTTGCCTTTGGTGTTGTATGACCATGTTTTTTTCATGGATCGTTTCCAACAGAGCAGTGGCCAGTGATTTGAGATCTGAAATGGACTGTGGCGTGGCTGGAAGGCTACATCCATGATCCTCCGACAACAACTCTTGGACTATAATGTTAAAAACACAAATGAGTTTTGGCTTCTCATGCAGAGAGATGTGACACAAACATTTACTTAACATCAAAGAATTATTACTTAAATGAATACATATTTTCTTTCAACTAACAAACAACTCCAAAAGACCAGAAATATAATACACAGCTGACAGAAAGATGGTGGCTTTTTGAGCTGACTGTTATTCCACAACAATTGCCAGAACAGGAATAAGCAGACACATTTTCTGTTCATTTAATTCTGCTTCTGGAAAATGACTTTTGTTCAGGAGGAAACAAACTCATTCTGCTAAACCATTGAGGCCTACAGATGGTAAAAATGGGGTATTGTTCTCTCACTTACATTAAAATATAAGCCCACAAGGAAGCTTTTATATTACTTTTTGTAAATCTTATATCCTTCAGGTTATTTAAGATTGATGTGAAAATAGTCACCCGTGAACTTCCTCTGCAGCTTAGAGCCTGTTCACCTTTCAGCCACATCAGGAAGTTCACTAGTTACTTCTGTAACTAGAATCTGGCTCTGCCTCTTTATACGCGACTATATGAAGAAGAGGACACAAGAGGAGCCAAAAAATATTTTCAACCTACTACAACAAATACTACTGATCTCGTGTGTGTGTATGAATGTACCGACGACACCTCAACGGCAGGGTGCAAGGTATACTGCTTGGCACAGAGAATTTTCTCTACTATTCTGCTTTCCCTTCTTTTTTAATCTTGACTTTTTGTTTGAAGGGGGAGATTATGCCATTTTGCTTGCCACGAAGAAACGCGGGACAAGATTTTTTTTTGCAAAACATCTGAATATAAGGAGCAGAAAATTTGACTTAGGGCCCCTCCTCTATCCCCCTATGTATTTTTCATTGGAATATGAATCGAGATTGTCATTGTTAGCAGAGGAGAGAGACTGAATAAAGAAGTGATTTGTCAGGGTCAAAGTTGCAAACAGGCTAACAGATAAGAAAGAATACATTTGATCCAGTTGACTGGGAAGAGAATGAATGGTGAAGGAATAACAAAAGGAAAAGCAATACTCAAGAGGTAAATCTTGTATCAAGTCAACTGAGAAAAGGATGAAAAAACAGCACATGATAATAAACACAAAAGAAAAAAAAAAGATTTTGTTTCGGTTGGTGAGGAAAGTGTTACTGAAATTAAGAGGTAAGATGAAAGGAAGTCAATGAGACATGCAACACCATGCTGCGGTTATGTAATACCTTGCTTTGCAGACAGGACTCCAGTCAGAGCACTGCTACTGGATCTGCCATGAGTCTTTGAATTTTTTCGCCTCTCTAGTGCATTCTGAGGAAACAACAAATATCTTACTTGGAAAAACAGCAGCCAAAAAGTTCTACTTTACTCCCTTCATTAGCAGTAAAAAGTCTGAATTGGATTTTGGTCTCAGAACTTCTCCACAGGGCCTGAAGCTACACTGATAGTATCCTATGGATAGTATACTATGGGACAGTATCCTATGGATAGTATGCTATGTGGTAATATCCTATGGAAGTGTGATCTTCCTGGAATATTACAGCACAGTTTTTGCAACATTAAAAGACTCATTCTGCCTCATTGCAATCACTTTATTGTAGTCTCTCCAACCCCTTACCCTAACCCCATGCATTTTTAAGACTTGTCTATTTTTGAATAAACTGATGAGTGCCAATGAAGATGCTGCAGTATTCTGTAAACGGCATCAGTCAGGAACAAAATCAGACCTTCCCCACCATTTCTCTGGATAGGGTTCAAATAGAAATCTCAAACTCCTCCTATCAGAACTTCTGTAATTCCTTTCAGGAGGAAATACTGACTTTCAGGACTTAATAGCAGAATGATCCTGCTACAAAAGTCCAGCTCTTGCAAAACAACTCCAGTTATGTGAAACCCCTGAGGCCACCAGGATGTTTAGTTCTCACCCATGAACTGACAAACTCTGTACAGACACTGAAATGAACTTGGCGATACTTTCAGAATTTTTGATCGTGCACAAAAAGCAATTAGTGCTGTGACTGCTTCACAGTGACCTAAATGGTTAAGCAATCCTACTGATGGTCCTAAGACAACCATTCCCATGCCCTGACAAGCAGTCCTCTCCTCCCACTCTGCAAAATCACATGGAGAAGAGAATAGAAGAGCTTGACTTCAGGAAAGACCGAGAATATTTGGCCCTTGAGGTTCAGTCCTGAAGGTTCAGTGCAAAACAATGTAGACTTTAACCCAGGAACGAAGGAACCATGAAGACTCAGCACTCATTAGGAACAAACAGTGGAACCATTAGGAACAGCGAGGCGAGAAGTGCTTGTGACAGGAATGCAGCCGCAGCCATTTCCCACACACAGTATGACTTGTTACTTCTGACCTACCAGCCACAGAACTTAGAAATAAAATAAAATAAAAATTGCTTCACTTTTCCAAGTGCCCCTAATAGTTAACACATCGTTCTACATCAGCTGAAAAGCCTACAAAATTACTGAGCATGTAATATGTATACACGCTAATATTGTCAGAATGTTAAGAGTGATTTTGCTTTGAAAGCATAACCTTGTCCTTTTAATGCATGTAAACCCAAGAATGAACAATAACCTCCACAAACAACAAAGCCCAGTTTAGATGATAGATACATTGAGATGATTTTACCTTATATTTAGTAATATTAGACTTAAGAAGGTTGACCTCCTCTTGAAGTTGCTTTAATCTCTCTTGAAGATACCTGAAAAAAAAAAGTCATCTTTTACATCATGTTAGATTGAGCATTGCCTCAAGTGCTCCTCTTTACTATGCGGAATGTCCTCTCTTTGGGTTACTGAGAATTCTTTTCCCTCTACAGTTTTCAGAGGGATAAAATAACAAAATCTTAACTGCTCTTGACCCCATCAAAATTTAAGTAGAGAAACAAACTGTATCAGAAAAGTAGGCTGCCCTTCTGTTACATTTGTCAAGAATCTTGCACAACTATACTGTTTCTCAGGATTCTGGGGTCCTCTGTGTCTGCAAGCTTGTAAGATGGACACTTAAGATTTGTATATATGTCAACACAGGAGTCAACTATGCAGAGCTTTTGCATTGCAGTTATCACTCACTCACATGGCACGTCTCATTAGCGATCACAAAGCATAGCTGAAAAATGGTCACAGTAACTAGAACAATACTATTCTTCCTTACAAAGTCTGTGCACTTGGATTAGACAGCTATTAAATATATTTTCGGGGTATAAAGAGTTCATATAATATCCTCTTTTGTAGTGCTATTGCAGCTGCATTAGGGTTTCTAATAATGTAAAAGAAAAAAAATTGACACTGACATCAGGAGCAGGGGGCCTTAAATTGATACAGAACTTGGTAGGCCATACAAAACAAAACAAAACAAAACATTGGAAATGCTGGGAGGAAGTAACGCCTTTGGTATTACACTTTCCTACCTGAAGTGTAAGTCTTTGTAAAGAGAAAGCGTCTTACAAGCTCTATTTCACTTTAACGTACTTGTTGACATTAAGGGAGGTACCTGCCATAGCTCTGCCAGCGACTCTTCTCTGTTGCCCTTAGCAGAGACCATAAAACACTTTTTTTTGTTTGTTTGTTTTCCACAGCAGAGACAAGAATATCTACATGAGTAAGTTCATAAGCAAAGCACTGTTGGGAAATCGTTCCCTGTTGACAACCTCTCCCTGTGGTGAGATGTCCAAAACTGTTAAACTAAGAGTACTTGAAATCCATGTTTACAACTCAGGTTTAGCCCATTACAGCTCACTAGGAGTTTCTTAAAACACTGATTTTTAACATTCTTGGGTTTGGTCCCATACAATGATGGGGTTGAAAAGGCGTGCACTTCTCTTTCTTTTCCACATTTAGCAATGTTTGGGAATATCACTTACATCTCTATAGCCAAATAAAACATTAGTAATTTCCTGCAGCTTGACTTTCTCAATATTCTTTGATGGTTGGCTAGAGCAGAAACAAAATAGACAAAACAAATAACCAAAACCTCTTAGCTTTAATTCTAGGACGTATTTTCATTAAGGTTTTGTTGTGACTCGGTGAGCTTTGTCATGCGCTCACCTGTTCTCCATACACAGAGCATCTATGTCGATGATACGATTCTCATGTCCTCCTAAGACATGATTAAGTTCTTGGTTTAGTCTATCAGACTTATCTTGGTAAAAAGAGCGTTCTTCTTTAACATCCTGTAGCTCATCCAGCGCAGCTTGAAGATCAAGTCTCAGAGTCTCGATCTGAAAAGAAAGGAACTGTATCACTGTTTTGAACTCTAGAAAAAAAATGCATAGTGCACAAACTGAAAACAGCAACAAGCACTGTGTGTCTGAACAGGACTGATTTTGGACAGTGAAAAGTCTTTCCCACTATTATAACCCTCCGTATTTTTACCCTATCTCGGTATTATTTTGTTAATTTGAATTTAAATAACCTTAGCAATTAGACTTGTTTTACAAAACTTCTACAAAATGACTAAAACCTAACAGCAAAATAAACCTTAATTCATACAATAAATTTGCTAAGAACACATTGAGCTTGTTCTGGGACACAATTTCCAGGACTCCAAGGTTAAACTAAACAGAATAAGAATTTTGCAAATTTGGAGGATGGAATAAAAAAATCTGTAATTTTTTACAGAGAAAAAATACAGAAGAAATAGTATGGGAAATCTGTACTAATTACAGGATTTTCAGCAATAAAGATCCACAGAGAAAGAAAAGGAACCGAGAAAAGTACAAAATAAGCCAGCATGGAATTGTCAGGGTGAGTTTTGGTATTAAACTAAAGGGTGAAAGAGCCCAGTATAGAAAATACTCAGGGACAAAGAGCTTCAAACTTTCAGGGAGAGGAAACACTGAATGTTGAATAAAGCCTGCAATGAGCTGAGAAGTCTCCATGTGCAGCTCAAAAAACTCTGATAAGCCAGAGAAAGACAACAGAAAATCAGGTGACGAAGCCACATGCTGGACAGATAGAGAACTTGGGAACAGAGGTCACAGAGCAAATCAAATGGGGAAAAGAGCAAGTGCAGGCAACAGTCCTTCTGGTAAACTAGAAGAGTATTGCATTTGGAGTGAAAACTGAGAATAAGAAATTTGCACTTTCTCCTGGATCACAGAATGGCTCACTGAGCGTGTCATTGGTAGGAATAAGCATGGATCAACAAAAAACACCCTAAAAACAACTCCGAAAGCTATCAGTCAGTATTAGGGAAAGATGGGCTGGATAGTGCACGGCACATAATATTAACACAGATGTGAAGTAGGAAGAAGGGAGGTCTTCTTCAAGATTTTTTCCAAAGGGAGGAACGAATGGCTATGACGTAGGAGGAAGAGCAAACAACCTTAAATCTACTACTGAAAATTTGATTCAGAGGAGTTTGATTGAATTTGATCCATCAGCCACAACATATTGAGTTGAATACTACGCACAACAGCTTTCGCTAAGTCTCTTTCATCAGCGATACTGTTCTCACAAGTTGTTGCTGTACACTACAAGAGGATCATCAATAATATTGAGAAGGAATTCCTGAGATCAGTAAATTCAGTAATTACCACGCATGCATGCTTAAATTAGTGCTTAATAAGAACAGTACCAGTAAAAAATCCCAACACCTTCACCACTATGTGCAGTGCTAATCAGCTACCAGCTCTCAAAACACAAGAGCAACTGTCATTTACTTGCAATTACACCAGCTCTGTAAAACACGACAATGTGTGCCCATTTCATTATTACTTGTTCTCGAGCCTTCTCCAACTGTTGGACAAGATCCTCACGTTCATGTGCTGCAAAGTGGCGAGCCCCAACTTCATCATCTCCGAGTCTTTGCTTTGCTATTGTCATTCGAAGGAGCTGTAATTACAAAGACAGATTCCATAAGCAAGAGAACACGGGCTGTAGCATCAGAGTACACCTGTGTTAGAAAGTAAGGCTGTCAGATTTCATCTCTTACAGGGCAAACAGCTGGTATTATTTAAACCAGAGGGAATTTTCTGAGCTGAGGGTTCAATCCTTGTCTCAGTGATAAATTCCAGACAAACACTTAAATATAACATGAGCTGCATTAGGCCCTGCAACAATAGTCGCCAGAGCATACAAATGATGAAAGACCAAGTAAACATGAAAATGGGGGCAGTATTTTTTGGAAGTGACAGAACAAACTCTGGTCAAATAAAATAGACAATTCTCAGAGAGCCATTTTCACAAATTTCATAAAACCTAAAAGGAGACTATAGCAAGGTGTGGATTAGTCTCATCTCCCAGACACTAAGTGATAAGACATGAGGAAATGGCCTTACGTTGTGCTAGGGGAGGTTTAGGTTTGTTATCAGGAAAAAAAAAATCACTGAAAGGGTTGTGAAGTATTGGAACAGGCTGCCCATGGAGACAGTGAAGCCACCACCAGAGATCTTCAAAACCCACGTAGATGGAGCTTAGTGACATGGATAATGGTGGACTTGAAAGTGATAGGTTAAAGGCCGGATCAGATCATCTTAGAAGTCTCTTCCAACCTAACTGATTCTACGATTCTACAAGCAGACCTTAAAATTATCTGCAGCAGAAAAGAAGCAGTTTTCATAGTTAAGGAAAAAAGACACAAGCTAGCTTGCCCAGCTTCACTTTACCTATAGCACTTAAAACCCCTGTGCTACACCAGTGCAGAACTTGTACTAACACCTGCTTACATGTTTTTTTGATTACTCACAGAAGTTAATTAATGCAAAAAAACAAACCAAAAAAATGGGCCAACAACAAGTGTGTTGGCCCAGATGTGCAAACATCTAATGAACTCATCAGCGTTGTGCCTGCTGAAAACCTGACTTGAATTAATACATTTGCATTAAATATCTGATGCAGACACCAAATACCTTTCAAGAATTGTGGAGCATTACAATAACAGTCTATAAGGCACTCACATTTTCAGTTATTTATACTGTGTACAACTAGGCCAAAGCGTTGCCTCCCCATGGCATAACTTGTAGGAGCTCCACAGAGACTAGAGCAACTCACCATGATAACCAGCCTGACTTTCCCCATATTTGACTGCACCTAGGAATTAATGTGCATCATTATATTGCAGAGTTAGAAAAAAATGAATCTTCTGAAGTAGAAGATTGTACATTAAAATCTATCTTTGGTATTTATGGGATGCCAGTCACTATTGCTGCAATGTGCCAATTAAAATCCTGCTGATGCAAGACAGACTACCAAAATCATCCTCCCCGCTTTTTTCAGCTCCAGTTCAGTGCAACTCAATGAAGCCAGTACCGCTTGATCTGATAAGCAGTTCACTTGCTCAGGGGAAGCGGTGCACCCCCCACTTCACTCCTTTTGGCAAACTGCATTTCCCTCTCCCTGCAGAGAAGCTACAGCACAGTCAGGAAGGCTGAATGGATCCTAGAAGATACAATTCCTATTAATTTTTTATCAAAACAAATAGCAAACTATTAACTCAAAAAGGCTGCTAGCAAATTCTGGAATGATTTTATAGCTATGGGATTTTTTTTTTTTAATGCTAAAAGGCTGATAAGCAAAAGGCACAGTAATGTGGTTTAATTCAGTTAGATTAATTAAATTCCTACAATCTTTCTCTGAGATTATCAGTAACAAAGGTGGTAGGAAACAAATGTAGTAACATTTTAAGGACTCAACCTTGTTCAGAAAGACTGTAAACAGGAAGGGGAAAAAATTACAGTTTACCGAGGTCCTCAATGCCTGCAGCACAGCAGAACTCTGTAACACCAAGCACCAGGCTGGGAACTGTATCAGAGCTGTGACTCATGCACAGAGACTAACCCTCCTCCAGCCCAGGAGAGGGTGTGCATCAGATGCAATTATATCCGCAAGCAATTATTACTTGCAAGGTCAAACAGTCTGCCAATAAAAGAAAAACTCTATTTGCTAAGAACTTTGAGGAACAACAACAAAAAAGTATGAATTCTTACAAAAAGAATGCTTCAGAAACCCAAATTCGGTCAGTAAAAGAAGCACTACAACCATGCATAAAACAAAGTAAAATACCGATCTATGAAACGAGAGAGTGCTTCTTCCAGACAGTTGGCCAATCAGAGAGTTGACAGGGCAGAACAGGCCAAGTCCTCTAATTCCACATTGCGGATGTCTCATGAGGCAGCACCACCTGCTATAAAATTCTTCCCTTAAAACGCTGTGACCCAAACAGACACTAAGTGTTATGCCAGAGGGTGAAGGGTTTATTTCATATTTTAGTGTTTTACCATAAATTTTATACATCTGCCCTCTGGCTGCTGTATTTTTATTTCTATCATTCAGAAATCACTGATGAAAGAACCAGTCAACTTCATTTTGCAGCCACAGAATAGGTTAACATTACCCCTCAGGAAGCTGTAAACAGTGTTTGTGGCAGAGTGGATTTAAATTAATGGCACCTTACCAGAGATAGCTCCTGTTTATCAAAACCCAAAGTATTGTTAAGCAAACCAATCAGTGCTTCAAGCCACCAGTCTGTATTATTTAAATATTACACCCTTCTCTTAATCAGTGTCAGCTAAGATAATTATCCATGAAGCAGCAGCTCAGTAGCGGTAACACAATGCCCCACACAGGCATCGCTGTGATAGCTGGTGTGCAGGCTAGGAGTCAAAAGACAATGCCCGTGCCAAAGTTTTATGTTCTCGGTTATCAACAAAACATGCAGAAGAAAAAGGGAAACAAGCACAAAGAGTAAATTCTTCATGGAAGGCAGAAACCATCGTGTTTAGCCACAGTTGCTGGCAGCAATTATCTTCACCACATTGCCTACAAAATCCTAAGGGGTTGACCACAACTATGCAAATTTGCAGCATTAACTCCCAGTTCTGCCCAAACACATGCACCACATTTAACATTTTGCACTGTTGCTGCTTTATAAGAAGGAGCTGTCACTAATACAGCAGCTATCGTTTTCCATGTATCTTCCTCTCACTTAGCACTGCCCTCGATAGCTTACAAAATAACTTCTTTCCATGGGCAGGAATACAAGTGAAGGCAACTGAGTCACCTAGTCTTCCAGAAGCCTCCAGTTTTTCTTGTGCCTTCCATTTTCTGCCCTTTATGAGAAAGAATGAGATTTCATAACTATCCTCCTCTAAGTTTCAGTAATTGTTCTCCAAGCATTGCTGCCAGAATGTTAGGAAAGGCAGGATTTACAAACAACTGTATTATAAACACAGAACAGTTTTCATGTGTCAGAGCTGATAAGAGATTGTGATCAATCATAAAAATAAATAGTCTTACATATATCTGTTGCTGGAGTGCTGCATTCTGACTACTGCTGTATTTCTGAAACCGCAGCAACAAATCCTTCCAGAGACTTCCTGAACAAGTTTTATTTCTGCCTATTTGACTCTAGTTGAAACCAAATGAAAAAATTAGTCCATTTTAGCCAAATGCAAGCAATTTGTCATTGCCTAACTGATGACATACTTAACATGATTTCAAAAACACGTAAACTATCAGCAGTTTAAGGTCTTCTTGCTGATCCAAGTGACTGTACCCTACTAGTAGCAAACATTAAAGCACTTAAAAACAAGTCAAGCCTTCAAAACATTTTATTATCAATAGAGCTAATGTGTGATATTTAAAGAGTTTTTTTTTTCTTTTTTAGTCCTACAAAGCTCTTGCCATTCAGTGACAAAGCCTGCATGAGTCACCCCTGCTCAGACATAGGCAGAATTGTTCATCCATAAGCAGCTTCACTTGCTGCAAAGCAGCTGTTTGTTCATCTCTTGCCAGAAGTAAGGTTGACGTAGACCAGCTGGGCAAGATGCCCTCCCTCACTTTGGAAAAAGCAAAGGGAAGAATGCAGAGGAAAAAATGTAAGAACAAGCAAATTGTTATAGTTCTTTGTTTTGTTTTTATATATCCCATGCGTTATCTGGACTTCAGCACCTCAAGTAACCCAGCTGCCAGTACGGGAGAACTGATGAGCAGAACAGAACGGCTTTGGGAACATTTGTAGAATTTTATCACCAAAGCTAGAAGGCAGAAAAATCTGACACAGGAGGAAAGTGTTAAATCCCTCAGAGAGATGGCAATGCTTTTTTAGGCACTTCAAAAACCAGCAACCTGACTCTAAAATAAGCTCTATTTCTCCTTTACTAGAAAAGTGAAGAGTGTGTTCCAAAAATGAAAATCCTAGTCTAAATTAATTCGTCTCTGATGCAATTCATTCCTCCCCCTCTTTAGTGATGCAGTATTTTGCACCTTTTGCACAGGGCGATGGTGGGTGGAATGACTCTTTTTGTGTTCTTCCATTCCTTATGAGAGTCACAAATTTAAATTAATGCCAAGAATAAAGATATTACAAAGACAACCTGCTAGTACCAAGTTAACTTGCAAAGGCAGGTCTAAAACAATGCCATTCTGATCACAAAGAAGCAGGCTCTGTGTTAACCAAGATGATGTTGTTGTAAGGAATTAGAACAGGTACATAACCTCGATATTTAAATATACAGTAATTGTACTGCCTTCATGTTCTGTTTGGATTAACAAACCCTTGTTACTTGTTCAGGACTGGTTTGGGAAAAGCTGTATAGTGTAACATTCATACCTGAGTATTCCAAGGCACTGCCTTCTACACTGTAGTATAGTTCAAACAACAATACGTAAATAAAAAGAGCCCTGGGGAAGCTGGTCTTTGAAGACTCGAGGAAGTTACACAAAATGCTACACATACTACAAATTCAGGTCTCGTGACCATTTCACCAACTCCATCCACCCTTCCAGGGAAGACCTTTGTGACAAACAATGAATAACACTGCATGCTGATCACAACATGCTTATGTTTAAAATAAAATAAAATGGAAAGAAAAAAACGCACCTGAACGACTAAAATAAAACAATTTCTTTTCACATTTTTAAATCCCTTAACATTAAAACAGTAGTTTGGGAAGGAAAATTACTGCTCATTGTTTGTCTCATTTTTTATTTTGTGAACCACCTCAACTGGTCTTAAATCCAGCCTCTCCCTAGTTTGATCTCTGAATGTACTTTTGCATACGCTCCAGCTGTGAATGTTACACACATTTGGCTTGAGTTTAAATATTTCAATTAACAGAGACAACAGGAGTTTGATTAATACCAAATGGCAGATTTTGAGCAGTGTTCCACATAAAGTGCTAAATTTAGCAATAAAATAAATTGTTTATGTAAAGGGAACAGAATGAGGGCTTAATACAAAGATAACTATATATATTTGTGATCACCTGCTCCACATTTTTGAATGGAAATATTACACCTCTCCTGATTTTATCATTTACTAACATTTTGCATTTTCATTGCAGTGAAAAATATCACGACAAAGATGAAATGCTTATGCATATAAGGGGAAATATTACTAATAAAATATATTTTAAAAAAACAACAACCCTGATATCACTAAAGCAAGATACGATGCAGTATTTATAATTAAGGATAAGTGAGCAAAAGCAGAACACAAAAATATATAATAAGCTGCACTTACTGGTATCCTACTACTCTTCTTTTGTTCTGCTGTTTTGAGCATGTATTGTAGCCCAAATATTCTAGAAGTTCTGTAACCCATTGTTTTAATTTCTTTCTTTTTTTCCTAAGAAGTAAATGTAAAACTCCAGCACAGTTGACATATTCCAGGCAATTTACTGATAAAGTAAGTTAGTAATACCTTATTGTCCCCTTGTACTTCTCCCAGTCGCTGCTGAAGCTCCCTGATCTCTTCCCCAAGATGCTTATTTCGATCTTGAGCCTCACTCAGTAGTTGAGTAAGATTTGCCTAGAAAAGAATTAAGTATCAGTCAAAAGTTAGTGCCTATGGAGAAAAGTGCAACAAAACACTAGATTGACTCTTTATCTGACAACAATTTTTATTGTTGTTGGTACCCAGACTTCACACTTCATTAGAGAAAGAACAAAGGTCACCAGGGCTCCTTCATCTTTAACAGCAGACAATACACACAGCACGTGTACATCCACACTTCCAGAACAGCAGACAGAACCCAAGCAAAACAAAGTGAAAATATCTGTTCTAGGTCTGGTATCTTGGCTGGCACAAGGAACAAAACACAGAGTGCTTTGACAGTATTTATATAAAGTTGCCAAAATTATAGTTTTAAACTTACATATAATTAGACAAATGGCATAGCTGAGAAATAATTATGTTTTGATTATATTCTCTCATAGCGTTTAAAGCAGATTCCTATCCAGTAAGGCAGATGCCAGCCCGAGTCCCTCTCCCTGTGTGGAGCTATCCAGCGGCACAAAACTTCAGACGTGGTGTGACTTGTGGTTTTAGGCAGTAAGGAATCCTCAGCAGTAACAGAATTGAAAGCTAGAGATGAATTCACTCAGGGAAGAAACAAACAAAAAAGCCCCCCAGATAAGTCAAAAGTTACCACTCACACTATCTTACTAAGTTGTAAGGTAAGAAGCCTGGTCTATACTTTTACTATTAAATTCCATCAGCTTGATCACTAACCAAAAAATAAACACTATCTTCCTTTCCAATCTATGATATCTGAAAAAGAACAAATACTGCAAATAAATTCATTATATTTTCCCCTAAAAATATCTCAGAAATACACAAATATTGTCTCAGCACAGGAAAAGCGTATCAAAATGACATCTTTTCTAATAGCATTACAGTAATCATGGTGGCTAATGCACGGTCTCTCAAGACATTTCCTATGGTCAGGTAGGTATGTCATCCATTGCCATAAATCTGAAGGGTATAAAAAGAAATGGAAAAAGAATTTTCAGCTCTTCTAAGCATGACTTGGTAAAGCCCCATGAGGCTATATTTCTAGCGTAACCTTACACTCAGTCCTTGGGTTTGAGGCCAATGCATCAGCTGACCGTTCCCAGTTCTCTCTTAATATCTGAGGTTCACTTTAGTGCCCCTACTTACTGTTCTCCTTTTTCTACTCCCTCGTTTCTCTGTTTTGATCTCTTTTTCTTTTGCAGTCCTGCTTTTCTACCCTGTCATTCTCACTACCATTTGACAGTCTCATAGGATGTGTTTGTTGAGCTTTCTCTTTAAAACCCATACACTATCAAACCAACAAGGTATCTGACAGCCATTCCTCCAATCTGCTTGTTTACTGAATGTTATTTACACGTCTTGTTTTGTATTTGAGACACCTGTTAACATGAATATAGCTATGCATCCAACCAATTGCAGGATCAGACTACTAAACTACAATCAACTGGAACTTTGGTACATCGGTATATGAAGAAGCTCGCTCCAAACTCCAACTGGACTAAAAGTGGCGATAGTTTCGAACTTCTGAACAGGAAAAATAACTCAAGAAACTGATGCTTCCTACTAGATTCACTGTTTCAAGCCTGATTCTCTGCTACAGTGTCATTCTTCTGGTGGTCTGAGATCAAAGGCTCAAAAGAAGGTAAATTTCCCATAATTCTGGAACAGATTAAAGCATTTTTTTTAAATTAATGATAAACCTGAAGACTGCAAATAAAATAACTTAGGAAAAGACTGTAATAGCAAAAAATGTAAATATCCAAAAACTGTGGGGCCAAAATTACCTGCCTGTAATTACCTGCCTGTCATTTTGTTTTCAAGCCAGCAACCACTTAAGCAACGTGAACAGTTCCTCAAGTGTGCTTTGGCAGAATTCATTTTTTTCTACACGTGAAACAAATGAGTAACAGTCATTTATACACCGAATGAACCAAGGAGCTTCAGAACACATTCAGTCAATGGTTCTGAGAGGTACTTCTTAATGGCTGTTTAAAAGAAATAAAACAAAAACCCCATGTTTGCAGGAAATTGCATTTAAGCTGAAGTATCCATGGCTAATGCTAGACGCAATTTATTTTGAAGAAAGCTTACTTTCAATCAAGGCCATCCAACAACCAGACTGAGCTAGTTGAAAGAACACCATTTGCACAATCCTCTCCAAAAACCTTCTATTTATAAAGTCCTTTTTTATGATGAATCTGAACAACTCCTAACACTGCAATAGCACATGTAATTTCAACACCTGGGAAGAACTCAGTCTCACTAATCAGTGCTTACAGCTACAACACCAGGATTCCAGCAGTCTGTAGTCAAAATCTGGCTCCCAGTAACTGCAGAAATGCATTACCATGCCTATACTAAATCTTCCTGCTCAGATTTATTTCCTTTAAAACCATTTCTCTGGGATTGCAATTCTATGCTGAATTTTATTTGTCAGTCATATAAATGACTTAACGTGACAAAAACCTCTGTGCTTGAGATAGGGATTTTGGAAGAAACTTTAAACGGAGAATTTTAGACACCAAAATAAAACAGCCTCATTTAAGTATGCTAAGAGCATTACAATGAGCTAAGTATAGACGTGCTCCTTAATGCAAAGCTTCGATTCTACTTCTGCTCGGCCAAAACAACCGAGCTATGTCACAGGAGCAGTCTCCAGCAATTATTCATTTCCTTGGCTTAGAGGTTCCATACAACATGTAATTTAGATTGTTCCCAGTTTTAAAGGTTTTGGCAAGACCTCATTAAAGCTCTCGGTTAAAAGTAGATAGAAGGAGAAATATTTGATTTTCAGGTGCTCTGCTGGGCTTGAGAGAGCCAGCCAAGAAGATACTTTGAACGACACCTGGACTTGGTAGCACTACTTTGGCACATACAAGCAAACATACCATATGGCTGAAAGATGATAAAGCTAACAATGGGGGACTGGCTTCGTGAACCTCTAAGCATGTATTTTTTGAAGAAAGGGGAGAAATCTATGCAAGGAGAAAGGTGATTCATTTTTCCACCTGGCAACTTCTCAATATTCATAGACCAAACACAGAATTCACTTAGAAATTCAAGACAAGTTACTTTAGCAGACAATAAAGTTCCTTTCATTTACCTGCAGAACACAGAATAATTCTCAGAAAATTAGTCAAATTCTTTTCTCTGTATTCAGTTCCTCCAACGGTTTCTTTTAATTCTAGGTGAACACTTAAAAAGACTCCTTTAACTGCCAGAGACTTCACTTCTTTCACTCATGCTATTCAAAGCTTCATCTTCAAATGATGTACATAGATTTCTCACCTGGGGTTAAAGGGAGGGAAAGATGCAGAGGTCTATACCCTTCTGCTGCTTCATCTTTTCTTGCCTCTGCAACAGTCCAAAACAGTGGAAACTCTCCGTGTCTCCTGCCTTCTCTCAGCAGAACCATTTGTAATAGTAATTAACAGATAGTGCTTCATTCAAGCATATCAGAGAATCTCTCCAGAGCTCTGCCCACCTCTGGAGACCTTCGGTTTATGGTATTCTTGAGCCTCTGCAGCATGACAAGCAATTTCTTTTTTAAGTCTGCCACAGGAAGCTTGCCTGCACCATCTGAGCACAGTCCAACCCCCGGTACCACATTAGACATAAGAAACTGTGCCCACATTGCTTTTTCCTTCAACCAAAAGCAGAGAGACCACTGGCAAAGATCCCACTGGATGCTAGGAAGAAAGGAGAAAAAGATTGATGTGGGAGTGCCCAGTGGGAAGCACCTACCTTTACTTGGTAGGGAAATAAAACAGCAACATAAATCAGACCAGACCAGAGAGCAAAAGATTCAATTGTTCAATGGGGTGGGATCACAGACCTGACCCTTTTCCACCTAGACTTTGTTAAAATTCTCAAGAACATTTCTGGGACAGAAGGTTGAGGAAAGACTTACTTTTAGCTGTGCATTAACATCTACAGATGAAAATAGCTGTACTTATTTATTAACTTAAGTCCATAAATAGCTGTCAGACAGCAACAGATCTTTGCTCACTACTGACCCACAGAATTTGAACTGATGACCCAAAAAGAAAAAATATACATAAAATGTAACTCCACATAGTCTCTGGCTATATGCACTACCCTTGAATTTGGCTCCTTTAACTATTTTGCAAATCTAGCCACACATACACACAGTTATTTTTCTTCACACCACTTTAAAAATGATGGATAGTAACACATTCTTTAATATACTTCTCAATTCTCTTGCACATAAATCTTATCTGACATTAAAAAAAAAAAAAAAAAAAAAAGCACTTTCTCCTTTTAGATACTGTGATTTGGCAATGGGGAAAAGGGGAAACTTCAAATGCACCTCTACAGTTAAAATTTATTTTTAAATAAAAACAGGCATTTCTACACTGCAGTTTACAGTCTGTTTCTTTTAGCCACACCTTCAAACAAAGAACACCAAATTATAGGGCAGATGGAAAAAAAGTGTGATAAAACATTAAGCACACTTGATAGTAAATTTAATTGTGGTTTCTCCTGCAATGTTTTCATATGATTGCAATGGCTGAATTAATACAGAAAAACCTGCTTTGCTTATCAACTACCACTGTTTATTCCAAGGTAGAAGAACAGATGACCCTTCCTAGCACTACAGGTTCCTTACTATAAAAAGCAAAAATTATTCTTCTTTTTAGGTTGAAAAACTATGTACAGCAGACTTCTAAAATTACAGTCCTGGGCATGTTAAACAAAATGCACTTAAAATGGGTCATATTTCCCCAGAGAAAAACAACAGCAAAAAACAAAACTTTGCCAAGCACTGAAAAAAGAGAAGAAATACCTCCCTTCCTCTGAGTACCTCCACGTCCGAGAACCAGGCAGGAATCCCACCCCAGAAGCACACCAGTTAAAACTTGACGGGGATTTACAAAACAAGGAAGACTCGCTTGCATTCACATACCTTCTACTCAGCAATCCAAATTTTTATAGAGTCATTGAATAGAACCAACAAGCCATTCTATCACTAGACACTTTTCCCCTCCTTTACAACCAGCTTTCTGTGTGTTAGCTTAGCACAGTGCTATACAGGACCAAACACCCTCCAGCTAAACCTAGAGCACGTGCAGAAAGGTGACAAACAAAAAAAGGTTCGCATCAACTACAGACTCCAAGAGGCCAGTTTTTGCAGAGCAACTTGCTATCATAGGCAGCTGAGGGTGTTAGCATTAACTACCAGATATACCTGTAGAAGCTGTTCTTGTTGCCTTTGAGATTCCTGGCCAGATTCAATTCCATTTGGGCTTTAGCTTTCCTAACTCCATCCCTGGCTGCTCTGACAGCATCCCTGTGCTCCTCCCAGGTTAGCTGTCCTTGCTTCCACCCTTTGTAGGCTTCCTTTTTGTGTTTGAGTTTGGCCAGGTACTCCTTGTTCATCCATGCAGGCCTCCTGGAATTTTTGCCTGACTTCCTCTGTTAGGATGCCTCACTTTTGAGCTTGGAGGAGGTGATCCTTGAATATCAACCAGCTTTGCTGGGCCCCTCTTCCCTCCACAACTTCATCCCCTGGTAGTCTACCAAGCAGATCCTTGGAGACAGCAAGGTCTGCTTTCCTGACGTCCAGGGTTGTGAGCTTGCTGTGTGCCCTCCTCACTGCCCTTAAAGATCTTGAACTCCACCATTTCATGTTTGCTGCAGCCAAAGTTGCCTTTGACCCTCGCATTCCCAACAAGTCCTTCCTTGTAGGTGACAAAAGGGTCCAGCATAGCTCCTCTCCTCCAGCACGGCACCTCCCCTCTCAGGTGTCATGAGAAGTTAGTTGGCAGAAATTCCTTCAATGTGAAGGTTCAGTGAGGTACTTCAGTCTCCCCGTACTTCATACGGGAAAGTACTGCATCATTTTTGTTGTTGTTGTTGACAGCAGATAAACGTATTCAAAGAGAAATGTTTAAATTTTACTTATACAAAGACTACTGTAATAGGACAGAAGATTGTCTCAGAGAATCACAGAATGGCTTGGGTTGGCAGGGACCTCATATATCACCCAGTTTCAACCCCACTGCCATAGGCAGGAACGCTACTAGACCAGGCTGCTCAGGGCCTCATCTAACCTGGTCTTGAACACCTCATTAGCTTGTTTTAACAGAAATAGCTGCTTGGAGATTTTAGGAACAATTTAAACTATATTATAATGAAAAAAAAATAAAGAATCTCTTCAACATACTGTGTGCTGTGACTAATTAACAGAATATTTATCAAGAGTATTCAGGTGAATGGGTGTGGACTAACATCTCTATTCATTAACACAGCAACCAGAGGGGAAGAGGATGTTTTAAGCATCAAGTCTGAACAGCACTCAGAATTTTGAAGAGGGACTGTCACATCTGTTAGAATCAGCATTTCATCTCTCCTAGCTTCCTGTTTGCTGCAGAATCTACATGTTGAAGAACAACATTGTCATTTCACCAAACATTATTCACAGCATGGCCAAGAAATTCTAAATTCCGCATACTGTCACCTGTTCCTATCAATGGAGTGCCAAATTTCAGCATGCAGAAACCAAAATCTCTTCAGTGATGATGCTCTCGCATTTTGAAATCCATGGCAATATTGTTCTCTGAAGAGCAAACGATCTAACTGTTTTTCAGCTGCTACCTCACACTATGGCAGTCAGACACGCACACCTACAAACCAGAGCAAAGTGCACACGTCTCAACTTGGCACATGCATAATGTTCTTCATCTCCAAACTCTCTGAACAAAAGAGGAAATCACATTAATCTTCACTGCACCCGTGTGAGATAAATACAAAATGACTGCTTACCCTGTACAGTGCTTTATCTGAAGATTTTATCTCACAAGACTCTGAATGCAGCTTTTGTGCCTCAGCACAAGGCCAGCAAAACTTCCTGAATTCATTAATTAACAAATAGTCACACTAGTCATTTTTTTCTGATGATGTCAAAAACAGTCATAAGGTAATCCCTGAAGCTTGTTTCGAAACTCAGTTGTGACAACTGAGCGTATTAAGCTAGAAGCCGGAAGCAGAAGTGAAAAGGATTGAGATGGGTCCATTTGCAGCATGTCACAACATACTGCCATCTGCAACCTCCAGCCTTTCTGATGTTCTGCTTGCCCCCAGATGCCACGCTCATGAATTTACAGAAGCCAAGCTGTCTGACCAAAGACTCAGTGAATGGTTAACATGCTCCCATGATGTCAATGGCGGCTGAAGCAGTCAGAGTCTTGGCTTCACTGAATCACCTTCGTACAACTCTGGGTATCTATAACAGAGTCAAGGACCGTGACTTACAGGAAAGAGACACAAAGGTTCTTGATGAGACTTTTAGTCTGGCAAACAGATTAGCTATAAGGCTGCACAACAGAGACTCTGTAGACCTAGCAACATTTTAACACACCTTTCAAAACAGGGAGTGTCTATTATTTATCATCTCTGGTGAATTCTATCATCAAAATCAACTCTTCATTATCCTTCCTGAAACATTTCACCACTCCATTAGTTATCCAACAATTACCCCACACCTGGCACAACATGACATGACATTCAGCTGCAGCATTTAATAGTGAGTATTTGGTATAAAAAGAGGCCAGGAAAGCATTTACTGCTCATAGGCTGTGCTAACAATACAAACAGCCAAAAAAACTACTGCAGGAGATGAGATTACAGTAGCACAATTTCTCATTCCTGCTTCTGTTGGTTGGCAGAAGGTGTACACCTAGAGCGATCTTTGATTATGTCAGAGATGTGTACCACCACACGCACAGCTTGGAGAGAGAAAACACTGCAGAGCATTGCACGTTAAGGTACCTTTTATTTGAAACCAACTCAACACAAACACAGTCTCTAACTGCTTGCTGATTGAAATTGCTCAGCTGCATGACATTTCCATTGAAAACAAGAAAACTGTGTTGTGAAACAGTGAGAGAAGGCACGTTATGGAAGAGAACGTATTTTAAGAAGTCACAAAGCATAATGAAGGTGAAAAATGAAGAGAATAAGGACAAGAAATTAGCAAATCCAACCCACATATTACATTTAAGGCTGTAAATTGCAATTTCAACATTCATTTCTCATTTGTAGTACAGAAATGTAAGGGACAGTAAATTGTTCAGCATGTTACGTTTTCATCTCATTCCTGACCACAAGAACAGCATGTACATTTGTGTCACACAAAATTCATGACAGGATCAAGATCTCTGTTTTTATAAAGCGACTGTGAGGTAACAAATTTCTCTGAGCAGGCAGCAGGTTTTTGGGCAAAAAGTGGATGGAAAAGTCCAAAAGAGCACAGAGAATTTAACTCCTTCTTAGATAAGAAAAGGCTCTCTAAGAAATGTGTTTACGTGAATAATGGAAAAAATGTTCAAAACTTTATTTTATTATGCTTTGATGCACTTCTCAAATTAAAACTATACTCTTCTTCAGAAAGCTACAGACATGCTTCAAGGGGAAAATGAAAACTTATGAAGTGTACTAACAGCCTGTTTACGTACAGCCTAAAATATATATTGTCCTTGGGGGCGACCTCTAAAACGACCCCATTTGAGAACAAGATTTTATTTCTTTCTCTGTTACTCAGCATGAATTTCCTCACACACACACAAAAAAAAGACTCCTAGCTAAATTACTAAATGACTTTCCAAGCACTTAACACATTAAGATTTGCCAAAACTTAACGTAACTGCAACTTCTGAATTTCGACTAAGATCTGCCAATACTTTAGAAGCAAGCATCATTTTTGTTTGTTTTGAAATATGAGAGAGGAATGAGAACAACATCCATGGGATGGCAAATCTCCCTTCCTACTAATCTCTGTAATGATCCATATACTGCATTGCTGGGGGCTTTTTCATTTCAGTTGCATATTCTTCAGCTCCAATTTGTGTAGTCACAATGCACAAACCCTTATCTGGCCATAAACTTTTATTGGAACTCTGCTGAAATAACAGAATTTCAGATAAATTATGTGAAGTAACAAGCAAGTGAAATGATTCTATGCTGAGACACCGACTTCTTGGCAGCTATTTAACTGCATGAAGGTATTAATATATTTCCTCTCTAAGTTTAGTTTAAAACCACCAAAACTCTGAGCCCCTAAAAAATTAATAAAATAGCAAGAACTACATGCAAACTCCTAGGGAAAGGATGATCAGTAAAACTTCTGACCCACGTTTTAAGCAGTCCAAGTCTGAGACTTTCAAGACTAGCAATTACAGTAACAATTTTTGTCCTTTGGGTTCTCCTACCCTCCCTTCTCACACATTTTGCTTTGGGTGCTATTTTTTCTCTAGAAATTTAGATAATATCAGGCTCTGACAACCAACATCCTGCAATTGGGACACAGTTTGTGGTTCTCTGGAAAAGAAAGTGAGTAGGCAGAAAGATTTTCAGGGGAACCATAAAATGCAATTACTGTTGTTCTTACCGCTTATAACCCATAGAACCCAAATGACCTGGGAGAATACCTAATGGAAAACATTACTCACAACAATAAATTAACAACTATGGGATGCAGACAAGGCATTCCCAAACTGCTTCTGAAGTATGAGAAGTTCTGGCATGAATCCATTTTCGGACTCAAAACAAGAAGGATAAACATCAAGGAAAAGAATCTCAAGTCTCTGTACACTGACCAATTTCAGTCTTAAGTGAACGTAAAAGCAATAGCCATATATTCTAATTAATGATAGTTCAGATACTTCAGAATGAAATATATTTAGAAGAAAGCACAAGAAGTCTCAATTCAACATCTGTGCACAGCAAAGCTTGCTTTTTACCAGTTTTCATGGTTAATATTTTCTCAGTTTTGCAAAAAACTTTCATAGCAGAATAATAATGTCAACTAAAAAATAAATCCTACCTGTTTTCTCTTTTCAGGGGGAAGGGATGGATCCCCATCCTACAAATAAACAGACATACATTATTGGCAACATATTTCTGAAGCCAGCATCTATATTAACTTTGCAGATCAGATTTTAAAACATGCATTTTAACTAAAATATTTTCAAAATTGTTTCTAAACTACTGCATCTTGATTAATACCAGTAATATTAATTCCACGTTAAAAATTTCTCTAAGGCTTAAGATTTGTTTACATTTCTAGAACAGCAGGTCATTACAAATTTACTTTGCATTGTTTTTCATAACGGTACATTAAGTTGCTGTGGAATAATAATACTGCAGTCAGTTTTTAAATGGAATTATGACTGCAACTAATTTTCTCAGAGCACAAACTGTCTTTCTGTGTCTTATATAACAGCCACTACCTCATCAATGCGGAACAAATGAGTAATAATATGATCAGGACTGTACAACTGCAGGGCTACTGTAAACAAGTACCTAAACATTTTTTACAGCATTCGTTATAGACTGCTCTTGATATTCAGGGTGATTCTTGTCCCCCAGTTATACAGTATTTGTAAAGAACAACCTACAATCAGCTCCCGGTACTTCTTTTTCAAAGATTGGTGTCGTTCCCGCAACTGGTTGGCCATGAGCTGGTACTGGTCTCTTTCCTGTTGACAAGTGTCCAGCTCTTTGGAAAGGATTAGCAATGCCTCCTTTTTACTTTCGAGCTTCCTCTTGCACACCAGATACTGCAGAAGAGGAAAAAGAAATAAAATAACTGTAGCGAGCCATTTGTACCCCAGCTAGTACTATATTCAACACTCTCAAGCTTTTCTCTGAGAAGACCAAAGATGATTCTCTGCTTGGGATCAAACTCTGTCACAAGACAATAGCATTAATAACCACAGAAAAGAAATTTATTGTTTCAGAATCCTGAAATCCACTTGCAAGACCACAGGCCCTCCTGATTACTGTGCGTTAGAAAATTTGTCAGTCCACATTTCTATTCTTTTCCCTCATGTAACAGTATGATAATTTCTAGATGTCTCCACAATAGTTGTATTGTATGTGTCTGCTGCTCTGATGCTAACCGGCACTTCTCACCCCATCCTCCCTTCTCTCCCCATTACCAGCAATGTCCTCTGGGCTCAGTCTCCCTCCCAGGTAGCACAAGACAGCCATGTCATGATAGAAAGGGTAGTGTGAGTGGCAACTGAAATGTACCTGATCAATTATAGTGCGATACCCTATAGGCACAGACAAAAGAAATGACTTTAGTCCCTCAGTGTGCTTGTTGAGCCGAAAGGATGTTAAAAATGCAGGAATATTGCAAGCATGTGAAGGGGGAGGGAAGACAGAAGTGAGCCTTCCCCTCCTGTCACCACCTCTTATGTGCAGGGCTCATACACAAAGAGAAGCAGAGCTTGCAAATCTTAGCTCTTCTGCATTAGTCCGATCTGCTTCACTGCCTTTCCCTATTGAGAGGAAGAGAGTAATGTTGACATCATCCTTTCCTGCAGTGGCTGAATTTTACCTATCAGAAGTTTCAGGCAACTTTTTTCACTTAACGTGGTGTTCTATCAGCAGATTCTTCTCACCCATCACCTGACACTTCTCATTCTATGCATCTACATCTATTTCTGATGTTACTCACATGAGATGTGGCACTAAATACTTTCTCAATGTGCTCCGCAAGAGACCAAATATCACAGCACTCATGAAAACAATTTATAGTTTCATTATGTACTCTGACAAGAATACTTTGTCATTATGGGCTCTTGCACAAAGCAAGAGCATCAGCACTTCCATACTGTTTGAGTCAGTGCCGTTCTTCGGGACAAAAATCATCACTCGTATGTACCACTTGCTTGGAACTGGCTTTGTTAACCTCGGTTTCAAGTAAATGAGAAAGGGAAAAGGGAGTTTCATATTGTAGTACAGCCAACATTTTCCAAAAATGGTAAATGCTTACTTGCAAAAAAGCCGGAAGGGGATGAGAAAAGCAATTCCAAGAAGGATTTGAACTCTCAAAAGGACACTTCCACCTTGGATTAATTTTATTTCTGGCACTACTGAAGTTGAAAACCTGCCATAAATTTACTGGATTATGATGCCTTGGCATCAACTTTACAAAGGCAACTGTACCTATGTACTTATGTCCTTACTGATACCTTACACAAATGTCAAGTCCCCTGATAAAACACTGAAAGGCATCAGAAGCTAAACTTTAATATTGTCAGCAAGAGATTATAGTGACATGGTAAACTGCTCTAAACTTGATAAAATCATTCTTTCACTTACAGTGAAATACTTGTACCTGACAATCCATTTCCTTTTTTTCCCAGTTCCATCTCATGCCTTAGTACATTCCCAAACACATTTTCACTAAACTCTTTTTAAATTCAAACGATCAGGCACATTAATTACAAACAAAACGGAGTAAAAGCAATCCCCCATCACTTCAAACCAACCCAAATAACCAGGCCTGCTCCTTTAACCACCACACGAAGGAGCCGAGGCCTCGCTGGGGCACAGTGGGAGGGGAGTGGGGCAAACGCCTGGGCTCAGGAGGGGCTTGGGCAGCTTGGGCAGGCGCCCTGCCACGAAACGGCAGCCTCCGAAATGGCGCCATGCCACAAAATGGCGCCCCACAAAATGGCGGGCAGCTGCCAGAAGCTGAACACGGCCTGTGAAGAAGGCGACAAAAAAAATCCTTACCAGGCAGGAAACGCAGACCTAGTGCTACACAAAACCATGGACTTTACCAAATAAATGAGATGAAAATAGTAATAATGGAGAGTAATTGGTTTCCGTGGGTTTATGGTACAAGAAAGGATAGTCACGGTGTTCTTGTGGCATTTGGTTATTCAGCAGAGCTATGTTTCCAATTCTGATTACCATTTTTGGAGGAAAAACAAATTACACAAAGAGACAACTCAAAGAGTTTATTCAATATATATGCTTCAGAATGTTAAACAAGCAAACAAAAAGGTATGAATAATGGCCACAAGTTTACTTAGCCACTGTATACCAGGAAAGGACTATACACAGGAAAATACCAGAGTCCCACCAACAACCTCCCATATACGAATAAACGAGTGCAGCAAAGTTGATATACTGTCCAAAGGAACATAGGAGTTTAATAGTTTGGTGTTTTTTTTTTTTTTTTTGAGCAACGCAAGCAATAAGGAAAAATTTCCAATACAGTCTGAGAATCTGAGAAAAGGAATTCAACAGATGCTTCTGGCATTGATATATAGGTTTCTTCCTTTGCACTTGAAGAAAAAAGGCTACATCTCACATAATGTCTATCAGTGAGACAAACAAGTGGATTCTGTTATCTACTGTAAGAATATGATACGTTCTTATTATTTTTGTTTCTTTTCAATTGACGTTTCAAAAGAATCTTTGCATTTAAAAAACAAAGTTAAACAAGAACCAGCTACTATGCCTTCAATCAAAAATCTACTACATACAACTTTTCATATCTGCCTAGTGACTTTTATCTACCAATTCACTGTTATCTGCAATAAAGGAAATTATAATTGCTACAAGGAAGATCATAATAATTAAAGGAATATATATGACACCCTACATTACTGCCTGAACTACTTTACAGCCAGATAACTACTTTAGTGAAACTGAGTAAAAAGAGACTGACATTACAGGAGAGTGGAACTGTTCCAAGGTGACCCTTTACATCAAACACTTACTATTTGTCCGTAGCTATTTTTAGAGACAAATCTGGATAGATCTCATTAACGACGCCATAGACATGGTCTAATAATCAGATGAAGCTGGAACACTGTCAAGGTTTTAGACTTTCTTTTTTTAAACCAACAAACACACCAATTCCTAACACAAAATAATTTAACTTTGTACAAATTACTGGCCTATACTCGGCTATTTTATGGCAATCAGTGCCAAGGAGGAAAATACCTAATTTCCTGAGGCTAAAAGTAAAGATATTTTCTCCAAGTTCTACTTTGAAATCAGTGTGGCTCATACCTTGTATTCTCTTAATACTCCAGGACTTGGTGCCCTCCCTGATGCCAACGGGCCACCAAGTTGTACGTGGGCCTGTAAACCCAGTATCTACCATGTTCTTAGAGAAACTGAATTCTATTCAACACCTTTTGGACAAGAGATCCTACTACTATTTAACTGCCTCAAATGTCATCGAATTTCTTCTCACTGCATTCTTGGGGACAATTTTGCAAATAAATTGAAGAGTTCCAAAATGCATTACAATGTCACTATTTGAGGTCTTTGCTGACCATGTTTCAGTAAAGTTGCTTTCCTTGTCTTCAGGTTAAAGTCTTCAACTTATCTGGAAGAGGCAAGCACTCAAACCCAGAGCGATATACAATTACTAGCCATTTGCATGCCATCTCATGTTCTCATCTCAAATAAATTCTGAAACAATGCTGTTTCTTTGGTTTTCCCACATGGTACCAGCTCTGCCTTTCCTACAGCCCAGTGTTTCCTTCACTCGCAACTCCTTAACTGTTAAAACACAAACCAGGATGGTATCACTCACTGAAATAAATATAAGCTGCTCCCCTAGAACACCAGATCTTGTTCTGGTGCCAGCATTACACCACAACATCTTCACTAATTATTTAAGATTCACCACCAAGTCAACTGATTTGATTATTCAGAACTATTTCACATTGTGGCCCAGCCCTTAAGTTTATACACTAGATTTACATTACTGATTTCTGCATGTTTGTTCCTCAACATCCCTGTGGCTATCATACTCCAACCTGCAACATGGACACGAGAATCAAACGCTTGCTTTGTTGCCTGGAAGTCCAGCATGCAGGTCTCTAGCGCCTCTCCCATAGTTTCCAAGAACTTGGGAGAGCAGTAAGTCACAGTGTCAGCTCCTTTAGCATTTCCACTCCCTTTTCCAAATGACAAAGCCATTATAACGCCAACAGTCACCCAGGGAACTCAGAGCACCCACTCCACTTTGTTCTTGCCTGCAGTCACTGGCATTTGCCCGTATTTTGAAAAACCCTGAGACAAGTGGTCCCAAACCCTGTGTGGTCCCCTCAGATAGGTTTGGTTAATTACGTTTCTCACCCTGTTTGAAAATGCAGATACACTGTAATCATGTAAATCTCACTCATTTCCCTTCCTCTTCTCTCCAGTTCATATTTAAAAAAAAAAAAAAAGTGCAACCAATGGCAAAGGTGTGTTCTGCCAATTACAAACAGGTTAGGTTTCTCACTGTTATTCACAGTTCCTGTCTGGAGCATATGGTCATTTCAACTAGAACTACTGCTCAGTACCTGCACGTTAGATATATCATTCCCCCCAACTTTCTCCTAGTTTTAACTTGCCAGTTACTATGGAAGGGAGTTTGAGAGCACATCCATATCCCTTCTCCCTGCCATGCCCAAGACCACACACAGTTAATAATCAAGAAATAGCCTCTTAAGAATAACAAATTAAATGGAGACTAAATTTCTTCAAACTAATTTTAGGAAACACAGTCATATATGAGTAGCTGTAAATAGCATACAGTAAATGCTATAATATGTGGGAGGTGACAAGGAAAGTGAAGCATTTTGACTTTGGATTTAATTCTAAAAATTGCCAAATCTGAGGGAGAAGCCAGCAGAAAGAACGGAGGACAGCCACTCTAGTCTATGGGTTTCCTAGGAAACCTTCCTGTTTCCAGTGGAAAACACTGCCAAAAGTACACGTTCTCCAAGCAGTATTAAATTAGGACTGGTGCCAACTTTCAGTGAAGTTAATGGAAGAAGAGTCGCTGACTTCAGTAGAAAGGAGACTGAACTCTTAAGAAGTCATCTCCTTAAAGCAAGGACGGAGGTGGTCTTGTACACCATACAAAAGTGGTTTTTCCCTACCATACATCATCTTCTGGTGCTGTTCAACTCACCCCACCACCCCAGGATCATGCTACCACCTACTCATTTCCCAATCACTAGTTCTACCATCATCCTTAGATTCCAAGGTAGATTACACAGAATTCAGGCAAAAACTGAAATCACACCCTTCTCTAGAACAGAATACACAGAACTGGAAGCTTCTACAACCTCTCAAAACAGAACTACTTCAACTATCCTCAAACAACACTCATATATCATGGTTTTCATTCCTATTAATGGCATTTAGTTACATTTCATCTCTTCCACACAGGCAAGAAAATTGAGCCAGGAAGGAATTGACTCACAAAAGTTGTATAAATTAACAGCTTAGCATAACCATAAATATGTAAGTCAGGCAAAAAAGTAAATATGTGTACTGACATTTATAAACACTTAAAAGCAAACAAACAAAACTCTACAGCCAAGATTTTGGTGACAAAATTATTTTCAATAATTCTATTCTCTTCAGTGAAAAGTGCCACACAACCACCTTACAGTATGTGCTTTCTAGCAGTGCACGCAGCAGCAGCTACTATCTGTCATATTTTCCTTTTTTCATCCTCTTCCAGGTGAGAGAGGTTATCTTTTTTGCATCAAGGATTTTATCTTTTTTGTGTTTATTATTTTTAAAAACACATTCAGATGAATGGGCCCTGCTCTTGGGATAGTATTTTGAGATTTACAAAGATAATTTGTTTCTGAAGGATTTAGGCCACCATCTTGGTCCAGACAGCAAGAATGTTCTTGTTATGGCTCAGTTTCATTCATGTCAAACACACAGCTAGTAACTAGATCTTCATCCCACTGCCTTACGCTGGCTTTTAAATATCCCAAATACAGGCTATGCAGTGATGTAAATTTAAGATAAAAATCTAGACCCCAAGCAAAAACTATGTAGTAATCCAACAGAGTACTTCACATTTTATATATATTCATCCACGATACTTGAACTCAGCACAAGAATGGACAAAATTTATGTGGATTCTCAATCCTGAAGCTTGTTCTCTTGTATTCAGTTTCCAAGATTATCAGTGGAAATAATGACTCCTGCTCTCAAATATTTACAAAGTTGGCTTTGTCTCGGTATTCCTTTCTACATCACCCTGTTCAGAGTTAGTACACGGTACACATGGCACAAGGACTGTGAAGAGTACCAGGTGCACACTAAACCTGAAAGGCTGTGAGATGAGTGGAAACCATATGTAAGCTGGGGGCAAAATAATAAACAAGAAGCTTGTGATGAGTATAATAAAAGCGGAGAAAGAGATGTGAAAGGGTACAGAGCAAAAGTCACTAAGGTAGAAAAGAAAAAAGGAAAAAAGAGTAAAAAGAACACATAATAAATGTTTTTTTTTTTCTAATGAAGAATGAAAAACCAAACTACAGAAACATACATGTGTGTACAAGTATTTGTATATGTATGTATATAAGGACCAAAAATACATATTACCATTCATCCTAAGACCTGCAATACCAGATTTAACAATATTACAGTTGCTTCTAGGTATTTCAATAGGAAATGGAAAGACCTTTCAAATATGGAGAACTGAGTGTGTGGAAATGAAACAAATATGTGACCACTGATTTGAAACCACTGGCTTCTGCTCTTTTAGGTCAAGAATTTGAACCCCATTCTGTATTTTACCTGTTCAGCATCCACAGTGTGAGAGTATTTATTAGGATCTACGAAGTCTCTTCCTGCCTATGTTAAGTCTTCTGCTTTGAGAGCACTTCAAAATGTTTACTAAATGTGTAGGGAATAAAACATAAAGTACTTAGCAGACACTAAAACTGAGAGGCCCAGATAAGCTCTATACCTTTCCCTGAACTTGCATGCTGAAGAATACAGTAAACTGGAAAAACTTAAGTTACTTCAGAAGTTAGAGCCACTTTCTCAGACCTATTACTATGGTGATGATAATAGCTAAGTTGCACAGAGTTAGTCACACCAGCCAAAGGAAGAGGAATGAAGAAGAGGGAAGCCTATACCCTGTCAGCGCATGCTACAGACTTCACGCAGAAAAACAGGCTGCACACCTGCTGTGGGAATGTGGAGAAAGGAAGGAAAAATGGAACATAAATCACTATGCCTCTGGTTGTTCCTGGAAAAAATAAATTATATATACGCTGAAGTATTTGCAAGAATGTAGCTGAGCAGCCACTAAACTTCACTACAATCAAGAAATCCCTAAACCAGAAAGCATTCCAGATTGAGCTTTTAGGTTAAATCATATCAAAAGTCAAAAAGTTCTACAGGAACTCTAAATGAATGACTTTTAAAGCCAAGATCAGGGACATTTCCTTTGAATGCACCTTGTGAATCGTCTCTATTTCCCTACCCTTTCCTGCCACGTAACACTACCCCGCCCACAAACTGAACTCCCATTTGGGAAGGGAGATGTCAGGTGCAACACTGCACAAGCAGGACACTGCAAGTATGCTTTTCACTTTTTTTCTGGATTGTTTTGTGTGTTTCAAAGTACCACGTGCATGGAAAGACTCCAGTTCTGGATGCACTGCACAGACCTGGACCTGTGTACACTAACTGAATTCACTGTGAAATGTGACCATTTCAGGACTGAATAAATGCATACTTCTGAGAGGTGAGGGCTTAAGGCCATGCTCAGGCAACGAAACGGAGGCAAACCCCTCCTGAAATCAGAGGAATTCATTCACCTGTGTAAAAGCTACCCTGCAACAGCAGGTTCGGGCAGGTTCTCATTGAGGCACATGCCTTTTGCGCAGTTTTGTCTGTCAGATGTAAACATAAAAATAGTATTTTAATGCCCTATAGCAATGCAAAAATAAGAACGCCAAACTACCCCGAACATGTTTCTGCCTATTAAACAGGCTTAACATTGATGATATTCCTTTAAATTGCACAGGCCTCCAGTCTGCTTGAGTTTGGTAACTTAGATCTTACAAGAAAACGTGTATTTGTGGACACTGCGGGTCTTTTAACGCGGACACAGTAGGTACATTTTATGATTTTGTATTTGAAAGCCTCTCTCTCTGCCTGTTGAGGCCCACGGTCCCTACAGCACCCCAGCATGAAACCCACCCACCCGGCGCTGGGGTCAGGTGCGCCAGGCGGGCCAGGCGGGCCAGCCGCGCTGCAGCCGCCTTCTGGGGCCGCCCAAGGCCCTCAGCCTCGCTGCCGGCCTCCCCTCAGCACAACTGCTGGGGGTCTCGCCCCCAGGGGACACCTCACGCCCCCAGCCCGATGCAGCCCCGGGCGCGGCAGCCCCCCCTGCCCGCCCCTCTCCGCCGGCGGCCCGGGGCGGGCCGGATCCCGGCGGGCAGGCCG